>NW_005364882.1:1375511-1404549 GCF_000412655.1 Myotis brandtii | reverse complement strand
ACCAAGCGGCAGAACAACCGAACAACTGGTTGCTATGACGTGCGCTGACCACCAGCGGGCGTGCGCAGAACATGGTGGGCATTGGCAGCAGGCTGCCAGACCAACATGGGGCATCGGTCACTGTCATTGGGGCGAGCCTCTGGTGGTTACTGAAAATTCTTTGCTCCTGTATGCTGCGGTTCTGCCCAGTGCTCTGCTGGCAGTGCTGGCTCAAATCGCTCTGTGCTGTCAGTGGGTGTGAGCGAGCCGGCTGGCCCTTTCACCATGTGGGAGCTGCGGAGGTGGGAGCTGCCAGCAGACAGGGGATTGGGGATCACGGTGGGAGGGGCCAGGCAGGGGCATGGAGGATGGGCCAAGACCTGCCCCTGTACCCACCACAGCACTGTGGCCCACAGTTCCTTTCAAGGTGCACAAATTTGTGCACTGGGCCCCTAGTTGAGAATAATGAATTTAAATATGCTTACTTAATCTGGACCAAATTAAGACAGCTTTCTTTTTCTTGTTGACTTGCCCCAGCTGTGATAATAACTAGTTTGGAGTTTGAGGCCATATTATAGTCTTTGGCACCACCAACCCCCCCCCCCCCCCGCCAAATTTTGGTGTTTTAAAGAAAAAGCTGTTATGTTGGAGAACCATCATCTCTCCCTTCAGTTTGTCTTCCATGACATCAACAAGAGCAAATTCATCCACTAAGTTTTTCATTAAGATCCTGGTGGCACAGGCCATGCCAACATCACCAACCCAACAATTGTAATCTTATTGTATGGGTTTTGTTCTTCCTTAAGTAGATTCAGAATCAGCTGATCCATAACAGTTGCCATACTGTACTAAGAATCCAAAAGGCCAGGCCTGAGTGGCTTAGTTGGTTGAGCTCCCTCCTGTGCACTGAAAGTTTACTGGTTCAATTTCCAGTCAGGGACATATTTGGCTTGCAGGTTTGATCCCAGTTGGGTTGCAAAGTTAACAGAAGGCAACCATCAGTATTTCACTCTCACATTAATGTCTCTCTCTCTTCCTCTCTCTAAGCATGTCCTTGGGTGAGGATTTAAAAGAAGAAGAATCAAAGGGAATCTGGAGTGCACCACAGAGGCAGGGGGTGGGGGGGGTGGGGTTAAGTGACACTAGCTTTGGATCTGCACTTTGGGGAAGCTGCTCCTCTACTCTGCACATATTTTAAATTAAGCTTAGAGACTTCCCTCACCTTTTTTATATCATTTTAAAATAAGATTGTCACTTACTCAACAGGTACGGGTTACATGATATAATATGATTCTCTTTCTCTGTCCTGAGTATTCTTTCTAACAGATCTGTGACTGTTAATACAACGGATATTCTCAACTCCTTTCTCCCTGCTGGAATAGTTGAGATCCCATTGTAAAGGCTGGTTGCTCATGTTCCCAACATCCATTGCAGCAAGAGCTCTGGTGAGTTATTCAGTCTTAGTCAATAAGGTACAAAAGGTGGAAATTTTACAAAAGTTTTCTTCCTCTACAGAATACTCACCAAGAGAATTAATTCCCTTGCCCTTCCTTCCAACTTTGAAATGTTTGGAGCTCTGCAGCCTTTTTGCAAGAACTCGATATTATTGCATTGCTAAATTAACCAGATTTATAGTCATGCAATTCCAGATTTTTTGCTATGTGAACTTTGATGATGCATCTTGTTGCTTTAAGTCCACCAAATTGACAAAAAATATTCTAAATTATACAGCTCTATTACCTATTAGGATAACATTGTCCTTAAAAATGGGGGTGTCTTTAATCTTGAGCTAATTTCCTTACCTTGATGTACCTCCATTTTCTCATTTATAATGTGTGGTTATTAATATATTTATCTTATAAGTTTGTTATAAGGATTCAATGAAACACAATGCATGAAGCTTTTATACTGTGTGCATGAAGGGATAAATAAACAGCTAAGCTTGTGTCACCTTTATCCTTTATGTTGTATATACTCATTTCTCTTCTCCTTAAGATAATTTTCTATTGTTGCTGTCTCCCACTCCTCTATACCAATTCTCTTGAACCTATATCAATTAGTCTTTCATGCCCACTATTCCATGTCAAAATTACCAATGACCTTCACATTGCTAAATCTAATAGTCAGTTCTTGGTCTCACTTTATTTGACATATTAGTAGCATTAGACATTACATCACCTTCTATTTTCCAGAATGATTTCTTTATTAGGGATCCAGATAAGTAAACTCATTTTTTTCTACCTCCTTAGCTATTTCATGTCTCTTTGGCTTGTTTCTCTTCATCTCCCCTCAAACCTCCTCCCTCACTCCTCTCTTCCCCAAACTTGCTCTATCATAGTCCTCATTTTGTAAACGGAGGCTCCATTGTCTATATGTCCTGTTAAAAATATCTAGAATCAGCCTACACTCCTAAATTTCTCTTAAATTCTACACTCAATCTATCAACACATCTAATTTATTCTGCCTTCAATCAATTTCAACTAACTACAAGATAAACACTCTAATCCAATCAATTATCATTTCATACCTAATTCTTAGAATAGCTCCCTCTTCCTTTATCTTGCTATAGTGTAATCTCAAAAGAATGACCAAGGTGATTTTTCAAAATTCTTATTTATTTTGCAGCTCAATTTTATTGCAGGGACTCTAGGGGGGAAGCAGGGCAAGTGGGAATTCCACAGAAATCCCCATTGTTGAGCAGGACTACCAGGTCCCAGGTCTGTCTGGAAGCCAGGAGAGGATCAGTGTCCTTGACCCTTTGGTCCATCCTGCAGACACAGGCCCTTGTTACTTGGAGCTGAAGTAGGAAATTCCCTTTCTTGTTTCCCCAGCGACTCCAGCAGAGTGTCTACACTGTACTCAAAGTCCTTGCAACCTTCTTATTGAACAGGGCAATGTCAAACTGAACACCTCCCAGCTTGTTGAAGACCTGAGTGACTGCATTAGCACAACTTTCACAGATCATGTACACAAAGAACTAGTGCTTCTTATTAACATGTGAGGTGATCATGTCACTCTTGTGCTCAAAATATTTTAATTCTACTGCCAATCAGAACTAAGCCAAAGTTCTCACAGAGATCCATACAATATATACCCAACAGCTTTCCTCTATTACATCCTACCATTCACCCCCTCAATACTCTATTCTAGTCAATGTTCTTTGATTATATCAGGCATGTTTCTCTTTCAGGCCCTTTCTTTACATAGCTCCAGAGCTGACTCTCCCATTTCTCTCTTTACTCAAATGATACCCATTGAGTGGAACTTTTCCTTCTCCTAGCCCTCCAAGCCGGGTGGCTCAGTTGGTTGGAGCTCTGTTCACTACACCAAAAGGTGAGGCAACCAATTAATGTATTTCTCTCTCACTCTCTCTCTCTTTCTCTCTCTCTCTCTTCACCTCTTTAAAATCAATTAAAAAATAAAACGGTCTCCCTTCCCCAATTATTCATATTTCTATGCCATGCATATTTATTTTCCCCTAGGTCTCATTAACATCTCATATAATAGGCATTCTCTTTTATTTTCTTGACTATTTTCTGCCTTGCTTTTTAGAAATACATTACAGGAGATAGGTCTTTCATTTTGTTCATTGTTGTATCCTCAATAAATGAAACATTTATTTTATTCAGTAAACACTCAACACAAAAATATTTGTTGGATAAATGTAGTGGGGCAAAGAGAGGACTATTTTATTCCCCTTGTTACGTGAAATATAAAATGAAATTCAATCCCCTATCTCACAAAGCTCTGACACTTCCAATCAACACCATTATACAGAAAATCAGGGGAATTCTGTTGGTTTATTTCATATTCAAGACCATGTGATTTCAATTTAAATATAGTAGAAGTTGGAGACTTTATTACTCAAGATTCTCCAGTATAAAAGCTGGGATTCAAATGAGTCAGACTATGTATGTATGTTAGGTTTATATTCAGAAATAATAGGCTCATTTGATCAATTTAATTATTAGAAGTTATCATCTATAAAAGTCTCTGAACAATATATGATAACTAATCAATCACTATAATATTACGTAACTCAACAATGTAAGGAATTGATTAGCTCGCCACTTGGCCAATTTTATCCTGTGGGGGCATTTGAAGCACACTGCCTGCTTCCATGGGGCCAAGGGTAGGTGGAAATCATTCCCCATTTGGCCCTGCTGAAACCATGGGGGAAGGGTAGGGAGGCTTCCTTTGGAGGTTTAGGCTACCCTCTTCCTGGCCCTTTGTCTAGAGAGAGCAGACTTTTCTTGGAGCTTATTTCTGTCTGTGCTTTTTGGTGGTTCTGGGTTGGCAGCTTCCATAGCGCTCTGTCCAGGACATGTGGGAGGCAATAAGGAAGCCAGGAACTCACCGCCACATCATTCCTCCAGTTATGAGGTTCCTAAGCAGTTTGCCTTCTTCGCTCTGCCTTTCACAGCCCTTCTATGCTTATTTGTTGTGTTATATACAGAGGTTTTTAGTTTTAGTAGAAGAAAGGAATGAGGTTACTCTATCTTGGCTGGAACCTAAAGTCCTGTTGTCTTGTGTTGTTTTATTTAATTAGTATTTTAGTCTAAGAGAAATCAATTCATTAAAAAGTAGAATTTCAATTAAACACAAGACATTTCTTTTTATCATGATATTTTACTATGACAGGCCTTTAGCAATTAGGTGAGTCAGAAGGTATTTATATGCTCATTAATATAATTTTCTAAAAAACTTGTCATAAATTTTATGATACTTCAAATAAATCTTCATTTCTCCTAACCAGATTTTAATCTCCAACTTACTTTGTGAGAAGTCTAAGAGAGTGATCTAACTCTTATTTATATTCATTGTAAACCTTCGGAAAGGGCTTCTTTCATGCTTTTACTAAATATATTCAAATGTTCAACACTTATTTTGTTTGTCGTATTATAGTTTTTGTAAGCTTTTATAGAAGCAAACTTCTATCACTAGTCCTTTTAAGTTATTTACTTTCTAGGAAAAGAGATATGTGAAAAGTAAAGGGTGGTAAGAATTTTTAAATTAGAAATTTTTGTTTTCCACCAATGTTCTTTTCAATGGGGGAATTGAAATTTAATTATATAACTTTACATCCACATTTATTTTGAAATAAAAATAAATGATCACTAAGAACATGAAGCTTTGAATATGCTTTTTTAGGATAAGTGAAGAAACTTTGAAGCTATTTTTAATGAATAAATTAGAGTTATAATTTAGATCTTTCATCTAATCCCATGAAAACTTAGTTTTTACAGTAAAGAATTAGAAATACTTCTAGCTCATGTGCTATCTATAGTTAAATTTAGATGTTAAAAAGATTTATATGTACATAAATATGAAAAGCATATTAAAAAAATCAGTGAGTAAGTCATGATAACATGCCATACAATCAAGGAATGGAGTCAGGGACTAAATTATTAAAAATCAGATGTGATGGTAAGAAAATTCATCAAATTACTAAGATTTGAAAACCTAATTGAGAGCTGAAAATGTAATACTTAAATGAATTACAGGCTATATTGAAAGGAGCAAGTATCTTTGTGCTAATGCCCAGAGAAATAGCAAATGCACTCCTTGACCCATACATTTACATGACTTTGAATTAGCACATTTGCAGTGTCCAGAATATTAATGTACTAGAAATCAGCACAGTGTAAGTATAAATATAGAATTTATTTTAAGTTTGAAAATGTTGTATCATTTGATAAACAGTTATTTTATATTTTCTAAGCCAATTCTTATTTCACATACTATGTCCAATGATGTTCAGGCCATGTGTTATTTATTTTAGTACAGGAATAAATCTCTTTAGCTCTTTCTTTCCTTTTAGTTTTTGAAATAGCCTTCTCTCCACAAAGACTCCAGGCCATTAAGAAAAAAATACATTATTGCAACATCTTCTACCAGACACTGAAATTATCCCCCACAAAGTTACACTTTATTTATGAGTACAAACAAAACTTGAAATTCCTCAGAACCAAAACTATCACAATCTAGACTTTATTATGTCATATATTTAAATACAAAATAGTATTTACTATCATGATTATCTACTTTTCAATATTATTTATTTATTCTTTATGTCACAGAGGATTATTTTTTAGTGGATTGTGAAATCAATTTAGTGGGTCCAGCTCAGAATTCAGAAAAGAAAATATTATAAAGAAATGTGGAATAGAATGGGAAGAGAAATGATATACCAGCGTTCATCACACATACTAAGGAAATATAATTTTACAAAAAATTTAGTTTCTAAATTTACAGAATTGTGATTTAACTATATTATTAACTGTGCTTTCAAACAATTAAAAGCCATTTTCTTGGAAGACCAACGTTAGATATCCTTAGCTAATGTTCATTAAGTGCCTAACATGTGCTGTATACTCTAAGTGCTCTCTATGCATCCCTCTTACTCTTGACAAGAACGCTATGAAATAGGTGATATTATTTTGAGGATTTGCAGACTTTAGTAGCTTTGTGACGTTAAGATGGTCAAAGTTACAAAGCTAATATATAGTAGAGGCAGTTTTCAAACCCACAGTTAAACTCTAAGTTCCATGTTATATATTACTTTGCACTCTGGGTAGCACAGCAGTTTCTGAATAGTTGAATTTACACACTGATGAACATACACTTGCCCTCTGGAATAAGTCATTTTTTAGGTGAATAAAGGCATTAATGGTTCCGGAACATGAGATTTCCCACTTCTGGTAGAAAGAAAAAAGGTTAATCATGTCATCATTGGATTGCAGTGTACCGTATTATGAATTAAACAACACGTCAACCAAATTGAAAATATCCAACATTGAATATTAGTAGTGATTAATTCAATATTAATTTTTCTTTGATTAAAAATAATATTCAGTTCCTAATATGTATACAATACAGTACTAGAAACTTTGGGACAATGGGAAATATGAAGATATATTTCTCTTCTTATATCAGTACCATTTTTTATTTCACAAAAGTTTGAAGGACAGTAACTATAAAAATGTGCTTGAAAGTATCAGTAATACTGTTTTATTTTTGTGGATTTAGTTCCATAAATGTGATGATTTATGAAAAGAAACATTAGATGCAGTAGACTCACTGAATGAAATAATTTTGATAAAGGAACTTATGGCATAAATAGTGAGACAGATTTATAGTACAGACATATTGAAAGTAAAGTAAGTATATAAATCACCTTAGCATTGTGATAATTATATATCACTCATCCTTGAATGATAAAAATAACTCTGCCATAAGAAGGTGCATGGCCTTACACAATAACAAACTTTCTAAGTTTTACAATTTCTCATGTAAAAAGTGGAAAAGTTATTCAAAGTAGATGACTACAATTTCTTTTTGGTCCAGAATTCTTCAACACACCCTTCATTGTGACAGGAAGGAATAAAAAGACATCAAGAATCAAGGACCAATAGTAATTCACAGAAACATAAATACATTCTTGCTCTGTTTTCCTCCAGCAGGTCTTTCATGAGTTGCTGTCCTTCAGAGCCCTACTGGCTGGCTCCCTCTTCCTGCCCCCACCCACTTATTCCAAGTCGTCTGTCTAGTTTTGTACTTTTTTACTCAAAGATGGTTTGTGCTGTCTGAGTGAAATGTACAATCTACTTAAACCAATTCTCTTTTCTGGATTTTGCTCTTTGGAAGGCTGAGTTTTATGAAGTGATTTTGTACAAACTGAGGCAGAAAGAAAAATGAGGCAAACACCAGAGGACCTGTGATGGGTTCATCATGGAGATTGTGAGGCCTCTGAAGGTCAGGTGGCCCAGAACCCGTCAAAGTGGTTTCTAGTATTCCAGTCTTAGGGTAAAAAGAAATCTCCCTGCCCCAAGCCTAGAGCACAGACACAGAAGAACCATTGAGCTCCCAAGGTCTGGTAGGCTTGTCATCCATAATAGGCTGAAGATTCAAGGCCTTTTCCTCCTTTCTTGGGCACCAATCAGGACTTAGGATTTCTCGGCAACCTTAGGGAAAAGAGGTGAGGAACCGCAGTAGTATTTTGGAGTCAGATTTATTATGTTGCTTTAAAACAGAAGAAGAAAAAAGAAAACCTAAAACAATGGCGTTCAATTTACATTTACTTTTTGAGCAAAAATTTGTATCTGTCAGATAAGACAAATCAACCCAAGCTGTAAAACCTTGTGTAAGTGGAAGACACATCATAAATTGATTTTAGCCACTGAAATTAGAGACAACTGATTTGGAGAACTATTGTGAAGAAATAAGTATAGATATTCCAGTCATTGAAAAGAAGTAAATGTGGATACTCAAGTCATTGCTGATTGGAGTTTTATTAGTGGAGTGGGGAGTCTGAGTTTGAAAGATGATGCAAAATAAATAAAATAGAGTCTTGGGTACCACCCAAAGTACAGCTCACACACAGGGCTGGCAGTCCTGACAGCTATTGCCTATGATAGAAATGATATCCCAGAAATGAGCCCAAGGTACTGTAGGAATACTTCAATGTTAATTATGAAACACTGATCAATGGTGTGGAGGCAGTGACTTAGTGAGTGCCCCAGAGCTGTGGCTTCAGGGGCTATTTGCTCTCCCGGGCTCAGGAGTAAGATTTTAGTGAATGCAGCCCAGTAGTCGAATGATTTACCACAGATTTGAGGGCACTCTGCTCACCTGAGAACCACTTTTCAGACAGATAATGAAAAGAAGTGCATGCGTTAATTTTGAGGTTAAAGACTTTGGTTTATATGGATAATGGACCAGGTAGCTTTTGATTGTGGAATGTGGAAGAGATCCATTTAGAATGGATGGGAGCAGGCATATGTAAGTGTGGTTTTTGCCATCTATGGCTGAGTCAAGCTTATCCCAGCTGTGAAAAGCCCTGACTAACAATTTGCAGGAAAGCCAAAGATGAAACCCTAATGCAGTCCCTTTCAATGTTGCTTCTTCCAAGTCTCCCACACCTCTAACACTCATGCAAACACAGATCATGGTTATTTGTAATACCTCCTTTTTCCCAGTGTGTTTATTGGGGGGAGAACATTAGTTTTTTAGCCTGGGACTGTGTTAGCCGCTGTATGATTTCTGAACACTGTGATCATATAAAGGCTCCTTTTTTCTGCCTTCCATTGTTTCAGGGAGCGTTTCTTGGCTCTCATGTGAACGAAGCTGCCTGTCTTTAAATCTGTCCCTATCTAGAAGCCTTTTGCTTCAGAGGTGGTTATTGCTCTCTGAGTGTCCATATGTCCCCTATGCCCAGAGCCACCATGCTCAGGACTGGACCTCAGTTGACCTTTGCTTTATTCTCCCCTTTAGGGAGCCTTGCCTCTGCTCTGACAGGGACTTCAAGTTTTTCCATTCACATAAGAAAACGTAGGGCTGATAAGGTATAAATATTTTGGGATAAATGAAGTAATACTGGCAAGCAATTTGTGAAAAGCTGGGACTGTCCAGTGGTGACCATTTAAATCACTTGATTTCATTATTGTATAATAATTAACCATAAAGGCAGAGAAACTGTTGCAGATCATATTTCTTTAAATTCAGAAAGTCTTAATTACAGAGAAATATTCTTCCACTCTGAAGGCTGCAATTAATGCTGCCATGGCACTCTGCCTTGTCAACTTTAGATACAGGGAACATTTCCAGAACTACGACAGACTTCCTGGCTATGTCTCTTGTTTATGAAATACTTTATACATTGACATTTAGAAATTTCTATTTACTTGATCTCAGATGGTCATATATTACATTAAAGAAAATTAGAAATGATTATAACTTTTCCCAAGTCAGGGAAAATTCAATATCTAGTGCATTGTGATTTTTCCTGTGCGCCATTAACAAATACATTTCTAAATTCCAATTGCCTTTCTAACCCTACCACTGGTAATAACAATGGACTTTGCTATTTTCTAGCAGCACCCACATTGTATTCATTTCAGTGATTTGCCCTTACGTTCTTATGTCATGTAACAAAAATATGGGCAACCTAAATTGCTAGAGGATGTAATCATTTTGTAGGATTTGCCTTTTTTAAGTAGGATATTTTGAGATGCTGGTTAAGAAAAAATGCAGTAAGAAGTTATGAAAGACAAGAAAGTAAAAGTATGTAAAATCCTTGAGATGAGCTACAGATAGACATTGGAATTTTTGAGGATGAATTCAAATACTATAACCAACAGTGATGAAGAAAGGCATTGCTAAATATATCAAACACATGGTATGAGGTGGAAACTAAACTTTTAAAACTTGTTTTAACATTCTACTGTTCAGCTTTATCACAGCAAGGAACAAAGGGATAAATGTGTAACAGAAAAGAACTGAAATATGATAAGACTATCATCAGCTAGATATTTCATCTGTCAGCCCCCTCTCCCCCGTCACACACACACACACACACACACACACACACACACACACACACTAAAATGACAGTGGCTTTAATACAGTAATTATTTGGGTAAGGTATGGCCCTTATTTTAAAAGTCCTTTTTATATGTGTTCATATATCTTTTGTGGGTAGAAATAGTGGTTGGCTTGGCACTATCTCAGTAACATATCTTTGAATCCTTTTGTTTGTGGTTTGTAGAAAAAGCTCCTTGTCATTTCTGCACAGTACTAAGACAAGGCAAAGCCTTTTCATTTTTTATTACTAAAGGAAATACAGTAGTATTATGGCACTGGCTTAAAAATATTATTTGTAAGAATAAATCAAACATAATTTTCCTGCCTTAACTGATCTTGCAACATTATTCTTTTCACATTCTGAATATACTTTTGCCATTCTTTTTCCATACTAGTTTATTTCAGGTAGCTCTGTGAATGATTACTCATTTGTTCAATATATATTCCCTAATAGCCTACTATGTGTCAGGCACTTTTCTTCATATCAAATTGAATGTACGTATCAGATAAAAATATCTGATTGGCTTCATTAATGCTGATTAGAAAAGATCCTTTATGTTTGTGGTGAAGAGTGAAACAAAGGAAAGCCATTTCTTGAGAAACATTTCCATTTTAGTACAAAGGAGAACCACTGGAAACATTAATTTGTTTCTGATAAATAATAATTAAAGTTATAGGAAGAAAACCCCACAAAATTTAGCAAATGGTTCTAATAACATATTACATTGTAAAAACTAATCATCTTGACAATCTTTATAAATAATATTTGCAGTGTTTTGTTGTGCTATCAAATTGTCTTTTTGAATCTGACTTTGGCTCAGGTGTGGATGCCTGCACTCTAAGATTTAAACTGCTTGGCAAGGCATGAGGATCAATCTACCAAAGCCACGCAGTTCTGAGGCAGACCATTCTTAGGGCTCTATGATAATCCATTATTATTGAGAATGTATGTGAAATATTTTATCATATAAGCATTTTATTGCTGTAATTTAATTATGTAAATTCCTCATCCATTATTCAAAGACCATAACTATTCTATTGTCCTCTATCTCACAAAATATAATTAATTTATTTATATTAGATTAATATTCTCAAGTTCTTTTAA
The DNA here is from genome assembly GCF_000412655.1 of Myotis brandtii. Lineage (NCBI taxonomy): Eukaryota > Metazoa > Chordata > Mammalia > Chiroptera > Vespertilionidae > Myotis > Myotis brandtii. The sequence goes on along the minus strand of NW_005364882.1, from coordinate 1,393,103 downwards.
AGTAAGAGTTCCCATTTTATATTGTTATTATTTTACTTTGACTTTATTCATGCTAACAGTAGTATCTGCTTTTCTGTTACATTCACTCCAATAAGTATTGTGTTATTTTTTCAAGTAAGGTAAGGATCGGCTAGATTTGAAAAAATAAGCAAGATTAAATAACTTAAACATGAATAGACTAGAACTAGCATTCAAAAAGCAAGTGACAAGTCATGGAACATGCAGATTGTTGACTTTGAAACATAGTCAGAATTTTAAGCCTTTAATTCTCTTCTTTTTATATATATACACTAGAGGTCCGGTGCATGAAATTTGTGCACAGGGGGCGGGGTTCCCTCAGCCCAGCCTGCATCCTCTACAATCCGGGGCCCCTTGGGGGATGTCTGACTGCAGTCCGACATCCCTCTAACAATCCTGGACCACTGGCTCCTAATCACTCACCTGCTTGCCTGCCTGGTCACCCCCAACTGCCCCCCTGCTGGCCTAGTCACTCATCACTGTCCCCTCCTGCCACCCCTAACTGCCCCCCCACCAGCCTGGTTGTCCCTTACTGCCCCCCTGTTGGCCTGGTTGTCCCCAACTGCCACCCTGCTGGCCTGGTCGCCCCTCACTATCCCCCTCTGCAAGCCTGGTCACCCCTCACTGCCCCTCCTGCCAGCCTGGTTGCCCCACACAGCCTGCTGCTCAGTCATTTGGTTGTCCCTCACTAACCCGCCTGCCAGCCTGGTCACCCCACATAGTCTACTGTTCAGTCATTTGGTCATCCCTCACTAACCCCCCTGCCGGCCTGGTTGCCCTACACAGCCTGCTTGTTCAGTAGTTTGGTTGTCCCTCACTAACACCCCTGCTGGCCTGGAATTAGGCGACCATCTTGTGAAGGCAGAAGGGTTAATTTGCATATTACCTCTTTATTATATAGGACTAGAGGACTGGTGCACAAATGCATGCACAGGTGGAATAAAGTTGGCTCACCCTAATGGGAGCCAATCAGGCTGGGCCAGTGGGGGGGAGGGAATGTGGGAGGTTGGCCAGGTGGCCCCGCCCCTGATCAGGGTGGGAGGGGCCGATTGGGGCTGGGGTGGGCAGGGGGAGAGGCCATGGGCAGTTGTCTGGCTGACCCCAGCCCCGATCAGGGTGTGGGGGCCAATCGGGGCCAGGCCAGTGAGGGGGCGTGGCCAATTAGGTGGGCCAATCAGGACCCTGATCGGCTAGTTGACCACAGCAGTGCACCTCATAGCAACCAGTCATTCTGGTCGCTTGGCTTTTATATATATAGATATATTTATTTATTTCAGAGAGGAAAAGGGAGTGGGAGATAGGTGGAAACATCAATGATGAGAGAGACTCATTGATCGGTTACTTCCTGCATGCCCCACTCTGGGGATCGAGCCCACAACCCAGGCATGTGCCATGACTGGGAATGGAACCATGACCTCTAGGTTCATAGGTCGATGCCAACCACTGAGCCAGCGGGACTTCTTTTTATCTTTTTTATTATGGTCTGCCTTGATTGTAACTTTCAAATGTCAGGAACTGTATCTATGTAGTTTCCTTTTAATATCACCATGAACATTCATCTTAATTTATTATAATTGTTTTTTAAGTCATAAGTCTTTCCCAATATGTTATGTGCTTTCTGAAGGCAGTGAGTATCCCTATTATGCTACTGTGATGTCCATTGCACTTAGCATAGTGCCTGGCAGATAGTGAGCCTTAAAAATAATGTGTAGAAAACACATATTAATAGTTTAAAATGATAATTATTTTTCTATGGATAATGAGGGTTATTATGTCAAATATTATTATTTTTCTCACCAAGTTAGATACATATATTTTTCCTGAAATTTCAGTCCATAGGAGAATACATTAAAAACATTTGCCATTGGAGCTAAAAGTGGAAATTTTTTTAAAAGTGAATATACAAAGTATTGTTAAATGTGCTTTACACATACAAATTTATTTGGTTAATTGACTTGGAAAATGTATTCCATATATTGGTTGTCCTTGAGATCATGCTTGTTAAATTTAAAATTACTTGAATAATTGAGCACTTGAATAAAATAATTTGATATTAATTTAGATAATTATCACAAAATTATAATTGCATGTACTCTAGAATATTTTTATAGGAAAAACTGACAAAATATAACAGGCACAGAATGAGGATAGAATACAAATAAGAGAACTTCATATTTATGAAGAGTTTTTCAGTTTATTAATCATATTCCTATACATTTTCTCATTATCTTTTTAAAAAATCTATGGTACTCAGTCTGTTCTCTGTATTTACGAGTCTGTTTCTATTTTGTTTGTTAATTGATTGTGTTCATTAAATTCCACATATAAGTGAAATCATATGGTATGTGTCTTCTTTAGACTGGCTTTTTTCACTTAGCATATTGTTCTCCAAGTCCATGCATGCATCCTTCTTTTTTATGGCTGAGAAGTATTACATTGTATAAATGTACCACAGCTCTTTTATCCACTCATCTATTGCTGGGCACTTGGGCTGTTTCCAAATCTTGGTTATGGTAAATAACATTGCAATGAACATGGGGATGCGTATATTCTTTTGAATTAGTGTTTTCAGATGGATATATTTCCAAAAGTGGGATCACTGGGTCAAAAGGCAGTTCCATTTTTAATTTTTTGAGTCAACTCTGTACTGCTTTCCACAGCAGCTGAACCAATCTGCATTCCCACCAATGGTTCACCAGGGTTCCCTTTTCTCCATATTCTTGCCAACACTTGTTATTTGTTGACTTCTTGATGATAGCCATTCTGACAGGTGTAAGGTTGTACCTCATTGTGATTTTAATTTGAATTTATCTGATGATTAGTGAAGTTGAGCATAGTTTTATATGTCTTTTGACCATCTGATGTCCTCTTTGGAAAAGTGTTTATTCAGGTCTTTTGCTCATTCTTTAATTGGATTGTTTATTTTCTTGGTCTTGAGCTCTATAAGTTCTTTATGAATTTTGGACATTAACCCCTTATCAGATATATCATTGGTGAATGTGTCCTCCCATTTAGTATGCTGTGTTTTTATTTTGTTGATGAGTCATGAATACAGAGAACATGCTAGCAACACTCAAAGGGGAGGTGAGTTGGGGGGCTGGGTGGAAAAAGTGAAGGAATTAAGAGCCCCCCCCATCCAGAAAAAACATACCAGAAACAGACAAAAAGTATGGTGATTGCCAGAAAGAAAGGAGGATGGGGGAGGTAGAAGAGGAAAAAAAGGGAGGCAAATAGTGGCAGAAGGAGACTTGACTTTGGGTGGTGAGTGCACAATGTAGTAGATAGATGATTAGAGTTGTACACTTGAAACCTGTATGGTTTTATTAAGCAATGTCACCCCAATAAATCCAGTTAAAAATAAAAACCCTATGGCAAAGCAGGACTCGTTATCCTCATTTTGAAGAACCCTAGTCTTAATAAAACCTAAAGGACTCAATTTATTGCTAAGAAGAAAAAAAATAGCTATTGAGTGGAAGAATCAGGGATCAAGCTTATTTCTGCTGTTTTCAAATCCCATAATTTCACTACCAATGGTCTTACGTTTCTGGAGTAGATATACTGCAGAGGACTAGTAGACAGGATAAAGGCTCATTTTTCAGAAAACAAAAAAGAGGATAAAAACGTTAAACTCTACCCTATACATAGGGCCACACTGATTAATCTGACTGTTTCTGAGCTTCACTAGCAGCAGCTTGTACTTCTTCAATACTTCAGTTTTATCATTTTTTTAACTTAAATAAACACTATTCTTGATTGACAGATTTCTCTACTCTCATGTGAACATTTCTAAAATTGAGTTTAAGAGTTTTCAAACATTGATTTCTTTCTTTCACTTCTTTTGTAGTGTTCTCTTCAACCCCACATTCAAACCTAAATTGGGAATGCCTTCCCATTGCTGACAGAGTATCTCATGTAGATTTCCAGAATATAGTCACCAATTATCCTTAAACTAGAGGTCAGGTGCATGAATTCGTGCACAGGTGGGGTCCAGCTTTCCCACCACCATCGGGGCCCATTGGGGCCAGACTGGCCGGAGGGAGTGGCTTTGGGATGTTGGCCGGCCGGAGGAGGGGCCATGGGAGGTTGGGGGAGCTGATAGGGGCCCCCATTGGGCCGGTTGGCCACCACAGTGCGCATCCTAGTGACAGGTCATTCTGGTGGTTCTGGTCGTTCCACCTTTCTGGTAGGTTGGCTTTTATATGTATAGATTGTTTGCATTTCTTTCCCACTTAACTACAACTTGTTTTGTTTTATTTTGTTTTAAATATTAAAGAAATAATATGTGACCAGAGACCATCCTAAATGCTAAAGATACAAAGCTGAGAGCAACCATCTCATCTTTGAGGAATTTAAAACCTCGTAGAGGAAAACAGATGCACAAATCATCTAGTGCAGTGTGGAGAGTGTTGAGATCAAGATTTGCACTGAGTCTTTCTTTAGTAGACCCTGTGGAATACCAAATTGTTAAGGACTTTCTATAGCCAAGAATTCTATATCTTTTTGGTGATACCAAAATAGACTGTTGTGTTTGTTTGTTTTTAAAAATCAAGCTAAATGCATTGATTGACAGTAAATATAGCCAGATTATGCAAGTATTTGATGTTGTTGTTTGTTTGTTTTTTAACCCATCTAGCTGGAAATCCCATTTTTGACCAGTGTGAACCTGGCTGCCAACAATTGCAGGCAACTCTTATTAGGCCCATTGATTTCTTGCAGAGAAATTTTGTTAAAATTTTGATTTGACATGTAAATATATTAATCTCCAGAAATTATGATGAAGGAATGTTAGATGGAATGCAAGATTTGAATTTTCCAAGAGATTTTCCAAAAGGTGATTCTGAAATAAGTCAAATACAAAAGCCAATACCTGGGTAACTTTCGAATTACTTTAAGCAGGTTACCAATTATACTTAAATTGTTGGCATGCTCAATTAGATTATAGATAGATCCTTCTGTTAGATGTGGGTGGAGTGAGAATTAGAGAGGTACTGGAAAATTTGAACCTTGAGAGTCCAAACTCTGAAAAGCCTAAAAAACTTGCTGCTCCAAACCTCCATGAACAGCTCCTAGGGCGCCTCAGGTAAGCTCCCTAGGAGTTTGTGCCTAGCCACAGGGAGCTGCTCCTTACAACTGTTATCACACATGGAACCATCTCAGAAAGCTGGCAAGATCCCATGAGCATGAATAAACATGAGAGAGATGCCATTTCATAAACAGGCATAAGCATTTGCGAACACAGCAGTAGGTCTTCATGTCCACACTTATCTTGGTGATTATAAGAATTATTGATAGCTTACCTAGTTGCAATAGAAATAAAAAAGATTTCATACCCTACTTGCTATGGACTTTTCATCTAACCCGTATGCCCGCTCTAAAGGAGCACATAGCTCTGTTTATGTTAATTCTTTTTTATGGCTTGAAAGGGCCTAGCAGAGCATTCTGACCTGGTTATGTCAGCCCCATCAGTCACTCATGAACTCCAACTTGCTTAGCTGATAGACTATACTAAGGTACCAATGTTCACTACTTCTGCTGCTGCAATGCAAAAATAGCTAGTCTTTGCAGTATTGTCTACTTCATTTTTATCTTTTCAATAAATTCTGTTATTCATACTAACTCTATCCTATATCCTATATGAAAAAAATGAACATGAATGAAAATGCTATTTCTTATTCTTATTTCATCTATGAAAAACATTTTCTAAAGACAAAAATACTTTTATAGTCTATGAGTAAGTTGAGTTATACTGCTTATTCCCAGGATATAAGAATTCTAATAATCTCATAGACAGATTGTTCTAAGCCAAATAGTATTGTACAAGTTGGATACATACTGAAAGTTAATTTGCCTAATTTTATAATTAAATATTATTTTAAAACATTTATGCCTATACATTTTACTGCAAACATATATCTTAATCATCATTTAAAATGTGTATACGTATGTAATAGTGATGTGTATATTTTATGTAATTTGTGTGTATCTTTTTTCAGTTTAGGGAACTATAACATTATCAGAAAAAAAAACAGAAAACAATATGCTTGATTTAACTTCAACCATTATGACCTGTATATGCTGTTTAAAACCTCATTTAAAAGTTGAGTAACATGAAGTGAGCCAGGAAGCAGGTGGTTTGTATTTACTATGTCATTTTGTTAAGGGTTGTGTTTCTAAATTAGAACATAGGCTATTACTTTAATGAAATTATTGGTGCCTTGAGGTAAATACAGCTTTTATAATAAAATACTTGACTGAGGCATAAAGAATAATAAAGAAATTAAACATCAACATATCTACTACTGATAACTTTGAAGCCTTGCAGACATTTGGTCTTGTGCAGAACATCCATGGAGACATTCAGCCCATACTAAATGGTTCTTGCTATTTGGTCCTGTATAAAATGTCTGCATTTAGAAAATGTCCCTTGGTTAAAACAACCCATGAAGTTAATTTCTACTTTGGTTTACAGGATTAATACATAAAAGTACTATTATGTTTATTGCTCCAATAATTGTATTATGGCTGTGTTGCCAATAATAACACTTGTTGGCTTGGTAGCCTAGCTGGTAATGACACATGAGGTGAGGTAAATGGATTCTCACAAATGGACTGTGTCCATGGATATGTTGGACAGGACCAATGTCTGCTGGTCCTTTGAAGCATCTGCAAGCTCCTTCCCTAGTGAGTCACTGACACCTTTGCACACAGGTATCCTCTGCTGTAGATGTATTTATTATTGACTCAAAATTTTTATCTGTCCCAAATATGTATCTATTTCTAAACAACATATTGTTTAGTTACATGTTTTTGAACTTTATATAAATAAAATGTGCTGTATATATTCTCTTATAAAATGCTTTTTGAAATCATTTTCGCTTGTAGGATTTAGTCATATTACTGTGTGTGATTGTAATTCCATGACATTCACTGCACATGGTGTGCTTTAATTTTTATTTATCCATTTACTCTGGACAGACTTTTAAATGATTCTATGTGGTTTTTTTTTAAACAAGGCTATTATAAAAAATCCTGTGCATAGTTCCTGGTACACATGTGTGAGTGGAGCTGCTGATTCATAGTGTATGAAACTGTTTTGTTTCACAAATTGTAATAGTCATTTGTTTTCAAAAAAGGTTCTATGTATTTACACTTTTGCTAGCTGAGTATGAGAACTTCTTTATGACATTTCTGAATTCTTACTAAAACTGGGTATGCATCTTTTGCCACTTTGAGATGTAATTATATCTTACTGTACTTTTAATTTGCATTCTCCTGTTCACAAGTGAGGTTGATCATATTGTCAAACATTTCAAGGCCATTTATTTTTCTCTGAGAGCTACTTCAAGACTTTTTTCTATTGTTATTTGTCTTTATTCTACTTATTGTATAAGTTCTTTATCTATTCTTTATACCAGTTCTTTGTATATATCTTGCAAAAGTATCTTAGCACAGTTTCTACCTGATGGTTGCTACCATACTTCATTATCTTAGGTTATGGCTTTTATTTTTAGTTTCTATACTTAGCATCTTTTGATGAATATATTTCTCAAATTAACTTATTAGATTGTTATCAATATTTTTCTTGTGGTTTGTACTTTTGTGTCTTGAAAGTCTTTTTTAATAGTTTGTGGTTATGTAGACTTTCTACTACATTATCTTTGGAAATTAAATTTTGAAAATGTTATGAGGTAGACATCATCTAAATTTGTTTTCTGACTTAGTGTGGGTTCAATCTTTAAATTCCCTGAAAAGAATGCTCATTCCCCAATATTGTGCACTGTCCTATTTTTAATTCATTTTTTCAAGCTTATCAATTATGTTACTTAAGTCTTTGTTATTCTCACTGATTTATTTTTCTACCTCATCTTTAGTATACTGAGAGATGTTTGTTAAACCTGCCTGTTATAAAGGTGGATTTGTAATTTTTTCCATGCAGTTTTATCAATTTTGTTTCATGTATGTTAAAGCTACATTATTTGATAAAATTTGATTTAAATTGTGTCTTCCTCATGAATTGAATATTTCATTACTACTTTGTGACCCTATATACCTACTTCCTCTGTACCACAGATTGTGTTTTGAAAAAATGACTGCAATGGTATCTCTCACCCCATATGCTTCTTTCACAATGTGACTTTGACCCTTCTTCCATTGAAAGATGGGTCTTTGTTTGAATTTGGAAAACTTTTGATTAAAGAGGAAGTAATACTATGTACCTTCCAAAAGTAAGTTATAAAAGGTAATAGCATCTCTTCTCATGGGCCATGCTGTAAGGAAGCCCAAACTGAAGAACGTGAAGACGTGACATGGAAAGGCCACAGGGAGGTGCGGCCTAACAAGCTGACAGCAGCATCAACAGCAAGTCATGGGGGTAAAGACTTGATGATTCTTACTCTTGGCCATTGGACCATCCCCAGACTTTGAGGCTTTCTAGTTAAGGCCCCAGATATTGGGAATCAGAGGTAGGCTGTCCCTGTTTACTGTTTGGATCCCTAGCACACAGGGGAGAGAAAAAAAGGTTTTAAACCAATATTTTGGGGGGAGATTTATTTTGCTTCAAAAAGTAGAATAATCTGATCATAATTAGTCGCAGAAGCATTCTTCTGATGATTATTTCTTCAATATTTCACTAAAGATTTAGTTTAGTTGCATGTAATGGAAAACCCAAAGTGAACTGCAAGGTTGCCTTTATTCCTCCTGAGTAAAAGAAGTCTGGAGACAGGCAGTCCAGCTTTGAAATGGCAGATCCTCAGTCACCAAGGAACAATGCTCTTTACCTTTCTGTCTGTCACTTTTAGCATGATGCTTTAATTTTCACCTTCAACTCAATCCACATTTCAGGCAGCAGGGAGGGAAAATGGGAGGAAGTGCAAAATGGATCTTCCTTCCAATTGAATGAATCTCTATTAGATTTCCTTAAAGCTACAGTTTATGCTTCATTGGCTACACCTACTGCAAGGGAACCAGGAAAATATAGTTTTAAGTTTGACAAATTGCTGTTCTGAAGAAAATCCATTTTCAGTTACTAAGGAAAACTGAGAGAATATATTTGAAGTAGTTCCTACTACCATTTTTTTCCTGCAAATGGTATATCTTTGGCTCTTACTCTAGCTATATCTTTATTATTCCAGTATGTCTCATAAATGCATATAGCTGAAGTTTTTGAAATTAGACTATTTTTGTATTTTATTAATGCATTCATATTTACTGTTATTAGACTCATATCAATATGTTTACTTCATATTTATTTAGTTATTTATTTATTATTGTGAATCTTTAAAACTTTAACAAGCACATAGCTTTATTGGGATATAACAGTAATTAATATCTTTACATTTCTCTGAAAATATGCAAGGACTGTGGAATAATTCAATTCTTTTTGAGTTATATATTATTTACCTTTATCTATTTCTCTTATTTAAAACCCCACAAATTAGAAAATCTTAATATTAAGTCAGAATTATTTACATGTCTACCACTTTCTTTGTTTAGTTTTTTTGTTTGTTTTGTTTTGTTTTTACCCTTTAGATTTTATTTTAGAGATAATTTTCCTTATTCCTGAAATAGATCCTTTTGGAGTTTCTTCTTATTGCTTCAATGTTTTATACACTCTGTTTTGACTAGCAAAATATTTCACTCTTATTCTTAAAATATAATTTTATGAAGCATATAGTAAAGCTCTATATTTTTTCTCATCATTTTGAAGTCACTATGTCACTGTTTTTAGGCTTTTATTAATACTTTCATTATTCCTTTTGTTGTTCTTGGTGTGGTTGGCTAATAACTGTCTTCCTACTTTCTCTTTCATTGTACAATATTTATTTTTCACAACCATAATACCTGATACTGTTCCAGGTTTTGAAGATAGAAAGGTAAGCAAAACATCATGGGCCTCATGAAATATAGAAATTGTCAGAAGAAAAGAAAATTGAGAAACAGTTGTGATATGTACAATAATGAGAATCATATGGTAGCAACCAGGAGTATTTATCCTCTGCCAATCCAGGAATTTTCTGGCTCTCAATGTATTAGATACTAATATAACTCTTTATATATAAGCTAGATGAGAAAAATGATAACAAATTAGTTTGTTGATGAGAGGTGACTATACAGGTCCAAGGGTTTATAATTTATTTTTCACACCGAGCTATATAGTAATAAGGAAGATGTTTTCTGTCAAAATTATTTAAAAATAATTCAGAGGGTAATGCAATTTTTGAACCACTGTAATGTTAGAAATTTAGTTAAATCTTATTTTAAAGACTGATCAAATATTGGCAATAATGACACTTAGGTTCTGAGAGAACCAGGAAATAACTAGTACCAGTGGAAATTGAGAAATATTAGAACTGAAGAACTTAGATGCATATATGCATAACCCATGGACACAGACAATTGTGCAGTAGGCCTGGGGTGGGTGAGAGCAGGGAGGAGGGGGTTAATTGGGCGGGGGGAGGGACATCTGTGATACTTTCAACACTAAAGATAAATTTAAAAGAAAAAAGTATTATGGCTAGAGAAGAGCTCTAATGGGTAAGCATAATGTTTAGTATAATCCTGATGTCTTTCTTAGATGGGTTCTTTGGACTGAAGGTACAAGAGCTAACCTCTACTTGCTCTAGAAAAGAGGGATTTATTGTAAATAAATGTGACAAGAACAAAATTCAAAATACTGTCAAGACTGTGTTCAAAGCAGAAAATTGGATAGTTCTTAGCAAAGGATGCCATTCTCTCAAAGGTAGATTCTGCTTGCTATTTTTTTCTCCTCTATTTCTCCCCTATTCTTACCTCTTGTAGATACCCAGCTTGTTTCTTACATTGATTTCATTTTCCTCTTTCTTGCTTTTAGTTTCTCTTGATTACTCTTCTCATTCATATCTGATAATAATTACTCCAGTTCTTACACAATTATGACAACTTAGGGTGCATTATTTTTGACACTATAGGAAACTGGCAAAATTTATCTGCATTTTATAGTCAATTATTTATTTCTGAGAGAGGAAATCTATTTGGTTCTGCCTATATTGTTGAACCAGATCATAACTGTATTCACTGGTCAGAATTTGAATCAATTTTCCTTGACCAGGTTTCCACACCTCATCTAATCAGTTGAAGCCAGTGTTTAGGGAAATTATATGGTATATAACTCAGCAGGGATAATAATGACAGTTAGGTTCCTGGATCATATACATTAAATATCTTTCTAAGAGTCTTATTAGAAATATATTTAATGTATATGTATATACATTGAAAGTTTCATATTGATTTCAACATTCCTATATATGTACCTGTTACTCAGTATTAAAATGATTCACTTTTCTTGATTTATAAAACAAATTCCTATTAGGAGTAATAGGATTAAGATTGGAAGTTGCTACTTAATATGATGGTTATTTCTATAGCCTATCACTCACCAAATATTTTGACCTGTCAATAAGTAGACAGCATAATTATGACTTTTAAATCCATGAATATATTTCCTTTTATATGTTTTTAATAAATTTTTCATTTCAGAGTAGTTTTAGGTTAATAAAGTTATTGTGGAGACAGTACAGAGTTCACATATGAACTTTACCCAGTTTCCTCCATTATTAACATCTTACATTAGTATGGTACAGCTTTTATAATTACTAAGGAAATATTGACACATTAATATTAACTAAAGGACATACTTTATTCAGATTTTTCAGTTTTTTCCTGCTGTTCTTTTTCAGCTTCAAGTTCCCAACAAAGAAACCACAGTATATTTAATAGTCATGTCTTCCTAGGCCCTCCCCTTGTTGTGACTGTCTTTGCTTTTGCTTTCTTCTTCTACTGCTTAAAAAAAGTTCTAAGCTGTTTTTTTTAATGTATTTATGAATTCTTGTTGATAGAGCTCTAGAAACTAAGTCTATAGTAAGATTGATGGCTTAATTCTGTAGCTTAATGGAAGTATAAAATCATATGCAAGATGTGGAGCAAGAGTTAAAATATACACAAAAAATAAACCATTATTTTTTATGTAATTAAAGCCCTCTGATACTAATATTCTTAATGTAATTTAAAGCCCTCTGATACTAATATTCTTGTTGAAATTGTTTAACTTTACACATCTAGTCACAACGTTTTACTGATAAAATAAAGTATTACTACATTAGCATGTACTTAATTAAATATTATAAAAGCTACAAGTCACGTTTGTTAAAAGTTCTTTCATAATTGTAAATTTAATTATCTGAAAATTATCAATCATTTTATTAGTCAATACTTGAAATTGCATGCATGTCAGTATAATTATTAATGCCAGCCCATTTACTAGCTCATTTACTCTGGCTATGCACAATTATGTGTGACATTTAAAAAAGAACACTGTTTTCATCATAATACAATCATTTTTCTGAAGATCAACAAAAGCTCTATTTCTTATAATTCTGTTGCTTATTGTTTTCCTGACTAAATTCGCAAACTGAGAAGAACCAGATGGTAATGGAAAATATACCAGTGGTAGTCTACTTAATTGGTATCTTAAATTGTTTTTCTTTCTACTCCAAAAGAATCTATATTGTATTTCTTTTAATACTAGAAGGCAAGAAAACGTCATCTTTTAAGTTTTATGATAATTTTACATTCATTTCTCATTTGAATCTCACAAGTATTTTGTGATATAAGTAAGGTAAATAAAAACTCAACATCTCCAGGGCTCACCCACCTCTGAATATAAGTGGAAGCAAATAAATATTAATACACATATTTTACTGGCTCATTTAACTGCATTTGCAAAACATAGGGCCTCCATTTATTTCCCTGCACAGCCCTTCCATCCTCTTTTACTGTTTGCTCCTTGATGAAGTCCAATCATAAAAAGCCTTGAGGGGACATGAGATTCTGATGCTGACATAATAAATACATTTATTTGATTAATTGTTCTTAGAGTTTATAGATCCCATCTGCTTTTCTCTTTGCCTCATTCATTTCTTCATTTAAACATATTTATACAATGCCTACTATGTACTTCTCTCTGCTTTATATTTGACGGGTTTCGTGTTGTATAATACAGTAGACTGATTTCATGACTTTACAAATGATTGGACAAGTAATAGTTAGATAAAAAGTAAGCAGGAATAACATCAAAAAGTGATGTTGCCATGATAAATATGAGATGTGGTCATGTGAGAAAGACTGATATGGCTGCTACTTCAGTGCCATGTAAGTTGAGATTCAATGATGAGAAGGAGCCAACCGTGTGAATCGCTGTAGAACAGGGATCCAATGAAAAGGAACAGGAAGGTCAGAATCCTCCGGGAGAGAAGCGTTGTGACCTTGAGGATGCCCAAAAAAATATGTGGCTGCAACACAAAGAGGAAGGATGGCACTTCTGAATCAGTTTGAAGAAGCCCAACTTTTTAAGACTAGTTATTCCCACTTTCAGAAAACAGAAGCAAAATAGAATTCCTATAAAGGAAGTCATGTCAAGTAAATTTTCTAAGTTCCAACCATACTCAGATTATAACTTTTTGCCAATATGGCATATTTTTTTAAGGTCTTTACTTTGCTCTCTCCTCCACTTTTCTCTCCCTGTAGAAAACCCCTATCCATCTTCCAAGGCAAGCTATGTGCTCCCTTCCCTGGGGAAATACTCAACTTCCTTAGGCTATGAGCTCCCAGAGCACTCTATAAGTGTTCTTTTTATAATACTTATTATACTGTAATATGCACACCCCCCCCATTAAAAGTTTGTCAATGAAGGGGCCTTGCCTCATTCATTTTTGTATTCTTTTCCTCCCTACTAAAACCACCTTGCAGAATTGAATTATTTATAAAATAATTATTGGTGGAATATATAAAGCATAAATTAATGATCAAGGTTAATTGAAAGAAAATGTTTTTAAGAAATGTTTAATAATTAATTTTATTTGAAATTAAGACACACTGGCAAATGAAGCCACAACATAGTACAGAAGAAATGTATTGCTCTAAACAAATTGATACCAATGGAGCAACAATAAGTGCACATTGGTTATATTTTTTCTGGGTTTATGTAAATAGAAACAGAAAGGTGATAGTGATATAGCTACTCTTTTAATTGGCCAAAAAGGAAGTATTAGGGCTGTTTTATATCCAAATATTTGAATAAATTACTACTCATATTCCTATGTAGAAAGACAAAGAGAATGCTGACCATTTCTGGCTTACTTGGTATTTTTTTTCTTGAGACAAACCTGATAGCAAACATTATAAAAAGTAGATTCTGAAAGACCTCCTGGCTGGAATTTGAATATTTTTCCAGGTTGACATCTCTCTCATTATTGTGGAGCAGGCATTGGGATTTTGCTCAATCTTTGACATTTTGGTGACAACATTACCATGGACTGCTAATATCAACTTAATTTGAAGAGATTGAAATGTAATTTTAAAAGAGAATGAACAGTTTCCACATGTTTAGAAACATGGATTATATTACTGATGCAAGTGACATAGGTCAGATATATATTTTTAATTTTCTTGACTATTTCCAGAAAAATAGTCAACTTCTGATATATTCATGATCAGTTGATTGCCTTGAGAGATAAAATTTATTTAAACAGACAAAGAATTTGTTTAAAGTCACGTTATGCTTTTAAACAAAGTTGGGTTTTATGAATAAACAAAGTGAAGTAAAAATGTCACATCATTGCAATTTTAGCTATCAATCAAACTATATTTAACTTTATGATATAAAATATTAAGATGGAAAATATCTAATGTAGTAGGATGGTGATATTTCTTGCACACTGATGCTGAAAACTATTAATATATAGTCAACAGCCTTAGGCCCTATAGGGGCAAGAGCTTAAAGTTTCAAAAGTACTGAATAATGAGGAGGGAATATCCCATTGCCCACACATTGCCACTTTTTCAAACAGAATCTCAGAAAATGTGCTTAAGCTATTATCAAGTGTTACTATGAGCTCACACTTGTGAAATTAAATTACAAATGTAAATGTTCCTGAAATTTTAGGGGTGGGGGGGCGCATTAAGAGAGACACAATGGTATTTTACATTAGTTTAAATGAACTGTTTTTAGGAGCCTCAGTCACCATGAGACATGATAACAGAGGCCAATAACTTTCACATTATAACTCTGTATGTTGGAGTTTTGTATATTAGCTGCTACAAGAGATACTTTAATTTGACATGGATACACCTTGCACTTTTGTCTTTAGTTCTTTTTCATCTGCAGCCCTATTAATTCATCTGATTTCAACCCACATATATTTTGCTTGCCAAAGTGAGCAAATACTTTTCATAGTATAAAGAACACATTCAATGAAGGCATTTTTTAAGGTATCTATAATAATAAAAGCATAATATGCTAATTAGACCGGATATCCTTCCAGACAAAGCCGGGGCTGTGAAGGCCGAGGGCCGAGCCCCTTGCATGAATTTCCTGCATTGGGCCTCTAATAGAAATATAAGAAAGAAGAAAAATATTCATTAATAACCCTATTAGGTAGAGACAGTAACTATACACATTTTGAAGTGTGTAAACACAGCCATAATAGTTTACTGGAAAGTTGAGTTCAAATATTTAATTATTTTTTCCTATTTATGTTGTTTCCAGCTTTGTACTAATTTAAGTAAAAGCATAATATTATCTTTATGCCTAAATTTTTCTTCAAAACAATTTCTAAGAAAGATTTCCTCAGATAGAATATATATTTTTAATTTTTTGACAAAAATTACTACATTAATTCCCATCAAAATAATCCAAATGTGTACTTTAATACTGAATGCTTGCTAGTATCATAAACTCTTAAGAGGCTGAATATCATGGAATTTGTCACAATAGTATGTAAAAAAAAATGATTCTTCATTGTTTCTATTAACATTAACATTTTTGATAAATAATGAGATTGGACATTTTTGGTATGTACATTAGTAGTCATTTGTATTTCCCCTATTGTGAAATTCTTTTCCTTGATCTGATGAATCTTAGGTGTTTTCATTATTGATTATGTGACTGACTTTATTTTTTGGTCAAGTCTTGCATTTATATTCATTTCCTTACACATGTTAATGCATAGCCTTTGTCTTCTTATTGGAAAATTTCACATAGTCTATGTAAAAATAAATATATTTATGGAATCTTTTATGTAGTTGGCTAGGATTCACCTCAAAGCCATCATTTTGGGCATTACAAATACATGTAGTAGACTCTCAATTCTTCTGCAACATTTGAAATGTCATGTACTATCTCAACTCATTTTTTGCAAAGATGTTTCTAATCATATCCCTAGTTTCTTTATTTCCATTTTAGACTCTTTTAGATTTAATCAAAATTTTACATTATAACTTACTGTATTTTAATTTGCTGTTAATTTTAGACTCTTTTAGATTTAATCAAAATTTTACATTTACATTATAACTTACTGTATTTTAATTTGCTGTTTTGCATTTGATTTTAAAGTCATTTTCTTGTTATATGAATTCTAATTTTTTGCATTGTGAACTTATCAATTTGTTCATTAGGACAATGAGGGGTCAGCTTAAGTGATGTCTTAAGTACTACACCTTTAAGGTGTCCTGTTATTTGAATTTTTAATGACAGGAACTAGCTCTTTCTTTTCTTTAGCATTTAGCATTAAGTAAGAGAGTGGTGTGCACAATAGACACCTCTTTATTATAATAAAAAAATAGCTACTAATTAACTACATAGTTATTGTTACTTAGTGTTATGATCTTATACATATTGTTTGGTTCTCATGTATACACATTTATGTTTCTTTAATCTCCTCAGAAATAATTCAATTTTGGTCAAGGTTTGTGCTATTTCTCTGGAACACTCTGTACTCAGTATGTGTTCAATAAATGTTTTTCAATTATTGGGAGAATAAGCCGGAGTTGTATTATGTTAGAGTGTTAATAATAAATCGCAAAAAGTAAAAATTAATTTGATATGTGAGGCAGAGGTTAAGTAGAAATAAGTTTTGAAACATTAATACCACTTACCTTTAGGGTAATTAGATGTAGAATAGTTCTAGTCTAGCTATTTTTAAATTTTTTCTTGGGTAAAAATATAAACTAAAAAAATGTGTTCCTTTTTATCTTATCTTCTGAATTTTCTATAATTTCTTAAATCTACAGAAGATATTTTTATCCAGTTTGGGGGTCTTGGATAAATGTTTATTTAGAAATCTCATACTATTTCACATTGAGCCGTTCTTTGCTCTACCCGTTCTTATAGAATGGCTGCAGTTATTTTGCAAAACACATTATGCTCTGCTCCATAATGTTTAGACCAACTTTATTTATTTAAATTACTATATTTTTATGGCTTTCAAAATTAATGTGTAATAAGTTGGGACATATAAAACATAGACAGGAGAGAGGAAAATGCAAACTTTCTTTAAATCAGTTTCAATAAGGTAGATATTTCGTTTTTAGTATTAAAAAAGTATAGGTAGATTTAAGACAAACATCAAGCTTTTAAAATTGATTCATAAGTTGTTAGAATAGAAAAATATAAAATATTTAATTAAAATTAATGAATTAATAATAGTACAGTGTTATTATTTTCTAAAATTGGGCAAGTGATTTTTCCTGGTTATATATATA
>NW_005364882.1:1353134-1373486 GCF_000412655.1 Myotis brandtii | reverse complement strand
TATGTCTGAATGTCTGACTGCCAGCTTAGGCCCAATCCCCCAGGGAGCGGGCCTATGCTAGCAGGTGGTCATCCCCCGAAGACTGCGAGACTGCGAGAGAGCACAGGCTGGGCTGAGGGAACCCCCGGGTGCACAAATTTTTGTGCACTGAGCCTCTAGTTTATATATAAATATTATAACATGTAATTTATGGACTATATTTGATTTCAAAAGCTTTATATGATAATCAGTTCTTTACCCTATTGGTAAGGGTTAGCTAGCTAGCTTAATCAGGCAAACATGAAGAGGGGCAGGGGGGATGGCAGGGAGTATGGAAACATTTCTGGCCTGAGCAATTAAAACAGCCATAAACCAAGGGCAGGGGTCTCTCCGGCCTGAGAAATTAAAACAACTATAAGGTAGATCAAAAGCAGCCCTGACCTGAGCATCTTGGAGACACCAAAATGCTTATCTTACAGAGGATAAAGCAATGCCTCAGGATAAGGGGTGAGGAAGGCATACATTCACAGAGGATAAGGAAATGTCAACAGATACCAAGAAGAAGGAAACATATTTTCACAGGGGATAGAGAAATGTTTCAAGATAAGGGAGAGAGAAAGAGGGGGGACACCACATGGGCTTTGAGCTTTGAAACTGATACTATGTAGTAGATTGAACAATGAGGAAAACACTGGGGTCCTATATTAAGGAAGTCCAATTAAACAGGGTCAGGGTCAGACAAAGAGCTACAGCGTATAGAAACTGGAGACAAAGGGACACGAGACAGATTTTAGATATTTGGATTTAGATTTTTCGCATTGTAGAGAAAGGGAGAGAAGGCTTTTCCTATTTGGGAGCCCCTCCTCAGGGGATCCCTTTTGGGGACACCCCTGCCCAGATGGAGTTTGTATGTGCTTCCAAAAAACGTCCACATTTTTATTAAAGAAATCTGTTAGTCCACGAATTTATTCTTCATCTTCGTCAGACAAGGACCCACGAGAAGAATCTGCACTCTGAACCCCACGTTTCACTATGAACATATTTTTCAATGGTTGTATCCCACATGTATATGACAGACAGACAGACAGGGACACACAGTCCTACTGAGATATATGACTACCTCTCCATCTTGGTGGTGAAACGTGGGGTTCAGGGTGGTATTTCTCTATCCTTTGTATAAGTAAGATGAGCATTTTGGTGTCTCCAAGGTTGGGCTGCTTTTGGTCTACCTTGTAATTGCTTTAATTGCTCAGGCCAGAGATACCTCTATCCTTCATATATGCATTCATCCACCATGGGCCCTCTTTATTCCCCAAGACTCCCTAAACCTGCCTGTTTTATCTCTAAAATCCCTTTCAGTGATATGCTCAGATAAGAACCGCTACTTGCTTGCTCATGAACCCATTATATACTGATTGGCAAAGAAATCCCACCTACGTGCAAGAAGAAATTAAATTGAAGACTTCAGACCAAAAAGCTAATTTTTTAAAACCTGAGGTTAAGAATTTTAAAGCAATCTCCTTGATGGAATTATTTTAAGTGAATGGATGAATAAAAATATGGGGGTTTCTGCCTTAGTCACTGCCATATCAGTAGTGCCAAGGGTACTGTGCCTGATTCAAAAGGAAGGGATCAATAAACATATACTGAATGGAAAAATGAATGAATAAATATATTGTATATATCTGCACACATTGATATCAATGCTTGAAACTGATTTCCTCTTTTAGCTGCAACAAGAAGAAACATTTGGGTCATTTATTAACTAAGGTACTATTTGAACACTTAAGCATGTTACCTTTTACCGATATGCATTTATGACTGATGAAAGCTACATGATTTGCTTCAAATGATTAGAAGTATAAATAGGACTAACATAACTGAATGGTCTTTTTCCCTATTCCGAGAGAATGAGCTTCAATTCCATCGTTGCTAGAGGCAAGTGCAGTATATCACTTATTCTTTGTCTTTGTTTCTACCCTGGCTGTCCCTTCTGGAGGCATCTGTCACATTGTATTCAGTTCCCTCTGCATTCTGTTACTGCTTTGAGGTAGCTGTAGGGTATCTGCTTGGGAGCAACTAGACATACTCCCTGTAGGGACCAGTTACATGCAGAAAAGAATAAGCAAAACTACCCACAGAGGTACTGGCTTCCAACAATTGTGCAGAAGTGTGAAGATTTACAGGATAAAATAAAGCACCTCATGCTGGGTCTGGCTCCAAGCCTCCCTGGAGAACCCTCCACTTAGGCAGTCTCTTTTATCCTGTGAGCTCAGTGTTCTAGCTGAGGAGTTTAAGTTTCATATTAACAAATTGGCTTAATTATTTTTAACTGAACTGTTAACTACCTGCAGTGACTTAAAAAAAAAAAATCCCAACAAGTTTCAGTTTTGCTTTCAAGAGGAAATTAAACAAAGCTGTTAGCCTAGTTTCCTCTGGGAAGACACATGGATTCCTCTCCTAAGGAGAGTTCAAGCAGCCAGGTAGGCAGCTTATAGGCAAGCAGTTTCAAGGAAAACAACAACAACAAAAACTAAAAATAATCTGAGCTTGTCCACAGTATCAGGATTTATTTATCATGAAAGGTGTTTGTTTGTTTGTTTGTTTCCCTTAGGCTGTTTAAATTTCTAATTTGGTAGCCATAACATGGAAGCATTGGAGTATGTTAATTGAGGTGTGTTCTTCCAAGCTCCTGGGAGCACATCCACATGAGGATTTTGTTACAAAGAGTGTAGGGCAAGGAAAATCAATGTGGTGGGTTTCATTTTGCTCACTGCCGGGGCAGTGTATGTTTAAAACTAAGTGTGGGTTAAGAAATAGGTTCATTTATTCAATATATGGTATACATGTATTTGCATCATGTCTATGCAGCATTATAGTCACTCTTCTAAACATTAAAAGGCTGAGAAGTTCAAAATTATACCCCTATGTTCATTGCAGCATTATTTACAATAGCCAAGATTTGGAAGCAGCCCAAGGGTCAATTAGTAGATGAGAGGATAAAAAAGTGGTGGTGCATTTATACAATGGAATACTACTCTGCCATAAAAAGGAATACGGATTTACCCTTTGCAACAGCATAGATGAGCCTGGAAAACAATAAGCTAAGTGAAATAAGGCAGTCAGAGAAAGGCAAGTGCCATATGATTTCACTGATATGTGGTATTTAACGAACAAACTGAACACCAAGCAAAATAGAGACGAACTCATAGATAGAGAGTAGGCAGACAGGTCTGGTGGGGTTAGAGGAAAGTTAGGAGGGTGGGGTGGAGGAATTGAGGGGAAAAAAAGAGCCAGAGAAAACTCATAGATATGGATAATAGTGTGGTGATGGCAGAGGGGTGGGGGGCACGAGGGTGGAGTAAGGGTGAAGTTGGAAGAGGGAATAGAAGGGATTAAATAGTGATGGAAAAAATAAAATAAAATAAAATAAATAAAATTATAAAATATTACATTCATGACTATTGACTAGAGAAGATTTATAACCTTAGTAGAAATAAGTCTATTGGTGTTTTTTATTTCATATGATGCTGTTAGAAATGTACCAGGCTTATCCATTCTTTTAAATTTATCTTTATTGTTGAAAATATTATAGATGTCCCCGTTTTTCCCCTCATTGACCCACTCCAGCCTGCATCAGCCCCCGCACCCAGGCCTTCACCACACTGTTTTCTGTGTCCACAGGTTATGCATATAAGCACGAAAGTTCTTTGGTTGATCTCTTCCCGCCACCCCTCACCCCCTCTGCCCTCTGAGATTCTTCAGTCTGTTTCATGCTTCTGTGTATCTGGATCTATTTTGTTTATTAGTTTATTTTGTTCATTAGACTCCACATATGAGTGAGTTCTTATGATGCTTATCTTTCTTTGACCATCTTATTTTGCTTAGCGTAATAGTCTCCAGGTCCCTCCATGCCATTTCAAAGGGTAAGAACTCCTTTGTTTTTTGTTTTGTTTTTTTGTTTTGTTTTTTTTAAATGTATTTTATTGATTTTTTTACAGAGAGGAAGGGAGAGAGATAGAGAGTTAGAAACATCGATCAGCTGCCTCCTGCACACTCCCCACTGGGGATGTGCCCACAACCCAGATACATGCCCTTGACCGGAATCAAACCCAGGACCCCTCAGTCCGCAGGCCGACGCTCTATCCACCCAGCCAAACCGGTTTCGGCTCCTTTGTTTTTACAGTTGCATAGTATTCCTTGGTGTATATGTATCACAGCTTTTTAAATCCATTCATCTGCTGATGGGCACTTGGGCTATTTCCATATCTTAGCTATTATAAATTGTGTTGCTATGAACATAGAGGTGTATATATCCTTTCTGATTGGTGTTTCTGATTTCTTGGGATATATTCCTAGAAATGGAATCACTGGGTCAACTAGACCACAGTTCCATTTTTTTATTTTTTGAGGAACCTCCACACTGCTTTCCACAGTGGAAGCACAGATCTGCAGTCTCACCCTCATTGCACCTTTTCTCCACATCCTCTCCAGCACTTGTCATCATGATGATAATGCTAAATATGGTTTTCTTTTATTATACTAAGCACATTCATGTACATAACCATACTTTTCTACTATTCTATGAAGTAATGTTGGTTATTCTATTCTGCTATGAAAAGTGGTAACTTTATTCTGGTACTCAATATCTTATTTCCAAACCTCCAAATGCTGTCAGTCTAGAAGAGAAACTTCTGGGTCAGTTGAGCGGTGCAAAGTGATGCCTTTGATTGACCAAGAGGGCCTTAATATTCCTCTCAATTTGTTTAAACTTTAGACAGGTTTCTTCCTGACTCTTACTTTTTTCTTAGGGCATTGATTTTAGAAAATTCAAAATTGTACATTCTTTCTCTGACCCTTTGAGATGTAAACTTTCCCCATTTTTTTCCAGCTTTAATTCCAAGGATGTCTTCACCAAGGACTCGGGAGCCATCCCTTTGAACTGTAATCATGTCATCATCAAGGAAGATAGAGCCCTACCCTCAGTTCTTATGGGGAAAGGAGGAGGGAGCCCAATTTTGATAAGAGACAATTGACAATTAGCAAACACAGGTCTGGACGATCCCCACTACTGCCCCCCTGCAGTATCCTCCAGTATTTTTCTATTATTATATACCAGCATTTTAAAATCCTTTTGACTTTTGTTTCAGTGGAGTAATTCAGTCTCCCTCCTACTGCTATAGTCTTGAAGAAATTATTCCTTGCATATTTAACTCATTTGGTATAATTTTTTTTTAACATGACCAATTTTGACAATCTACACTAATAAAAGAGAAACATGGTAATTGGCTAACTCATTTGGTATAATTTTTTTTTAACATGACCAATTTTGACAATAGTATTATAAGAGAAACAGATCATAAACAAAATGTAAAATGATGATTTGAGTGGTCTGCATGTAGAAATAAAACTTACTAGGTAATTTTACATTATTAGGTAATTGGACAATGATAATGATGCTATAACAGTGATATCACCTTTTCTTCCTTAAGACTATATGTTTTCTTATTTATCTTATCTTTATAAATGTATATCTATATTTACATACTAGAGGCCTGGTGCACAGAATTCGTGCATGGGGGGGAATCCCCTCAGCCCAGCCTGCACCCTCTACAATCCTGGACCCCTTGGGGGATGTCTGACTGCCAATCCCAGGGATCGGGCCTAAACCGGCAGTCAGACATCCCTCTTACAATCCTGGACAGCTGGCTCCTAATCGCTCACCTGCCTGCCTGCTTGGTCACCCCTAACTGCCTCCCCCTGCTGACCTGGTTGCCCCCAACTGCCCCCCCTCCCCCGCTTACCTGGTCGCCCCTCATGGCCACCCCATTGGCCTGATTGCCCCATGCAGCCTGCTGTTCAGTTGTTTGGTCATCCCTCACTAACCCCCCTGCTGGCTTGGTCGCCTCATGCAGCCTGCTTGTTCAGTTGTTTGGTCATCCCTCACTAACCCCCCTGCTGGCTTGGTCGCCTCATGCAGCCTGCTTGTTCAGTTGTTTGGTCATCCCTCACTAACCCCCCTGCTGGCTTGGTCGCCTCATGCAGCCTGCTTGTTCAGTTGTTTGGTCAACCCTTACTAACCTCCCTGCCAGCCTGGTCATAGGCAGCCATCTTGTGAGGGTGTGAGAGTTAGTTTGCATATTACCCCTTTATTATATAGGATGTAAATATACATTTTATATTTATAGTAATTTATATGTGGAATACATATATTTTCCTTTTCTAAAATGAGGTACTGAATAAAGGTTCCTCAACCATAGGGCAAAATTTTTAATAGAATATAAAATATAAGATGCTGGACCCTTACACTTTTTTTTGTTTTTAATTTCTTCATCAACCACACTTTTAAATTTTTATTAGACACATAGCCTTTAAAGGCAATGTGTCTTGAATTTTTGCTAGGTTATTATTTTAGCACCTCCTTTTAAATGTGCATGCTACTGGCCCGGAAACTTAGATTGGAACATACTGTCCATGAGCATTTTGTTGGTTGAATGTCTATTTTATTACAGCCTTTAAAGGCTATTTGTCTGGTTTGAATATTGTTGACTGTGTTGTCATTCTTTGACAGAACTCTATGTTTTGGAATTTTCTGGCATTAGGATAGGTTGCTTTGGATAGTTTTTTATCCCTAAACTCTCTTTTCAATGTATTTCTTTAGGGAATAGTTTGTGCTTTACCAAATTAATTTCTGATTCCCTTGGGGCTTGTTTGAAATTCTACTTAGCTTTATATGTATATATTTTTAGTGAATGTTTACTCCATACCATGGCTGCAGTGTCATATATATGCAGACGATAGATATTCTCTCCCGTCCCTGCAGACCCATAAAGAAGTTTGATGATTTGCATAATTGTCTGTGTGATATTCAAGCATGGATGTCTTCAAATTTCCCTGAATTTAGTACAGATAAAATTGGGTTGGTACTGATTGGTTCTTAGAATGAATGTTTAAACTTTAATCTATGCTGGTAATCTTAAAGAGGAGATTTTCTTTGCTCTAAAATCACACTTTTGGCCCCGGCCAACATGGCTCAGTGATTGAGCATCGACCTATAGAGCCAGAGGTCACGGTTCAATTCCAGGTCAAGGCACATGCTCAGGTTGTGGGGTTGATCCCCAGTGGGGGGCATGCAGGAGGCAGCTGATCAATGCTCTCTCATCATTGATGTTACATCTCTCTCTGCCTCGCCATTCCTCTCTGAAATCAATAAAAATACATTTTTAAAAATCACTCTTTTGACCTTAGGATTACTTTAAAGTTGTGTGTATGCATGTGTGTATGTGTGTGTGTGTTTGTGTGTGTTTACTAACTGTATAATTTTATTTCTGTACTTACCCAGTGCAAATTTGTCACAAAATGCTTTTCTGATTCTGGAAGAGTTTCTGTCACACTTTATAATTACTGACCTCTACCTGCCACCTTGCAGTCTGATTCTAATAGATCACAAATCCATCTGCTCTTCAGCCAGGAAATCTATTCTTTTATGCATGAGAGCTTTAAAATTACTGTTGATTTGTAAGGTTCATCTAAAAAAAACACCTTATTTGTTTGCTTTAGCCTTTTTAATATTTATTGTATCTTCTTTTATATTAAGTCTGCAAAACCCTGCAGGCTGGACACATAAAGGACACTCATAAATGTAAATTGAATTGATAGATAGGTGATGTAAAGTATTTGCAGAAAATACTATTTTACAATGAGGAGGGCTAATAATGAGTCCATGGTAATTCTGAGTTGTGAATAAATGTATGTCTAACGTATCTTCTCACTGGGCAGCCAAAGAGTATACAACATTTTTGGATACTACACTAAATAAATGAGGTAGAAAAAAATTCCTATAAAATGGTCTCAATTCATTAGTCTGGTAAAGTTTAGGTATCACTTTAACTAAAAGGGTATTCTGAATGATGACTGGTGCTTTCTTCCAGCCCTTTAAAGAAATGGGGCTTAACATTCCTGTTCGATAGCCTGAGAAAGTTGAATTAGTTAAGTCTACATTAAATAGCAAAATGTATTTAATTGATAGACCATAACATAGAAATATATGAAAGTAATACTTGCCTTGCCAGATACAGTTATGTGATTTCTGATAAGCTTTCCTGTTAAGGATTGAGAATGTGCTTACATGTTTTGGTTAGAGATGGCTACCAGCATTGGTAGGAATCTGGGCAATAGTAGTTTGCAGAGCTTTTATATACGAACCTTTCCAAGTTCCTGACTCACCAAAGAAGTCTTGGTACCTCTGCTGTTTCCCCAAAGCTGTGATCCTGTAATCCTACCATTTTAGTGAGAATAAAAGACCCACCCACAAAGTGAAAATATAAAACTTGTTATTAACAAGAGGATATAATTATATTTTTCTGTCCATGGAGGAAAGATAATTAGACCTCAGTACAGTAGTATTTTCAAGTATGTTCTTCATTCCTGTGGTACACTAAAAAACACCAACCTTGTCCTAGCCAGTTTAGCTCATTGGATAGGGTGTTGTCCTGAGGATGAAGGGTCCCGGGTTAGATTTTGGTCAAGGGCTCGTTCTGTGGCCCCGTTCAGAGTGCATGTGGGAGGCAAACAATCAATGTGTCTCTCTCACATCCGATGTTTCTCTCTCTCTCTCTCTCTCGCCCCCTCCCTTCCACTCTCTCTAAAAAACAATCGAAAATATATCCT
Source organism: Myotis brandtii (assembly GCF_000412655.1). NCBI lineage: Eukaryota > Metazoa > Chordata > Mammalia > Chiroptera > Vespertilionidae > Myotis > Myotis brandtii. The sequence continues at coordinate 1,364,837 of NW_005364882.1, read as the reverse complement.
TGAGTGAGGATTAACAAAACAAAACAAAGCAAAACAAACAAACACCAACCTTGTTCCCAGCTGGGAGCATTGATAAGCATAGTCAGAAAAACCTGTATATCTCAAGTGCTCAAAGAATGCCACCTCGGAGCAATGACTAACAACTTGTTTAAAGCACATTGAGATTTATCCTGCTGCACTTATTTCCTTTATGGACATACGCTACATGATACTCTCTGGCATCTGCTTTGTAAGAAATAATACATTTCAGGGTGCTTTTAACATTTTGTCCTTTCTCTTTTTCCAACTTTCAAAGTGGTATTCTTGCACCTCCCACAAGAGTCATCTGTGGATCGTATAAAATTCTTACATTCTCATTATTTGCTATGACTACTGAATAAATCAGAAACAAGTGAAGAGATTTTCAGCTTCAGTAATCATTCTTCACACAAACTAAGTTATTTTTGTCATGGTCTGAGCCATGGTATAACCTTTATCTGAGCAAAGACTTTGATATAACACAGTAGTAATGTACTGTGTACCCTAATTATTCAGATTATTTTATATCTTATAGCACTCTATTTTGGGCCAGTGAGATATTGACAAACATTTTTGTATTTGCTTTAGTGCTTTTTACATTTAAATTTATCGAGATGACATTGGTTAATAAGATTATATAGGATTCAAGTGCACATTTCTATGAAACATAATCTTCATATTGCATTGTGTGCCCACCACCCAAAGTCAAGTCATCTTCCATCACCATATATTTGACCCCCTTTATGCTTTACTAACCTCCCTTGCCTCTGGTAACCACAGTAGTGTTGTCAGTGTCCATGAGTTGTTTATTTATTTTTCTTGTTTGTTCACTTGTAGCCTTCTAGACTGAATAATGAAGAATTAAAAAATCTAAATAGACCAATGAACAATGAGAAAATTGTAACAACCATCACCCCCCCACTACCACCACCAAAAAAATAAATAAATAAATAAATAAAAAATCCCTGGACGCTATTTCTCACTGGTTGAGCATTGACCTATGAACCAGGAGGTCATGTTTTGATTCCTGGTCAGGGCACATACCTGGGTCAATCCCCAGTAGGGGGAGTGGAAGAGGCAGCTGAACAATGATTCTCTCTCATCATTGATGTTTCTACCTCTCTGCCTCTCCTTTACTCTCTAAAATCAATAAAAATATATTTTTAAAAAAACAAAGAAAAAAAAACCTAAAAGTAAAAGTCCAAGACCAGATGGATTCATTAATGAATTCTCAAAGATTTGATCTTATCCTTTTCAAAGGATAAGAAAGTTGAAGAAGCAGCAGTATTTCCTAACACATTTTATGAAGCCAACATAACCCTGATACCAAAACCTGTCAAGGATAACACACAAAAAAAGAAAACAGACCAGTATCTCTGAAGAATACAGATGCAAAAATCCTAAACAAAATACTAGCAAATTGAATACAACAATACATTGAAAAACTACATCATGACCAAGTATGTTCATTCCAGGGGCACAATGATGGTTCAACATATGTAAATTGATCAATGTAATACACCACATTAACAAAATGAATGATAAAAATCATATGATCTTATCAATAGATGTAGTAAAAACATTTGATAAGATATAATATCCATTTATGATTAAAACACTCACTAAAATGGGTATAGAAGGAAAGTACCTCAACATAGTAAATGCTATATGTGACTAACTCTCAGTTAATATTATACTCAATGGTGAAAAACTGAAAGCTTTGTTTCTAAAATCAGGAAGGTGACCAGGATGTCCACTCTCATCACTCTTATTCAACATAGTACTGGAATTCCTAGCCTGAGCAATTTGGCAAGATAAAGAAATAAAAGGCATCCAAATTGGGAATGAAGAAGTAAAAGTGTCACTTTTTGCTGATGGCATGATTTTTATATAGTAAACCCTAAAGATTCCACCAAAAACCAATTAGAAATAATAAAAAACAGTACATTTTCAGAGTACAAAACCAATGTACAAAAATCCACTACAACTTACATATATTAACAATGAAATTTTTACATACTAACAATGAAATTTCAGAAAAATGAAAATAATTTGCTTTGAAATTGCAAAAAAATAATAAGATGCCTAGGAATAAACTTTAAAAAAGGATGTGAAGGTCCTACACTGAAAACCACAAAGTATTATAGTATTATTAAGAGAGATTGAAAAAGTCACAAATAAATGGAGATATCCTCGGTGTTCATGGATTGGAAGAATCAATATATTTAAAATGTCTATATTACCCAAAGCAATATATATATTACAATCTCCATCAAAATCCCAATTACATTTTTTAAAGAAATAGAACAAATAACTCATCAGATTTGTATGGAACCACAAAAGACCCTGAATAGTCAAAGAAATCCTAAATAAAAACACAAAGTCAGAGGTATCACACTCCCTGACTTAAAATTATACTACAAAGCAACGATAATCAAAACAGCACAGCATTGGCAGAAAAACAGACACACAGACCAATGGAACAGGATTGAGAGTTGAAATAACCCGCATGTATATGGGCAAATGATATTTCACAAATAAGTTGAAAACATACAATGGAAAAAAGAAAGCCTCTTCAATAAATGGTGCTGGGAAAATTGGAAAGCCATATGCAAAATATTGAAGTTAGGCTACCGTTTGTCCCCATATACAAAAATTAACTCAAAAGAATCAAAGACCTAAATATAAGACCTAGAACTATAAGTTACATAGAAGAAAACATAGGTACTGAAATTGTGGACCTTGGTCTTAGAGAAGATTTCATGAATTTGACCCCAAAGGCAAGATAAATAAAGGCAAAAATAAATGAATAGGAATATGTCAAACTAAAAAAGCTTCTTTGCAGCAAAATAAACTGCCAACAAAACAAAAAGCCAACCAACCAAATAGGTGAAGATATTTGCAAACAACAGCTTTGACAAGGGGCTAATATCAAAAATATATAAAGAACTTATACAACTCAACAACAAATAAAGAAACAATCTAATTAAAAAATTGGGACATGACCTGAACAGAGATACTTCTCCCAAGAAGAAATAAAAATGGCTAATAGGAATATCAAATTTTTATAAAATATGAACAAATGAAATAAAATTTAGAGAGGTTACATTACTTGCCCAGATTCATAGCTGATTAGATGTAGGAGCCAGCAATTTTTAATTCAACTCATACTACCATCAGAAAACTAAGAGTCAAACCTGTGAGTGCAGCTTATAGGAGGCACTAATACCTTGATAGCAGCATATTCATAATGCATCTCTCATATATTATATGGCAATGGGTAGGGATTTGTACGAAAATGATTCAGAGTACTCACCTAGGTTTATAACTGTTGATCAGTCCTTAGGACTTAGGAAATCCATGTATGATTATCATATATGTGTTTCTCCCATTAAAACAATTGATACTTAAAAATTCGTTAATGACCATCTATTCCTCAATACCAATTGTAATTATGGTCTATGGGCCTTTCATGAACCCATCCTCTCCATCTCTTAATATTATTATCCTTACACCATAACCTTTTGTCTAAGTGAACTATATGCTATTCCTCATATCCACACTCTGTTTTTCTTTTGAGTCTTTTTACACATTTCCTCAAGTCTGAAGCACTTTCATTTCCCTGTTTTCCCTTCGCTAGTTAACTCTTAATCATAGGAAAACCAAGTTTAGGCATTGTGTTATCACACAATGCCACCTGACTTCTCATGGCTGGGTCAGGTGCCTTTCATAAGACCCTGCATTTGCCACATATTATAAGTGTCTCTTCACTCATTAGGTTTTAAAATTCCTGAGGAGAACTATTTATTGAGATACTCAATACATGTTTTGAGGTAATTGAAAAGGTAAAAGTGGAAGATACCAAATGAGCAAATGTACCAACCAACCTACAAAAAGTCTTCAACTCCTAGGGAATCTCATCATTTTTTTAAATATATTTCTTTATTGATTTCAGATAGGAAGGAAGAGGGAGAGAAAGATAGAAGCATCAATGATGAGAGAGAATCATTGATCTGCTACCTCTTGCACACCACCTGCTGGGGATTAAGCCCAGGTATGTGCCCTTGGCAGGAATCAAATCTGGGATCATTCAGTCCGCAGGCTGATGCTCTATCCACTGAGCCAAACAGGCTAAGGCAATCTCATCATTTTATCTTGCCTCTTGGGAAAGCTTCCTGACTGTGGGCCCACTTAGTAAATGAAACACATCCTGGGAGTTAGGGTTCCCTTTATGATAATTCTGGCTAGACCTTTAACTTAGGAAAATTCAACATTCTATGGTATAAAACAAGAGACTGCATTATTATCTGCATTCATGCTGTCAGTCTATAGTTTACCCTTCAGGGTCCTACTTTACTGGTCTGCAAAGGGCACTTGGGGTGCATCTTGATGTTTATATACCTTAGCCACTCTTCCTTAAAACAAAACAGGTACAGTAAGTAAAATCTTTTAAAATGAGAAATAGAGAGGCGGGGATATTAAAAGAAACAAATAACTTAAAAACATCCACTACATTACTTTCATATTCAAAAACCATTCCTAAAATGTGATAGTAAAATGAGAACATATGTGTATGTTAAGAATAGAAAATGAAAAAAAAGAAAGGAAAATGAAAAAAAAAATCCTCATCTTTCCTCCCCTGAAAAATCATAAAAAAACACACAGGCTGACTATATAGCTTTTAAATATGATCACAAAGATGCATTATATATGTTGGGAAGACAGTGCATATAGGTGAATGTGTGGTAATCTCTCTTTTTTTTAATCCTCATTGGAGGATATTTTTCCATTGTGTGTGTGTGTGTGTGTGTGTGTGTGTGTGTGTGTGTGTGTGTGTGTGTTTTAGATATAGTGGAAGAGAGAGGGAAAGACAGAGAAATATCATATCAATGTGAGAGAAACACATCGATTGGTTGCCTCCTGCAGGAGCCCCAACCAGGGCTTTTGACCGGAACCGAGCCAGGGACCCTTCAGTCCACAGGCCAATGCTCTATCCACTGATCCGAACTGGCTAGGGCCAGTAAACTCTTATTATGATATTCTCAATAAGCAAACCATGAGCTGTATATAATAATATGAATTAATTCTATGGTAGAGAAGAGGTATAGGAAATCAAGAAAAAGAATTTTAAAGAAGTCTCAAAGCTTTGGAATGGCACCTCAAACTGGCTAAGGCATATTGAATCCAGTGCACAGAGTAGCATACAATGTTTTATACTTGAAACTTAGGCTAGACACACAAACTTCACCAGTTCATACTCTCCTACATCTGCTCAGTTTACACACTTTTTTGTGAAGTGTAAGATTTGATATGTGGAGTTTTGAGATTTTAGGAAATATGTAGAAGAGAAGAAAGGAAGGAAAATGAACAGAAGGAAAGGAGGAAGAAAGGAAGGAAGGGGGAGGGAGGGAAGAAAATTTGCTTCTCAGTTCACTTATAGGGCCCAAAATGCCATTTTATGTAAGGCTCCGGTCTCACAAATGGCTCTGTCAGAGTTATATGATGGGATAATTTACCTCATCCAAATTAAGGAATGCTTCAATATCATGTAAATGCACAGAGAGGAAAACCAATTTCAAAGTACCCTTTGCGTGGTATTTCCAACTAGCAGATACACAAACTTGCTGTCACATTACTGATCCATTAAGGGACTATGGCATTTAAAGTTGTTCATTCAGAAAATTATTATTTGAAGCAGGAAATGAATGAATTATTACATTATCATCAAAAGAAGGTTTTATACATGGGAACCAAGAATGCTGGGGAAAAGCCAAGGCATCTGGCCCATTTATTATTTTTTCCTTATGATGAATAAAAGTGAAGATATTTTGATGTATAAGATGGTTTCCCACAATAAAAGTAGCATAAAAGGCTGAAGGAGGAAATGAAAATAAAAATTTCCTATTAGAAAAATCTCCCCCCGCCCTTAGAAAAATCTTACGTTTAATCTCTTCATTGTTGAACTGATTAAGGGGGAAAAGTACAAGCCCAGGCATACCTTATTGTGCATTTATTAATCACAGCAGTGTTTGCATCTCTCCTTATCCATTCAGCTTGTGCATATTTAATATCCTACTTCCATGTTGATGGCTATGGACAGGCAGGTACTACCAGCGCCAATGGGGACAGGGTGTCTTATGCATATACGGTGTTTACCTGAAGAAGAAAGTGTTCATGAAAACCTGAAAAACAAATATTCATCTCATCGGCATACAATTTGTGAATTTTTCAGCAGTTTCATGAAAAACTGAAAACTATTTGAGAAGAATAAATGAGCAATTTCACACAACTCTAGTTTGCTTCCTCTTGTTTCCTGTTTTGCTCTGTTATGCATGGTAGAGAATCTTATAAAGAATGCCTTATATTACTGACCCAGCTCTTTCTGAAAGTGGTTTTGTCATACTTCAAGACCTTAAAGAATAGATGAAAGTAAAGCTATGTAAGTGTTTGCATTGAGAAAAATGAAAGTTGAAAGGCACAAAGAAGAATTAGGAACACATGGACTGTGGATACTGATAGACATTCAACCTCTAATGAACATTTCAAAATGAAACTTCAGTGAAAAGAAATAGTCTGCTTTAGTGGAAAAAAAAGAAAATTAGAAAATAATTGCTGGAAGAAATAGAGCAGATTTAGAGTTACTAGCACATTCAAAGGAGAGTTATAGCCTTTGGGATCTATAACTGAATTGGTAAAGGCATTACTCAATATAATATTTAACCTAACATTGAAAAATGAAATGCATTATGTCCTAATGAAATCTTAGAATATGTTCAAAATTCAATGGTAAAATAGGCTTAAGCACAACCTCACAGAAATTTTCTCTTTCAAAAGACTTTTTAGGTTAGATTTTCTTTCTTTCTCTCCCTCACCCCAGAAATGAGAATAGTAGTTTCCAGATGGCTTGAACGTTAACTTCCATTTCTTCCTTCAAACATTAAGATGTTACCCTATTGAAAAGAATCACTGTAGAAGAACCACAGCTCTGACTACAAGGAAAATTGTAAAAGGATAATTTCTCACATGGTCCAGCCGTTTACCTTCTCTTTCATTCTTTCTAAATTATGATACAGAGTACAATAATTTATTGGCACTTATATTGCATATTCAAATCCACGTGAATCATCTACCTTCCAAAAGAGCTGTATAAATCGGATTGCAGTGGTCCATGATTTAGAAATAAAATCTCCAGTCTTCCTAACAAGGGCAGCAAATGTACTTGGATGCCATCTTGAAGGGAGCTGTTCTTGCCCTCACTTTTCAACCTCCAATTCCAAAGGAAGAGAAGAATCAAATTCAAAAGGTGGTCTGGTAAGAGTCTAATATGATATTTTGTTCACAAAACTTTCTTAATTTTAGGCTATGGCATAGATTATTAGTAGGAAGTATAATGAGAGGAATGCAACTTCATCCTGGTAGGTCATATGAAAAATATAGATTTACTAAATAAACACTGGAATAAGGGTATTGATTTTCTCTGGTGATATTAACAATATTTTCACACTTGTTGGTACATGAATGTGCCATAAGAATTGCTGCTATATAGGATGGGTTTAGGTCATAGACTAATTTTATCTGTAGTTTTAATAGTAAGAGATGCAATTTACTGAATGCTTACTATATATAATGTTCTATTCTAAGCATTTCATAAGTCTCAAGTTAGTAATTCCCATGATAATACTGTACAATCTGATTATCTCAATTTTGCATATTTAAACACAGAGGGACAGAAAGATTCCATGACTTGGCCAAGGACACAGAGCTAACAGGGGCAGGCCTGGACACTGAACCTACACTGTGGCGCTGAATCAGAATCTTGACAACTTAGCTTTGTTGCCTCTGTAACTTTCATCTTATTTAAGATTTGCTAAAGTTCTATGAGTCAGAACACGTGGCTCAGTCATCTAACCAGATTTTTTAATGATCGTAATCAACTTTGCTAAACTATGTTGTATCTGGCAAAAAAGAAGGTAATAGCCAATATTGTAAAATACATCAATGGAATTTTATCTGTTTCCCACCTACATTACATTATTTAAATTATTTTAATTTATTATATAGCATTAGTTGTGTTGAGAATGAAATATTTAGACACTGTTATAAAATGTTTTGAATGCAGTGGATATATTATATGGCTCTCTGTAAACCCTCAATTACTGTAAAGACCCTTTCAACCCTACATACATCATGCTCTTATTTTTATAGACACACAAAAATAAATTATCTCTAGTTCCTTAGGTTTTGAAATTTACAAGATGCGTGATGAAGAGACCCATATTTTACAACCATTCTAACTGTCAAGAACCTCTTTAGATCACTATTTTTATTATTTGGCAAAGATCAATAGAAGTCACTTATTGTGCTTTTTGTGGGCGGAAATAGAGGAGATCATTGATGGTCATAATTCAAAATCACATACTGTGTGGGTTAGTATTTGGGAGTCACTAGAACAATGAAACTGGCAGCCTATAAAAGTTATTTAGATTCATTTAAAGAGAAAAAATTAGCTACTCCACAGGACTGGACTGTATCTATAGACATTTTAATGGCTCTCTGTGATGAATGTAAGTTTGCATAGGATTTCCAAATGTTTGAGTGATCTAAACTTGAATATAAAGCATATGCTTATTTGCACTTCACTGCTTTCTAAAGCCTTTAGAATACAATGAAATTTTTTGAGCAACACTGTTTTAATGTTTCAGAGAGGCCAGGAGAGACAAAATCATTTAAAATGGCATAAACAGTGATAGTTAAGAGAGAGAATTTATTCATTGTAGGAGACATGATCTCTGAATTCAAGAAGCATATGATAATCCTTTACATGACTTGCTCTAAAACAGGTTCTATATGCTTAATAAAAGTTTGCAATTCATTTCTGAGTCAATGAGTTAATTAAAATTAGTATGACACATGAGCACAGTACTATTACATGGTAGGCACTCAAACACATAGTCACACAGCATAGTCACACCAAAAAAGGTTCATGTTAAATTAAATGAATCACTATACACATTGACATATGATATATAATAAAATTAATTTTATTGACACTTGCTATTTTTCAGGAAAAATGCTGAGATTTTGCAAATATATTTGAGATAGGTGTTATTATTCCTCTTCTACAAATAAATTCCAGGATCACATTTTCCATGTTATTAAAAGGACTCCTTACCTACAGTTTACCTTGTTTAGTACTGACCCAGTTTCTTTTTGGCATTGAATTTGTTTGTTATTCTCCCTCACTTTTTACAGTTGCATTTGTATATATATTTATACTTTATGTGCACATGAAAGAATATTTAGTCTGTATTGGTATGTTAGCTTAATGATAATATATGCCCACTAAAAGCTGCTAAGGAACATTTAAAAACAAATTGACAGAAAGAAAAGTGCCAGATACTTTAGCTTGCTACCTATTGGAGATTACATAGCTCAAAGATACAAGAGTGGCAAGCAACTAATTAAAGTAGAAAACAGCTAATAGAAGACTTTCAGGCCCTTAATACACCAAAGACAAGGCGTGACACCATAAAATAGACGGAGCATAAACGGCTATTTGCAGTACATTTCATACAAAGTAAAAATGAAACACAAGGAGGCCCATCAGGGAGCCAGGCTGTGGAAGAAAATGCTGTTAGTGGAGGCAGTTGAGCCCTGGAAGAGAGTGCTGTGTTGCAGCGAAGCTCCGTGGGAGCTCATGGAGAAACAGCTGCCCCCTGAGGACAGAAATGCAAAAACAATGGGCTGGACATTTGCTGACAACAGAAATCCCACAGATCATTGTAAGGAGAGCACCAGTGGGCTACATGAATGACTCTGAAGTCATCTATGAACCCTTTGCTGTGCCCTTCAAGTGACCTTCCCTGTAATTGCTTTATTTAACAATGAAAGTTGAGAACACTGTAAAGAAATCAAATGAGTTTCAGTGCTTCATAGCAAAGAATTTGTGATGTGTTTTCATAATCATTCTTAGTGCAATCAGAAAAAAAAAATAAAATAGATGCCTCCTCTAGGTAACTATACTGCTTAAATGCCTTTTAAAAAATAACCCTATGATTTTGAACTACTGAGCAGCATGGTGCTACTGGTAGAAAACTAGTAAGGTTTATTTTTCTGGGCATATTTTAATTTAAAACATGGTGAAGTTATGGAGGAAAGTGGTTAGATGATCAGATAGGTATTGACCTTTGACATCATCATTAACTGTCTACATTCTCTGACAACCACTTATGCTAGGCATCAATTTCATGTTTGTAGATCTATTCCGAGAATCTAGCATGCAGGCATTTAGAAGAGAAATGTAAACCTTGAAAGACCTTGGGACAAGGTAAGGTTTATCATCCCAAATGTTCTGCTTGCTCTTGTAGTAAATGGTTTAAGGCCCCCACCCCCACCCCAAAGCAAAGAAAATGCTTTTCAAAACACAGTAAATATGTTAGAATATTTAGAAAGACTGATTTCAATATGTATAGAAAGACACCTGTGGTAGGGGAATAATGGTACCCAAATATATTCAGGCCCTAATCCCTGATGCATCCCATAAATCTTAACTTTTATGGCTAACGAGATTTTGCTGACTTGATTAAGAATCTTAAAATAGGAAGATTATCCTTATTTATTTTCTTGGGGGTCCCTAATTGCAATCAGAATTGTCCTCATAAAAAGGAGGCAGAGATTCTATTACATAAGATGAAGGGCAATGCCATGTCCTCAGCAGAAAGAGAGATTTGAAATGCTGTGGTAATACAGACTATGACAATGGAAGAAGGGGCCATGGTCCAAAGAGTGCAGTTCTAGAAGTTAGACAAAGCAAATTCCGACACCTCAATTTTGGCCCAGTTTCAGACTTTTGGAATGGTAAGATAATACATTTGCATTGTTTTAAGGCACCTACTTTGTGATAATTTTTTACAGCAGCCATAGCCAACTAATACAACATATTTTTTTCAGCTTTGTTGAGGTTTAATTGACAAATAAAATTTAAAGTATACATATAGTGAGTTCATAAACATACACATTGTGAAAGGATCGCTATCATCTAGTTAATAACACATCTATACCCATCACCTCACATATTTATATTTTATTTTTTGTATGAAAACATTTAGGTTCTACGCTTAGCAAATTTTAATTATATAATACAGTGTCATTAACAATAGTGATAATTTTTACATTACATTTATGGACCTTATTCATCTTATAGCTGAAAGTTTGTACTTTTTAATTTACCAACTTCTATTTTACCCTCCCCCAGCATCTGGCAACCACTTTTATACTCTCAATTTTTAGAGTTTGACTTAATTTTAGAGTTCACATCTATGTGATACTATGCAGTATTTGTCTTTCTCTGTATGGCCTATTTTGCTTAGCACAATGCCTTCTAGTTCCATCCATGTTAGCACAAATGGCAGGATTTCCTTCCTTCTCATGGTTGAATAATATTCATTGTGTGTATATTTATACCACATCATTTTATTTATTTATCTGTTGAAGGACATTTACTTTGTTTTTTTTTTTATTGCTTAAAGCATTACAAAGGGTATTACATATGTGTCCTTTTTTTCCCCGCCCTTGACAATACCCCGGCTTCCCCTACCCCCCCAGTGTCTTATGTCCATTGGTTATGCTCATATGCATGCATACAAGTCCTTCGGTTGATCTCTTACCCCCCTCCCTCCTGCCCCC
>NW_005364882.1:1346244-1352480 GCF_000412655.1 Myotis brandtii | reverse complement strand
AACTGATTGTCAAACTGCAGCGGGAAGGCTGGGGAGGGTTGGGGGGCAGGAGGGAGGGGGGTAAGAGATCAACCGAAGGACATTTACTTTGTTTCCATATTTTGGCTACTGTGAATAATGCTGCAATAAACATGAAAGTGCTGATATCTCTTTGATATCCTGTTTTCATTTCCTTTTAGAATATACTCAGAAATGGGATTGCTGAATTATATGGTAGTTCTATTTTTAAATTTTTGAGGAACCACCAGACTAGTACATTCCCACCAAAAGGGCATAACAATTTCCTTACAATTCTTACCAACACTTGCTATCTCTTGTGTTTTTATAATAGCCATTCTAGATGTTTTCCCATGATAATTATTGATGTTGAGCATATTTTCATGTATCTGTAGGCCATTTAAATATCTTTTCAGGAAAATGTCTATTTAGTACCTCTGCTCATACGTTAATTAAATTGTTGTGTGTGTTTTTTTTGTGTGTGTTTTTCTTTGTTTGTTTATTTGCTATTAAGCTGTATGAGTTCTTTATCTATATTTACTGGTATTGTAAATTTTCCATTGATAATATCTGGTATGCATAAAAGTACATATAACCTTTGTGAATTGATTTGGTATCTGATAAGCTGGTAGAATGCTTTTTATTTATTTATATTTTTAAATTATTTTAATATGGTTCTATTGGTTTTTTACATAGAGAGGAAGGGAAAAGAGAGAGAGAGAGAGAGAGAGAGAGAGTGAAACATCTATGAGAGAGAGAAATATCTATCTGTTGCCTTCTGCACATTCCTACTGGGGATGGAGCCAGATAACCATTCATGTGCCCTGACCAAGAATTGAATTGGTGACCTTTCTGTGCATGGGACAATGCTCAATCAACTGAGTCACATGAGCCAGTGCAATAGAATGCTTTTTAAAAATATGTTTTATTTGTCAATTATAGTTGGCATTCAATATTATTTTATATTAGTTTCAGGTGTGCAGCATCATGTGTAGACATTTACATAATTTATGAAGTAATACCCCCAATAAGTCTACTCACCTGGCACCATACATAGTGAATACAGTATTATTGACTAGATACCCTATGCTGTAGTTTAAATACCCATAACCATTTTGTAACTACCAATTTGTACTTCTTACACCCTTTATTTTTTCACACAGCCCCCTTCTTCCCTCCCCCTCCCCCTTGGCAAACACCAGTTTGTTCTCTGTATTTAGGACTTTGTTTCTGTTTCGTTTGTTTGTGAATTTGAGTCTTTAGATTCCACATATAAGTGAAATCACATGGTATTTATCTTTCTCTGTCTGACTTATTTCATGCAGCATAATACCCTCTAGGTCCATCTATATTGTCACAAGTGGTAAGAATTCCTTCCTTCTTTTGTATTTTCATGTTGAGGGATATTTCACCCAAACCGTGCGCTGGAGGAATGCGGGGCTCAGACAGGGGGGTGGGGGGAGAGAGAGAGAGAGAGAGAGAGAGAGAGAGAGACACTAAGTTTGCTTCCATATGTTGGCTATTATAAATAACTACAGGCCCAGTGCACAAAATTCGTGCACTCAGTGGGGAGTCCCTCAGCCTGGATTGCAAGAGGGCGCAGGCCAGGCCAAGGGACCCCACTGGTGCATGATAGGGGCTGGGGAGGGATGCAGGTGGTTGGCCAGCCAGGGGGGCCCCAGGGCATGTCTGGCCCCTTACGATCAGTCCCGATTGGCCGGACCACAGCAGCAAGCTAACCTACTGGTCGGAATGTCTGCCCCCTGGTGGTCAGTGCATGTCACAGCAAGTGGTTAAGTGGTCTTAGCATATCATTAGCATATTACACATTGATTGGTTGAATGGCTGACCAGATGACCAGACACTTAGCATATTAGGCTTTTATTATATAGGCTGTTGCAAAAAACATTGGGGTTCATATATTTCTCAAATTAGTGTTTTGAGTTTCTTCAGATAAATACCCAGAAGTAAAATTGCTGGGTCATAGGAGGTTCTATTTTTTATGTTTTGAGGAATCCTCCATACTGTTTTCCATAGTGGTTGTAACAATCTGCATTCCCACTAACATTGCACAAGGGTTCCCTTTTCTCCACATCCTCACCAACATCTGTTGTTTACTTATTGATGATAGCCATTCTGATAGTTGTGAGGTGATATTTCATTGTGGTTTTAATTTGTATTTCTCTGACAGTTAATGACATTGAGCGTATTTGCATATGTATAATGGCCATCTATATGTCTTCTGTGGAGAAATGTCTATTCAGGTCCTCTGACTATTTTTTAGCTGAATTGTTTGGGGTTTTTTGGTGTTAAGTTGTATGAGTTTTTTTATAAATTTTGGATATTAACCCCTTCTCAGATGTATAATTGGCAAAAAATATTTTCTATCTATGTGTTTTCTTTGTGTTTTGGAGGTGGTTTCCTTCTGTGCAAAATCTTTTTAGCTTGATGTAATCCTAATTGTTATTGTGATATTTCATTGTGGTTTTAATTTGTATTTCTCTGACAGTTAATGACATTGAGCGTATTTGCATATGTATAATGGCCATCTATATGTCTTCTTTGGAGAAATGTCTATTCAGGTCCTCTGACTATTTTTTAGCTGAATTGTTTGGGGTTTTTTGGTGTTAAGTTGTATGAGTTTTTTTATAAATTTTGGATATTAACCCCTTCTCAGATGTATAATTGGCAAAAAATATTTTCTATCTATGTGTTTTCTTTGTGTTTTGGAGGTGGTTTCCTTCTGTGCAAAATCTTTTTAGCTTGATGTAATCCTAATTGTTATTTTTTCTTTTGTTTCACTTGCCCAAGGAGATATATCAGAAAAAAAAGGTTTCTAAGAGCAATGTCAGAGTTTACTGCCTTTTTTTTCCTTCAGGAGTTTGATCATTTTGAGTCTTACTATGTCTTCTTTGGAGAAATGTCTATTCAGGTCCTCTGACTATTTTTTAGCTGAATTGTTTGGGGTTTTTTGGTGTTAAGTTGTATGAGTTTTTTTATAAATTTTGGATATTAACCCCTTCTCAGATGTATAATTGGCAAAAAATATTTTCTATCTATGTGTTTTCTTTGTGTTTTGGAGGTGGTTTCCTTCTGTGCAAAATCTTTTTAGCTTGATGTAATCCTAATTGTTATTTTTTCTTTTGTTTCACTTGCCCAAGGAGATATATCAGAAAAAAAAGGTTTCTAAGAGCAATGTCAGAGTTTACTGCCTTTTTTTTCCTTCAGGAGTTTGATCATTTTGAGTCTTACATTTAAGTTTTTAATCCATTTTGAGTTTGTTCTTGTATATGGTGTAAGAAAGTGGTCTAGCTTCACTTTTTTTTTCATGTATCTGTCCAGTTTTTCCAATACCATGTATTGAATAGACTGCCATTAATCCATTGCATATTATTGCTTCCTTTGTCATATATTAATTGACCATATAATTGTGGATTTATTTCTGGGTTCTCTATTCTGTTCCAATAATGTAAAGGTCTGTTTTTAGGCTAGTACCATGCCATTTTTATTATTATAGCTTTGTATAATAATTTGATATCAGGTAGCATCATACCTCCAAATTTGTTCTTCTTTCTCAAGATTGCTGAGGCTATTTCAGGGGTTTTTATGGTTCCATATGAATTTTAGAATTACTTGTCCTAGTTCTGTGAAAAATGCCATTGTATATTTTTATAGGGTTTCCACTGAATCTATAGATTGCTTTGGGTAGTATGGACATTTTAATGATGTTAATTCTTTCTATCCATGAGCATGGTATATGTTTCCATTTATTTCTATCTTCTTTAATTTCTTTCTTGAGTGAGAATTCAGTCTGATTATGTATGCAATAAGTACTGTTAAATTAGTGTTCAGCAAATGCTTGTGCCTTTTTCCTCCCTCTGTTTCTCATCTTAAGTGAAAAAAGCACATAAACTGATAAATGGTTTTATTCATAATTACCTCCTTTCTGCATGAAATAAAGGTATTTCTTCTAGAATCTAGGAGGACTGGCTTAATAAAGAATAATCCTAAGTCCCAGAAATGCTGTTATTTACAATTCTTTTTTTACACCTTTTTTTCTCCTATCCTTTTATTAGGAAGGGAAGATAGGTTTTATAAAAGTTCCTGTAGCTACAAAGGACACACTTTGTAGCTCATAGAATGATAAAGAACTGTTTGGGCACTGAACTCTGCACCTAGGAATTTACTACCTGAACAAAAACTGAAATGAAATATTTTATTGGGTGAATTATATTTTATATTAAGGTTTGTTCAAAACAATGCAATTTAATAAACAAAATATTTTCATTGATAAAGTTAGGGAAATGTGAAATCAATTTCATGAATTAATTTACAAGTAAAATTTATTCCCTATAAATAAAAGTAAAATTAAGAAATTATGAATAATTTTAACTTTGGAGATGAAAAATTGGTCACATAGTAGTTTTGCATAGTTCAAATTATGACAAAATCTATGTGGTGTATTTAACAACATATTCTTTTTTAAATTTATATTTATTGTTGAAAGTATTATAGATGTTCCCCTTTTCCCCCATTGACTCCCTCTACCCCACTCCAGTATCCCCCTCTCCCCCCTGGTCTACCACACTATTGTCTGTGTCTGTGGGTTATGCATACACACCTATAAATTATTTGGTTAATCTCTGCCCCCCACCACCCTACCGCAGCCTTTCTTCTGAGATTGTCAGTCTGTTCCATGCTTCTATGTGTCTGGATCTATTTTGTTCATCAGTTTATTTTATTCATTAAATTCCACATATAAGTGAGATCATGTGATACTTTTCTTTCTCTGACTGGCTTATTTCACTTAGCATAATACTCTCCACTGAAACTATTCCCTTCTAATTTAATTAGAAGTAAAACTAATTATTTACTTGAAAGGAGGTGTTTAATAAGTCTTGTATTGATAGTGTTTTGTGGCCCCATAGCCTAAATTAATATTAAAAATATAATTACAACTCTCAAAATAAAGTTTAATCATCTTTATGTGAGTGTTGTTCAGAGTAAAAGAGAGATCTAATTTAAAATGAGTAATTTACATGCACCCTTTCACACATGTGCTAGATGAAGGACTTATAACAAGTGGTAACACAACTGCCTCTGAAATCCACAAAGTGCTTGTGATCCCTGCAAATCACCTCATTTCAGCAGCCTCTTCTTTATCAATGGTGCCGCTCTCTTTTCTGAGCTCCTAAGTTCAGTATTTTCAAGTAATGTTTGATTTTATCTCCTTCTCTGTATATGGTCAATAACTTACCATTTAATAATTTACCAATTTATATTTAAAATGTCTCCAGCATTCATTTCTTATTTCTCTTTTAACTGTCCTTATTTAAACCTAGACTCAGATATTGAATTACAGCAATAGCTTCTTGATTAGTTTTCCTCTCCAGCTTTTCCTGTCTCATCATTCCTGAATCCAATGACATAGTAACATTTCTAAATTACTGTTTTCATCATGGTATTTCTCAGCTCAAAACCTTCCTACAATTGTCCTTGTGGGATAAAATCCAAATTCTTCAGGCTGGCACCTGCTGACCCTGTCGTCTCATCGGACACATTTATTTAGAGCTGCACATGTGTTTAGCATTTTTAGTCTCTTATAACTCCAAACACCCTGAAGGTTTTCACCTTTTGATTGAAGAAGTGTGAAAATATTCAACATAAGTTAAATAACAGAGCCAGATAGCAATTTAAGAGTTACTATAAGACAGTGTGTTGTTGTATTATGTATATGTGTATGTGTACTTGTATATAAATATATTTTACACACACTATATAATATTGAAAGGTGGTAATAACATGTTTTTTATAATGCATTGAAGTTATAATTTATAATTCACATATGAGTATGTTTTATTATAATTATATGAATAACTAGTAGCCCGGTGCACAAAATTCGTGCACATTAAAAAGGAATTAATTGCCCTAACTGGTTTGGCTCAGTGGATAGAGCATCGGCATGAGGACTCAAGGGAACCAGGTTTGATTCCGGTCAAGGGCGTGTACCTTGGTTGGGGGCACATCCCCAGTGGGGAGTGTGCAGGAGGCAGCTGATCGATGTTTCTCTCTCATCAATGTTTCTAACTCTCTATCCCTCTCCCTTCCTCTCTGTAAAAAATCAATAAAACATATTTTTTTTAAAAAAGGGAATTAATTAGTAGAGATATTTTAATATTGCTATTTGCCCTTTCTGTATAATAGAAGTGTGAGAGATGAAAGAAAATTAGTAAAATGTA
>NW_005364882.1:1339929-1345278 GCF_000412655.1 Myotis brandtii | reverse complement strand
GCATGTAGTTGAGTAGGATTGAAACCCAGGAGAATGTTGTAAACATCTTGGTCATGCCCTTACTTTACCTCATAGCATCTGCTATAAAATAAAGGCATGGCTGTGGGCATGGTCGCTGTCTCTCAGAGAAGCAGCCTCCCACTGAGACCCGGCTCTCATTATCTTGTCTGCCTTTTCTAAGCCTTTCAGCCGACCCCACTCAGGTTCACCCCTGGCCGTGTTGGCACGACACACTTTAGAAAGAAATGCCTCCACGCTCCCAGGGCGGGTTCCTGCCTCAAACCCTGCCCTTACAGGAAACAGCTCTGGGAAACAGCTCCGGGAAACAGGGAAACAGCTCGGGGAAGGGTGCAGCCGTTGCCAAGACAACCCCTCCAGGATTGATTTCTTTCTGCTTGGTCGCAGCGGTTGTGATGAACACCACCCATGGTTCTTATATAAGTAGATAATTAGAAATAGAAAGAAATTAATGTTGAGAAGAGAAGTAACTGTAAGTTAATATATTTTAGCTCTTTAACCTATGGAGATACAGGTGAATTCAAATATGACAGATTTATGGATTGTGATTTTATCTATTAATGCAAATGTTATAAAGTATTGTTTTCCACTACAACTGTAAATACTATAGTACGTACCCAGCACACTACACTAGGTACTGTGGTGCAGCCAGTCTTATGAGTTCTTACATTTCCTCTTCTTGGGGACATAGGAAGTCTCTAAACCTATATTATACCATAGTTAAGTTAGGTTAGGTCACATGACTGAATTCTACCCAAGATATATGAATGGAAGTGAAACCAGCCCTTTTTGGTTCTGTCAATTTGTCCCCACTATTCTCAAGACCTGTTGGAGTATCTTTGGAAGCCCCTGTTTCTGATGGCTTAGCTAACAATATATATAGGACTGTATGGCCTACTTCAGACTTTACATGTGTAAGAAATCAATTGTATTTCATGAAGTCACTGCCATTTCTAAGTGTTTTTTGTTGTTGTCACTGTGGCATCCTGAATAATGCAGACATACTCTGTACTATATGCAAATTATATTGCTAGCTACAATATGTTCATTATATTTATTTTTGTTAGAAGGAATGATTTTATTTATTTTTATTTAATTTATTGAGGTAACATTGGTTAATAAAATTATATAGGTCTCAGATATACAGTTCTACAGTACATCATCTGTATATTGTATAGTGTGTTGTTCATTAGATTCCACATATGAGTGAGATTGTGTGATACCTTCCAGGAAGATCATTGACAATTAGCTTCATTCACATCTCAGCCATCTCAGTTTCATGGTGTGTCTCAAGCAATGCGTTGAGACACACCATAATCAAGCTATTTGCCTCCATTTTCTCATCCTAAAATTGGTCTAAATTAGTCCGTGTCTCTTAAGATTGTTGTGAGGATTAAGAGTTAAGGTTGGAAAGTGCTTTACTGTTCACCACTCTAAATGAAGTCTCCTTCCATCACCATTTATTCCCCCTTTACCTTCTTCTAACTTCCCAACTCTCCTTCCCTCTGGCAATCATCATACTATTATCATGTCCATGTGACTTTCTTTTTTTTCTTAGCTTAATCCCTTCACCCTTCTCACCCAGTCCCCAACCCCTACCCTCTGACAACTATCAGGCTATTCTCTGTATCCACCATGAGTCTGTCACCACTTTGTTATTAGCTTATATTGTTTATTAGATTCCACATATAAGTGATAAAATATGTTAGAAAATAATCAAGAATGGCATTACAATAAAAACAATGTATCTATGCTAACTACTAGTATATATGTTTGTGTATATATGTCTGAATATACACCTATTTGTGTGTATAAATATATAGTTACATATATTTACATATATGTCTACATATATTGTGGATATATAAAAATTATATATACACAGATATGTATGAAAAATTATGTATAAACTTCAAAGTCATTATTAGTAAAATACTGAATTCACTTAATGCCATGCACTTTACCAACCTTAACTCTTAATCCTCACAACAATCTTAAGAGACACGGACTAATTTAGACCAATTTTAGGATGAGAAAATGGAGGCAAATAGCTTGATTATGATTAGCCTTGTTAGAAACACATTGCTTGAGGCACACCATGAAACTGAGATGGCTGAGATGTGAATGAAGCTAATTGTCAATGATCTTCCTGGAAGGTATCACACAATCTCACTCATATGTGCAATCTAATGAACAACATAAACAGATGAACAAAAGTAGATCCAGAGTCATAGAAGCATGGAACAGACTGTCAAACCTCAGAGGGAAGGCAATGGTGGGTGGGAAGAAATCAACCAATGAACTTGTATGCATATGCATATATGCATAACACATGGGCAGAGGCAATAGGGTGGCGAAGGACTGCGGTGGGGGCAAGGATGGGCTGGGAGAGGTCAATGAGGGAAAAAGGGGACATAAATAATGCTTTCAACAATAAAGATTTTAAAAAAAAGTCCTTCCAGACTGCATGGCTGGCTCATGCTCATCTTTCACATGTCAGATTTCCTTGGCCACACTATCACCCATTATTGCTTTGTTTGCCACCATCACTGCTCTCCTGGATTTTTCACTATTTTTACCCTGGGTATTGATTTGTTCAGTGTTTTTCTTTTTTTAGTAAGATCTAAAGTTTATGAGAGCAGAGACCTTAGCTTTGCCGGTTCCTCTTCCCTAACACAGTGTCTGAAACATAGTGTTTTCTCAATAAATACATTTTAATTGACTGGATGGGTGAATGAACAAATTAATGCTGTATTTTGGCAAGAGTTATTAGGTTGATTTTAGTTTTGAGCTTGATAGCCCTGTGAATGGGAGGAACTGGAGCATATTCAGGACACATCTGAGGATGTCTTTTTACAGTTATCAGGCTAAATGTAGAAGTTATGCAAAACTTTATCACACAAAGATATTAAAATTCGTAGATATTTTTGGAGCCCTGGAGGCAAGAGGTAACATACACTTTGTGAAGGTAGGATAATTGTTCTTATTTTACAGTTGAAGAAACAGAGGCTCAAAAGGTTTTAGTGACTTATGTGAGATCCCCTAGCTGATTATGGATTGGAAACCAGGTAGTCCATTTTCTAGCCTATTACTCTTACATTATACTTGCCTGCCTTTCCACAAAATGAATACTCCATTAATAATAGTGGCTAAGATACCTTTATGAAGATGAGAGAAAATGTAAACTGACTCAAAAAGATTTCATACAACTTTTCTCCTTCATGAACTTTTTTCTGCTCCCCCTCAAAAATTTTCCTCAAGATTATTGTCTTGAGAGGGAGGAAAAACGGCAGCCAAATAGCAGATGCATCCTGTGCCTTGTCCACGAGCAGATAGAAGGAGCAACTAAATCGAATAACATCCACCCAGAATTGGTGAATTAGACACAGCTGATGAGACAATTCACAGATGAGAAGAGCAGAGGATGCCTGGAGAACAGTAGAATCAGGGATCTGGGCTGGAGAGAGATGCAGGACCACCAGGCCAAGAGGGTCAAAAGGAAGCTGCCCTGCACCAAGGCTGTATTCCTTGGGGACAGGCATAACATCTGACTGTAGAAAGGAAGTCCACAGGGCTATGGAGGCTGGGAATCTAGATATAAATCCACAGCCATGATAGGCTGCACCCAGAAAGGTGGCCTCAAAAGCTGCCCTAGCTGCATCACCCTGCGGGGAGAGAAATTCACAGTTGCAGGGTTGGTGTGCCTCTGTTTTGTCTTTGCTTTTATATGCTAAACCCAGTTCATGGAATATTTCAATTACAAACACCCACCTGAGGCTGCTGTGCAGGTAGAGGTGCAGATTTGTGGAGTCTAGGGAGAGGCTGTGGAGGAGAAAAGGACAGGGAAAGGTGACCAGGAATCCAACACTGAGACATTTGTGACCCTCCAAACCTAAGTGGCCATTTTTCTCCTGAAGAGCCAGCCCCTCTCAATAGCCTTAAGGTAGCTAATACAAGCCCCAAAGTGCCCTCAGAGACTGGGTTGAAGAGAGGTTGTTCAGTCCCAGAAAGCAATACAGCACCACCCTCACATAAAGCCCTATTAGAAACAGAGGCTTGAGTGATTAAGATTGACAGCAGGCAGACAGGCCTAGCAGAAAGATTGGTCCTGCCTGCTTACAGCCAAGGCTGTAAAGACAGACACAGAGAAGGGGTGGATCACATGGAACTTCAACACAGTGCAGACTACCTAATAAGAAACAGAAATGGCAACCAGAACAGAAGAGTGGGGACCTTAAACCAGAACCCATGGAACATTCAAACTCAGCTGAAGTGAATGACAATTCCCTTTTTTATTTTTTATCTTTTAATTTAAAAGAATTTTTTTCTTTATTTAATTTTTTATCTTTTATTTTTTTGTATTATTTTGTTCTTCATTTTATTTTAATTTATTGTTATTTTATCTTATTTTTTTTAGTTTTTTTCCACCCTTTTCTTCCTCAATTCTCCCTTTTCCATCTTGTTTTCTCTTCTCCTGTTCCCAACTTACTTTTTATCCTTCCTTTCTTTTTACCCCTTGTTAATAATTGATCTTATTTATCTGCTTTAGTGATGTATTATTATTATTGTAGTCTCTGTTGGCTTACTCATATATCTAATTTCCTCTCCCCTGCTCCAAGTTCAGGCACCCTTCTCTTTTCTCTTTTTTCACTAGTCAATTTTTTTATGCTTTTGTTTTTCCTCTTCTCTCATGCTCTTTTCTTCTCATAATTGTTTAATTAGTTTCAATCACCAAACTCAAGCTTATCTAACTCGCTTCTATTCTCCTTTTCCAAAAATAAGTGAATACTTTTTTTTGTTTTCTCTTTTTATTTTCTTATTTTTTTTTCATTTCTTTTCTTTTCTTCTTATCCACTCATTTTCTTTCTACCTCCTCTATACTGAACCATGGCCCTCCCCCTATTCATTCAATTCCTTAATCTTACTTTTTTACACAGATTCTGTGTCCCCACTCTCCCCCTTTTTCTGGGCATTTGTTGTTCAGTTTTTGGTTTATTTGTTTGTTTTGTGATGTTTTCAACACATATATATATATAATTTTTTCTTCTTTTTTCTTTTTTTCCTCCTCTCTTACCTTTATTTCTTTTCTCAATATCAGTTTTGCTCTCTTTTCTCTATCCTAATTCACTTTTCTCTGGTGGTCACTTTTATTGGAATTATCCCTGTCTTGGTTACATTTGTGTTTGTTTGTGTCTTGTCGAGTTGTAGTTTGTGCTATTTGGTCAACTTGATAGAGAGCGAGCCACATAACCAGACATGCTGAGAGGAGACTCCATCCATGAATGGGACAATAACACTCAAGACCCAACTATACCAAGAAAACCCAAATAT
>NW_005364882.1:1336670-1337924 GCF_000412655.1 Myotis brandtii | reverse complement strand
AACAACAACAACAAGCACTTGGATGCTAAATAGCATGGTACTAAACAGTGATTGGGTTACCAAAAAGATCAAAGAAGAAATTTAAAAAAACCTGGAAACAAATGACAATGAAAATACAACAATCCAAAATCTATGGGAAACAGTGAAAGCAGTCCTGAGAGGAATTTCAGAGTTCTACAGGCCTCGCTTATAAAAACAAGAAAAAATGGTAATAAATTATCTAACCCTACAACTTAAATAATTAGAAAGAGAGCAATAAGAAAAGCCCAGCATACACAGAAGGAAGGAATTAATAATGATCAGAGCAGAAATAAATGACACAGAGACCAAAAAACAATACAAAAGACCAATAAAACCAAGAGCCAGTTCTTTGAAAGGATAAACAAGATTGATGAACCTCTTGTCAGGTTCACCAAGGAACAAAGAGAGAGGACCCAAATAAATACAATCAGAAATGAAAGAGGTGATATAACAAGTGACCCCACAGACATACAAAGAATTGTAAAAAAATACTACAAACAACTCTACCCCAACAATTGGACAACCTCGACTAAATGGACATATTCCTAGAAAAATACAAGCATCCAAAACTCAATTAGGAAGAATCAAAAAACCTGAATAGGCCAATAATTACTGATGAAATTGAAGCAGTAATTAAAAAAACTTCCCACAAACAAAAGTCCTGGGTCAGAACACTTCACAGGGGAGCTTTACCAAGCATTCAAAGAAGAACTAAAACCTATCCTCCTCAGACTACTCCAAAAATTCAAGAGGAAGGCACACTTCCAAGCTCTTTCTCTGAAGCCAGCATTACCCTCATACCAAAACCAGATAAAGACACCACAAAAAAAAGAGAACTACAGGCCAATATCCTTGATGAATATAGATACTAAAATCCTCAACAAAATCCTAGCAAATCAGATTCAGCATTACATTAGAAAGATCATACACCATGATCAAGTAGGATTTGTTCTGGGAATGCAAGGATGGTACAATATATGCAAATCAATAAACATTATATATCACATAAACGACTTGAGAGATAAAAATCACATAATCATATCAATTGATGCAGAAAAAGCATTTGACAAAATCCAACACCCTTTCTTGATAAAAACTTTCACCAAAGCTGGAATAGAGGAATCATACCTCAATATAATAAAAGGCTTATATGACAAACCTAGAGCCAACATCATACTCAATGGGCAAAAACTAAAACCATTTCCCCTAAGAACAGGAACAAGACAGGGATGC
>NW_005364882.1:1308004-1336324 GCF_000412655.1 Myotis brandtii | reverse complement strand
TTTATACACCTACACCAATAATGAACAAAGAGAAACAAACAAACAAACAAAAACTATCCCATTTATCATTGCAACAAAAATATTAAGATACCTAGGAATAAACATAACTAAAGAGATAAAAGACCTGTACTCAGAAAACTGCACGACCTTGAAAAAACAAGATAGAGGAAGACGTAAACAAATGGATCAATATACCATGTTTATAACAAAGTAGGAGGGATAACAATACCAGATTTCAAGCTAAATTCACTGTTCTCAAACTGCCTGGTATTGGCACAAGAACAGACATATAGACCAATGGAAAAGAACAAAGAACCCATAAATAAACCCAAACCACTATGCTCAATTAATATTTGACAAAGAAGGCAAGAGCATACAATGGAGTCAAGATAGCCTCTTCAATAAATGGTGTTGGGAAAATTGGACAGGTACAAAAAAAAAAAAAAAAAGAAACTAGACCATCAACTTACACTATACTCCAAATTAAACTCAAAATGGTTGAAGGACTTAAATGTAAGATGGGAAACCATAAAAATTTAGAAGACTCCATAAGCAGCAAAATATCAAACTTATGTCAGAGCAATATATTTATTGATACAGCTCCTAAGACAATGGAAACTAAGTAGAAAATAAACAAATGGGACTACATCAAAATAAAAGCTTCTGCACAAATCATCAACATACCATCAACAAAACAACAAGAGAGCCCACTGCATAGGTGAACATATTTGCCATTGTTATAGCCAATAAGGGTTGAATCTCCAAAATTTATATGGAACTCATACAACTTAATAAAAAATGATAAACAATCTAATAAAAAAAAGACAAAGGACCTAAATAGACACTTTTTGAGAGAGGAGATACAGAAGGCTAAAGACATATGAAAACATGCTCAAAGTCACTAATCATCCCAGAGATGCAAATCAAAGCGACAATGAAGTACCATCTCACACCTGTCAGAATGGCTATCATCAACAAAGCAACGAAGTGCTAGCGGCGGGGATGTGGAGAAAAAGGAACCCTTGTGCACTGCTGGTGGGAATGCAGACTGGTGCAGCCACTGTGGAGAACAGTATGGAGTTTCCTCCAAAAATTAATAATGGAACTCCCATTTGACCCAGTAATCCCACTTCTAGGAATATATCCCAAGAAATCAGAAACACCAATCAGAAAGGATATATGCACCCCCATGTTCATAGCAGCACAATTTATAATAGCTAATATTTAGAAACAGCCTAAGTGCCCATCAGCAGATGAGTGGATTAAAAAACCGTGGCACATCTTCACATTGGAATTCTACACTGTTGTAAAAAAGAAGGAACTCTTACCATTTGCAACAGCATTGATGGACCTGGAGAGCATCATGCTAAGTGAAATAAGCCAGTCAGAGAAATATAAATATCACATGATCTCACTGATATGTGGAATATAATGAACAACATAAACTGATGAACAAAAATAGATCTAGAGAAATAGAAACATCCAACAGTCCATCCAACCTTAAAGGGAAGGCAAGGCAAGGGGGGTGTGGAAGAGATCAACCAAAGGACTTGTATGCATGCATATAATTATGACCCATGGACACAGACAGTAAGGGTGTGAGGGCATGTGCTGGGGGATTGGATGGGCCAGGGAGAGGTCAATGGGGGGAAAAGAAGACATATGTAGTAATTTAAACAATAAGAATTTACAATTTTTTAAAAAAGGTTATTGTCTTGAGACTCCTTTGCTCTCTCATGGTATCTTGTATGCTCTCACAAATTCACTTTAAAAAATATTATTTCTAAATATCATGCAGTTTTTGTTTAATATATTTTTATTGATTTCAGAGAAGAAGGGAGAGGGAGAGAGAGATAGAAACATCAGTGATGAGAGAGTATCATTGATAGGCTGCCTCCTGAACACCCCTTAATGGGGATTGAGTCCACAACCTGGGCATGTGCCCTTGACCTGAATTGAACCCGGGACACTTCAGTCCGCAGGCCAACTTTCTATCCACTAAGCCAAACCAGTTAGGGTCCTCATGCAGTTTAAATGTGTCCCACCCTGTTTTCAATTTCACTAATAAGCCCTAAAATAGTCCTTCACAGCCTCCCACCTCTAGTCTAAGTATTGCTAAATGACCCTTTTGCCTGTTTTAGTCAACATTGCAAATTGAGGTGAATTTAAAGTTTCTGAAGTACAATTGTAATTATCCATTTAAAATCCTCAGCTCTTCCCAAAATCTATATGCAAAGTTTACAATTCTTCCTAAGCCTGGTATTTGTAGCCTCCACCCCTAGTTTCTGTTCACCTTTATTCCCACAGGTCCTGTACACACACAATCCCTTATCCGCAACAACTTATTCATACTCCCAACTTTGTTCTTTTATTCTGTTCTCTGAATATAGGGAAATGTATACGTGTTCAGATTCTCCATAATTGGCCTATGTTCACTTAGGTCTCTGGCCTCCTCGTGCAGTGTTGCCATTTTGGTGCCTATGTTGGTTAGAGCTCACAAAAATCCCAAATGTAAATGAGAACATCTCATGACCAAATTCAATGCAGCCTTCCTGTTTCATCCTACAAATGGAAAAGCAATTCACCATTCAAACCTTGGCTTTTGTCAGTGTCAGTACAATTAATGAAGTTGCAACAATTTTAAACATTATTGGCTAGTAAATCTTTGTGTTTATAAACTTAAGTATAGTTTAATATTATACCTATATGTGTAACTTTTTGTGTAATAAAATTTAATCTTTAAGTCAATCTTTCTCAAGGTATATAATATAATATGGGATGAGGCATATATTTTTAGAAAAAGGATGAAATAGAAATATTCCAGATAGCCTTTTTTTTTCAGGGAGTAGAGCCAGCTGCAGTTGCTCTAATTTTGTCTGTACTTTGGCAAATAAACAAAACCTAAGTGTATACAGATATCTCTCTTTGCTGAGCAATTTCACTGCAGCCTATAATTGCACCACTATTAGTGATAAATTCTGATTTACAGCTTAATTGGGCAGAAGTGAATATAGCCTCAAGGTCATTGCAACAAAGAGAGCAGGACATTTAGGGAGGTACATAAGTTAACCAAGAGATTGTCTGGGGTAGTGAGTGGAAAATACCTTTTTCAAATATTAAAATACTACATGGGGTCATATTGTGCAGTGCTGATTCCATACATATAACACAAAGGTCAATTTGAAGTGCTCACAGAAGTTTCACAATAAAATATTTTATATTTAATAATGAGTCTAATGTGTTTTTTCCTACAAGGGAAACCAATAATTACATTATATCAAAAGGGATTAAAATCTGACCAATTAAAGCTTCCAAGAAAGTTAAGCTTTAAAAGCTATGTAGCATAAAATTTGAGAAAATGAAACAAGAATTTTAGCCACCTAGTGTTTTATATAAAGCTGATGCATTTGAGAGAGCCTGTTATTTCTCCATAAGACATAGGAGAAAGCTCAAGATGTTGGCAATGATTCTGAATATGAGAAAAGAAACAATAACAAGATATAGATAAATTTGAAGCATACTATCTCAAAAAAATACAATGAAATATGTGAAAAACACCTTTGCTTTTACATGAACTCAGAAAAAAGGAAAGTAGATCTCACTGATCAATGATTAATTGATTTTTCAACTAATGTCCAAGTTATACAGATTTGAGGCATGATTTATAAAAGAGAGAATATCATCTGAAATTGCATCAAACTAAGAGTAGAATGAGCCTAGTCCCCAAAGTCATGAATAAAGTGAGAGAGTGTAAGCATTTCAACTGCCTACAATTTAAAAAACACTCAGAAAACTAGCAAAACATTTACTTTTAATAGCATTGCCTATCACCAGGGACTCTAGGACATTTGCTTTATTAAAAGGAGCTTTAAAACTTCTTTAATAGTATCTAGAACCAATTATTGTTAGTATATTAAATATGCATTATAAACTAATAATATAGTTTCCATTTAATATAACACAGTCTCAGAAATAGCTTCTTTTCATATATTTGAATTCCCATCTTAGTTATAGGAAAAGAAAGGAAATGCCCTTAAAGGAAAAAAAAAATGTGTTGACACTGAGCAAAGGCTGAAACTACACCAAACTACTTACTGGTGGGTGTGGACAAATAGGGCAAGAACCAACCCCTCTCTCCCATAGGAGCCTCCAGGAAATGAAGATTCACTCCACAGACGTGGCTAGATTCCAGAAAGGATGTGCCAGGGGAGAGGGAAAGGAACAATGTTTCACACAAACCACCTGAAAAGTGGATCTTGTGATACTTTCCTGACTTGAATTCACTTGCTGCATGTACAGATTTTGTTCTCCCTTGAGGTAAACTATAGTCACAGAGATTCCAATAAATCTATGATATTAGGAATTTATAAGAGATTATTCTGAGATTTTTGTTTCTTCTGGGGCATTTTTTCACCACAAGAAAGACTGTTAGGGGCTCAAGAGTCAAGAAATGTCATTGTAAGTAAATCTATAGGTAGGCAGGACCTGTTGAGAAAAAAAAATGCAAGACATATGGGCAACCAAGTGCAGTTACCTCTGCATGGGCATTACCGGAACCAGGAGCTGAGAAACCAATAGTATTATTTCAGACCAAACAGAAAGTCTCTGTGGGTCCCTGTCACCAACTAACATCTTCTTTTTAAGAAGAATACAACTTGCAAAGAAAATCGTAAAGAAATAAAGTTAAAACATAAAAAGTGAAATAGAATTAAAGATTAGCCTAACAGCAAATCTTGAAGAAATGAAGTTGATGGCAGTAGGAAAATAACATATTTGATTTGGGTAAGTGGTCAAATAAAAAATTAGGAGAATAAAGCATATAGAAGAGGACAAGTGAACACCTGAGATAATAAACTATTTTTCTCCCAAGCATGTGGAATTTTTATAGTTCCAGACTAATTCAGAGCAGTGGCAAGGGTGGTGGTAAAAACATAAATAGTTGCGAAGTGTATCATGTTCAATGATACCTATATTGAATGGAGGTTCATATAGTGAGAACTTGTAAATTTATGAATTTAAATGAGGATTCTAAAATGCACCAGCTGTGCGACATTGATGTGGGTACTTAAGCTCTTTGAGTGTTATTTATTTTCCTATAATATGGAGTTCATAATATCTGTGAAGTTATTCTTCTAATTGCAAACATTTTTTCTCCTTATTTACACACATACATGCACACACACACACACACACACACACACACACACACACACCAGACTCTTCCTCATCTTCTGAGTTAGCCTTTACTAAGAAGCTTATTGTTATGGTGGTAACAGGAGTGCTAAGCGTAGGAGAGAAGTCAGTGTTTATGTCCTGAGTTCTTGCACCTGTGTACCTGGGTCTCATGAGCTATTACCTTTCTTTATTTTCTTTTTCTTTAATATATTTTATTGGTTTTTTACAGAGCGGAAGGGAGAGGGATAGAGAGTTAGAAACATCGATGAGAGAGAAACATTGATCAGCTGCCTCCTGCACACTCCCTACTGGGGATGTGCCCGAAACCAAGGTACATGCCCTTGACCAGAATCTAACCTGGGACCCTTGAGTCCACAGGCCAACGCTCTATCCACTGAGCCAAACCGGTTAGGGCTGAGCTATTACCTTTCTTTCCAATAGAAATATGCTCAAAGAGAAGTACACAGTATGTACTAATTTGTTTATCAAACATTTATTACATGTCTGTGTTATTTGATGTGTAAATCAAAGGCAGGTAAGCTCATAGATGCCATAGAATCTCATCCACTTGTATTTAAATTTTAAGTATACTTGGTATACAATATTAGATTAGTTATATTAGTTTCAAGTGTACAATATAGTGATCCAACATTTTATACCTTACAATGAGATCACCCCACTAATGTTAGTAATCATCTGTCATCATGCAACTTATCACAATATTATTGAATACATTCTCCTTTACCTTTTTCACCTGTCTTCTCTACCCTTTCCCCTCTGACAGCTATCTGCTTTGGTCACTATTTCTATGAGTCTATTTTTATTTTGTTTTTTTTCATTTGTTTCATTTGTTTTAGATTCTATGTGTAAATGAAAACATGGTATTCATCTTTACTGTCTGACTTATTTCACTTAGCATAATGCTGTCTAGGTCCATTCATGTTGTCACAAATGGCAAGATTTTATTTTATTGCTGTGTATGATTCCATTGTGCATATATATAACATCTTCTTTATTCATTTATCTATTTATGAACACCTAGGTTGTTTCCATATCTTGGCTATTACAAATAATGCTGCAATGAACATTAGTGTGTATATATACAGGGTGTCCCCAAAATGTATATATACTTTGAGTACTTTATCAATTCCAATGGGTTAAATGTTTCTTTTTAATGTCACCACCATACTGTTTTTATTAGTATAGCTTTGTAGAGTAGTTTGAAAACAGGGAATGTGATACCTACATTTGTTCTTTCTCTTTTTTTTTAATTTACCTTCTTTTTTACATATATTTTATTGATTTTTTCATAGAGAGAAAGGGAGAGGGATAGAGAATTAGAAACATCGATGAAAGAGAAACATCGATCAGCTGCCTCCTGTACACTCCCTACTGGGGATGTGCCCGCAACCAAGGTACATGCCCTTGACCGGAATAGAACCTGGGACCTTTGAGTCCGAAGGCCGACGCTCTATCCGCTGAGCTAAACCAATTAGGGCTCTTTCTCTTTTTTATTTTATTTTTTAATAAATATTTATTGTTGAAAGTATTACTTATGTCCCCTTTCCCCCTCAATGCCCCCTTCCTTCACTCTCCTGAAAGCCTTCACAACTCTATTCTCTGTGTCTATGGGATATGCACATACGCATATAAGTTCATTGGTTGATCTTTTCCCCCCTCTTCCCTCCCCTGCCTTCCCTCTGAAGTTTGACAGTCTGTTCAATGTTTCTATATCTCTGGGTCTACTAGTATTTTTATTCATCAGTTTATGTTCATTATATTCCACATATGAGTGAGATCATGTGATACTTATCTTTCTGACTAGATTATTTTGCTTATCATAATGCTGTCTAGGTCCATCTATGCTGTTGCAAATGGTAAGAGTTTTTTTTTCTTTTTTACAGCTGCATAATATTCCATTGTATTGATGTATCAGTTTTTTAATCCATTCATCTGCTGATGGGCACTTAGACTGTTTCCCAATCTTGGCTATTGCAAATTGCACTGATATGAACATAGGGGTGTATATATTCTTTCTGATGGGTATGTCTTATTTCTTGGGCTATATTCCTAGAAGTGGGATCACTGGGTCAAATGGTAGTTCCATTTTTAACTTTTTGAGGGAACTCCCAACTGTTTTCAATAGAGGTTGCACTAGTTTGAATTCCCACCAGCAGTGTATGAGGGTTCCCTTTTCTCTACATCCTCGCCACACTTGCCATTGGTTGATTTGTTGATGATAGCCATTCTAACAGGTGTGAGGTGGTACCTCATTCATTTGTTCTTTCTCAAGAGAGCTTTGGCTATTAGTAGTCTTTTGTGGTTCCATATAAATTTACATTTTAGGATATTTTGTTTTAGTTCTGAGGGGAGAGAGAGAGAGGGAGAGAGAGAGAGAGAGAGAGAGAGAGAGAGAGAAACATTGAATGTTGATGAGTTAAAGCTGACCAAGTAAATATGTGAAGAAAGGACATTCTAAGAGAAGGAAACTGCATGTTTTTAAGCAGAGGAAAAAATTAAGATTTGTGCTTTAGATCAATTGCTATGGTAATATGGAGAAAAGAGAAGGGAAAATGCTGAAGAAAAGAGATAAGGTATGACTTATTTTACAAATTATAGTGACTATATATGAAACAGCTGAAACACAATAGGGTTCAAACCTGCAATTGAGGTACATGTCCTTGACTGGGAATCAAACCCTTGACCCTTCTATTGGTGGGCCCATGCTCCAACCACTGAGAAAAACTGGCCAGACTATCTTTGATCTTTAAAAGAATGGGACTATCTCATTCTACAATGTTGTCTTAGGAATTAGTACTATTTTATTATTTTGATTTTGTTTAAATTACAGGGTTATATATCATTTATAAATACACAACACTTAGAGGTATAATCAAAATCTATTTTACTAATGAGGTAAAGACATGAGAAATATAAAGTATTTACTTAGTGCAGAGACTTAAGCTGTCCCTCTTGTTCCTCTACCCTATGCTTAGCTTCATGGCTTTTGCTTGAATGAGAGAATCTGGATGAATGTTTAATAGTCATCTCTTTAGGTCTTTGCAAAACTCTATACTTCTTAGCACTAGTAGATATTCAGCAACACATTACTTTTATATGGCAACAAGAACAATATTTTATTCAAAATTGGTATTGCATAACTATATTATATAATCCAAAAAAGAAAGCTAATAAGGAGCCAGAAGTTTGTAATTTTGAAATTCTAAAAGCTTAGAAAACAGAAATATTTTCATAATTCTTTTGATCAGAAAACCTAATCTGACCTGCGCTTGTTTGACAGCAAAACCTGACTTGAACTGATGCGAGGATTTTATGTTCTTTCTGACATAGTGTGCATACATATGTGTGCTACAGAAATATTTGACTATTAGGTACTGCCCCAGATCTGTTGTTTGTTTTCTTTCAAATTCTTAACAATTCAGAATTACAAGACACTGATGTGACGGCTTCAAAGATTTCAGATAAAGGATTGTGAACATATAAGTCTATGCCCTACATAGTTTTTTAAGAAATAGGTCAGTTAGAAAAAGCTAAGAACTATATGACTCTTCATATGTGGGATATAGAAATGAAGTTCATAGACACAGAGAACAGTATGGTGGTTATAAGAGGGAAGGGGGGTGATAGATAATAAAGTATAAAGGAGGTCAAATACTTAGTGACAGAGATGATTTGACTTTGGATGGTGGGCACACAATGCAAAATACAGATCATAGAAATATAACTTGAAGCCTATATGATCTTATTAACCACTGCCGCCTCAATAAATTTAATTTTAAAAAGATTGTTTCAGCCCTAGCCGGTTTGGCTCAGTGGATAGAGTGTCGGCCTGCGGACTCAAAGGTCCCAGGTTCGATTCTGGTCAAGGGCATGTACCTTGGTTGTGGGCACATACCCAGTAGGGAGTGTGCAGGAGGCAGCTGATTGATGTTTCTCTCTCGTCGATGTTTCTAACTCTCTATCCCTCTCCCTTCCTCTCTGTAAAAAATCAATAAAATATATTAAAAAAATAAAAATAAATAAAAATAAATAAAAATAAAAAGATTGTTTCATAGGAAATCCTACAGTGAGAATTTTCAGGACCCAAATTTATTATAGCTTTAGATATTATTTGCCAAGAAATTACATAAATGCAAATATTCAATAAGTGGTTGGATCAAATTACAAGTGAGTTGTTCCCTAAACCTGACATTTTGTGATTCTAGGAAATGTTAACAAAGACATATATATATCTTGTTGACACACACTCATAACCAATACAAATTATGTTTTGATTATCAGCCATTCTTAATTAGCCTTACATCCTTCTTTGCAAAAAAAAAGAAAATTGTGTCATAGATTTTGATTCAATGAAAAATTAATTGATTATTCATCCCCATTAAAAAATAAAGGAAATTTGTTGAGCAAATCAGGAGTTGGAATTGACCAATACATAGAATTTATTTAGATATTTACCCATGTTGTTGATTGATAGTTTTGACAAACACAATTTCATTTTATACATACATGCAAGCTATGTTGCAAATGCTGGCAGATTTTACTCAGACAAGGTAACTAAAATAACAAACCTCAGACTAGCATGAACGACAATGCAAACTATCAGTTAAATGTTCTAGTTATGTCACTATTGAGGGATAAATTCAAAGGAGATGCCATATATAATAGCAAGTTATCACTAAAATGAAAAAATCTGGAGGGACAGATTTTACGCTAAGAATATTAATACATAGTTAGAAAAAGGGTGATGGCAGTTCCTGATGTACACTCTAAAGTCACTACTGTGACTGTTGTTATAAAGAAAAAGTCCCAATGAATGTTAGTGCATGGAATGACATAAAATGGAAAGAAGTAATAACATGCTACCATTCTAAAATATCTAAAATATTTTAATATGAATAAAAATTTATCAGTCAGAGGATGTGAATTCTTTGGGATTAGGGATTCTGTGGTTTAAAAGGTATATGAATACATATGTGTATATAGTGCCAACAACCACCCCGTAAAATTCTCCTCAAATGTAAACTAACGCGTTTATTTTTAGAGCTGGCTAGAGGCATACACACCAATATCTCTAAAGAAAATCATGTCCATTGAGATGATTCCTAGCTTGAGGCTGTTTTTGGACATTTTCTGCAAGTCAAAGAAGTTGATATGGCTATTTTATTTTATTTTTTAAAATATATTTTATTGATTTTTTACAGAGAGGAGGGGAGAGGGATAGAGGGTTAGAAACATCGATGAGAGAGAAACATCGATCAGCTGCCTCCTGCACACCCCCTACTGGGGATGTGCCCTCAACCAAGGTACATGCCTTTGACCGGAATCAAACCTGGGGCCCTTGAGTCCACAGGCCAACGCTCTATCCGCTGAGCCAAACCAGTTAGGGCTGATATGGCTATTTTAGTATAGAAATATCAATAAAGTCATTGTAAAGACATTAGCCTATGTTTCTGTAATTTATTCATAAATTCACAATGTGGTTTTTTATATTACATATTCATATAATTTATGTTCTTATTTATGTCTGTGTGACCCTCAAAAGACTCCTAAAGTTTACTCTGGTTCATAATCACAGCCAAACAGATGACTTTAATACCTCAGTCACAAAGTGACTTTCTCAAGATTGGAAGTTTCTACTCTTTCATTGAAGCAGTTAAAATAAAAGCTAGATTTTCAGTTGTATCTATACAATGCATTTACGAAAACATACTTGGACACATTTTGGAGTAGATGTGAGTGTTACATTACCAAACCCTACAGATCCAGTGACCATGGACCTGAATGGACCAGATAAAATTCAGAAATCAAGGAAATAAAGGATACGGAGACTTAGCCAGGGAATGAAGGGAGATGTTGGTCAAAGGGTACACACTTTCAGTTATAAGACAAATAAGAGCTGAGGACATAATGTACAGCACGGTGACCATAGTTAGTATACCTGAAATTTGCTAAGACAGCAAAGTACGTCTTAAGTAGTCTCTCTCACACACAAAAAACCTAACTATGTGAGGAGATGGATATGTTAATTTGATTGCAGTAATCATTTCATAATGTATATGTATATCAAATATTCAAGATGTGCATTTTAAAATTTGTTAATTATACTTCAAAAAATAGAAGAAATCAAGGAAAAAACTAGAACAAAACTTTGACATCGCAAGTGTGGATTTTCATTTTCATTTCGTCCATGTTGCTTCTAGCTTTAAATTGTGGCTCCATTGATATTCACTACAATGTTACATCTATGCAACTGTGGTCCTTAATTGCTTTGCAGTTTGCCACAAGCAGTGAAGGTTTTAGTAAATAAAGCGCTGGAAAATGTGCTATGGTGTGGTTTGGATTTTTGTTGCCCCTTCTTTTTTTTTTAATTAAATCCATTTTACTGTTGATATGGTTAATGGGACTAATTCTCTTGATAATTGCTATAGTGTTCCTCATTAAAGTTACATATCTTTAAAAAATCATAATAAAGAAATTAATCTGACTAACCAAGGTTCATTTAGTAAATTACAACTTATAACATGCTAAATGATTAGATGGTGGGCTAAAATTGTCTAATATAAAGCAAAAAGTTACCTTTTTTAATTTCCCCACACTATAAGACTAAATATACCACATTTATTAATGCTATGAAGAATAATAAATTATTAATATAGGTTCCATGAGCAAGAGTCTCATACAAATTTATATGCCAATATTGATATTTATGCCATATTGGTATTTATTAAACTGAAAATCTATAATAATCATATATAGCTAAGGGAAATAAAATTTTAATAAGTATAATATGAGGCTTCCTTGAGTTTACTTTTTTAAAATTAAAAGGTTCTTTTAGAATAATTTTAGATTTACAGAAAGATTACAGAGATAACACAGAAAGTTTTCTGTTTCTTTCTATTCTTAAAATGTCACATAAGTATGATAAATTTTTCATAATGAATGAACAGAAATTGACACATTTTTATTTATTAATGTTCATACTTTAATCATATTTTCTTAGTTTTTAACTCATGTCATTTTTTATTCTAGAATCCTGTGCAGAATACCATATCACATTATATTTAGTCATCATGACTCCTTAGGCCCCTCTTGCGACAGTTCCTGAGTTTACTACTTATTTTTTGGATATGCTGTTAACATATTTCTGTTAGTTTTTCTGCTGCAGTTCGATTGCAGCAATATTGTGGTCAGTCAGGGATGCAACTTTGAGAGACTTCCCAAATTGTTCCACTTGTTTCCATTGAAATTCAGAGTATCCCATAATTCAGACATCAATAATCACAGCCTATAAAATAATTACTTTAGCACCCCGTCAGCTATGTGTGGACTCTGACCTCCCTTCTAAGACACTATCCATTGTGTTATTGGGAACCCTGATTCTATCAATAAGATAGTCTGTACAGAAGTACATGAATGTACAAAATAAATTAAGATTAATATGAACTAAACTGCAAATGCTGGTTACTTAGAGGGTGAGATAGGAGGTATTCAAGAATGAGGCATAAGTGGGATAGAAGCAAGAGTAAAAAGGTAGACTTATATTTCTAGAGGCTCAGTGCACAAAAATTCGTGCCCTCGGGCAGAGGGAGAGACACCTAAGCTGGCAGTCAGACATCCCTCTGGAAGCCCAGAAGCCCTTGGGGGATGTCTGACTGACAGGGGAGCAGGCCTAAGCCATCAGTTGGACATCCTTAGCACTGTAGAGGAGGCAGGAGAGGCTCCCGCTACCACTGCCGTGCTCGCAGCCATCAGCCCGGCTTGTGGTTGAGCAGAGCTCCCAATGTGGGAGCACACTGACCACCCGGGGGAAGCTCCTGCATTGAGCATCTGCAACCTGGTGGTCAGTATGTGTCATAGTGCCTGGTTGTTCCAGATTATTCAGCATGTTAGGGTCAATTTGCATATTGCCTTTTTATTATATAGGATATACTGGAAAAGATGATTAGCAGGTGGTTTTTTATTTTTTGTCTTTGTCATCTTTACTGAGAAATACCCCTCTTCTTATCCTCTTAAGTGGGATCTGTATTTCCCCTGTGACTGTTTGGATTATTTTTTGGCAAATGTCCTTTCCCTCCCACTCTTACTGTGTGTGAAATATATATTTCCTCAATCCTTAATGTTGGGCTTGTTCCTATGTCTTGCTCTGGCCAAAGAAATGAGAGTGTGATACATGCAGGGGCCCTATATGTGGTTGCTCAGTTATAGCATGTTATAGATAACCCTTCCTCTTTAGCTTGGACACAGTAAAAATACATGTGGAGAAATCTTGGATTCCACCTGCAGGCTGGAGTTAAAGCACAACCAAACCAACAGCTTAAAGACAATGACATAGTTGAGTCCAGCCTAAATCAAGAAAAACAGAATCAACCTATGACTATAAACATAACAGTAAATGCTTTTCATTAAAAAACATTGCTTTTGGGTGTGGTTAGTTATACAGCATTGTTGTGAGAATAGCTGATCACTACATTCCCAAGAGACACTGTCCACTTAAAATACTCCATATGTGCCCTGCTCCCCGTTTTCTTTTACTGATGATGAAATAATACAATATATATGAAAACATATGTGACAAAGAAAAAACACATATGAGAAATCAATTTTTTACCTTAATTTCAGATAGAAGATTATGCTTTTCAGGGCTGCTAAAGACATAAAAACTTCATGAAACATTCTTTTTTTTATTCTGTTGTTTTAGACATTATCTGTTTGCCTTTAGGTTACTCAGAACTGAACATTGCTTACTAATTCAAGATGTTGAGCTATGTCTTATGGCTTCCTTCATCTTTGGACATATTGTTTGTGTTGAAGGTCCAACCAATCTGAGACTGCCTCATTAACTCTATTAATCTTTCTCTTCAATTTAGAGACATTTGCATGATATTATCGTCAACTATACTGTGCCACTTTTGAAGTTTTGAACTCTAAAATTTATATTTCTAATAATCCTTTCCCCCTTTACTTTTTAAAAAAATATATATTTTTATTGATTTTAGAGAAAAGGGAGAGGGAGAGAGAGATAGCAACATCAATGATTAGAGAGAATCATCAATTGGCTGCCTCCAGAACACCGCCTACTGGGGATCAAGCTCACAATCTGAGCATGTGTCTTGACTAGGAATTGAACTGAAATCTCCTGGTTCATGGGTCAATGCTCAACCACTGAGCTACACCATCTGGGCACCATTTCTCCCATTCTAAGTCTCTACTCCATGATAATTTGTTCATTCATATATAACTTTATTAACCAATGTCATCCAAATAAATTTTAAAAGCTAAATAAAATGCAAATAGCATTCATGTACTGTTTTATGCTAAGTGTTAAAGGAGATTAAACTCATAACTAGTATGTACTCATTACTCTTTCATTGTTGCTTTCTAATTCACTCCCTAACTGATAACTGAAAACTGAATCATTTTTTATAGAACTTCTGCTCAATTAATGAGATGACAATATTGTCTATGGTGATATACCCTAAAGAGATAAGATATTAGCTAACACTACCACAGGAACTTTGCATAAGAAATGCTTAAGAATGACTATCCCTCAAAACTACATCACAATCCCTCACATAGAGTAGCTGTTCAATAAATATTTATTATTTATATAACATATCCAAGGAATAGTGCTCTAATTGGAAGGATTTCTGATATTGTGACTAAATATTAAATATTTTAAATTTCTTAAAAGGAAAAATTAATACCCAGTTTCATAAATTCTATTTATAAAACTGACTTCAACTCATAGTTTTCGCAATAAAATATCTTCTCATATTTTCTAGTTGTAAAAATAAACTTTATAGTTATAGTATTCCATCTTAGACAAAAATTGATAGAGTGTGAGAGAATTATAGCTTCAGAAGAATTGATTATCAACATCCAGACATATTAACAGAGATCAAATATTCTGTTAACCAATCCTAATGTATATCCATGAATGACCTTTGAGGAAAGGCAAAAGAGCAGAATATTTTTTCTATGTTTCTAAATTGTCATTTTACTCTAAGTAGTGGCAATACTGTAAAAATTAGCACCGTGCATATTAAGATGATCATTATATTACAAAGAAAGTCATTTATATTCAGTGACTAAATATGTCATAAGATCAAAATAATTTCCCCCCTTTGGACTTTTGCCAGTTTTGCTGATGTGATAGTCTTACAGAGAAGAAAGGTTAAGGCTCTGTTTTTTCTCCTTTTTTCTTTTTGATTAAATTCATTAAATTAAGCTGAATGGGAGAAACAGAAAGGGAGGAAAATTGTAATCAAACTAGAGGCCTGCCTGGTGCACGAAATTCGTGCAAGAGTAGGCCTTCCTTCCCCCGGCTGCCGGCACCGGCTTCCCTCTGGGACCCAGCATCTGGACTTCCCTCACAGCCCCAGCTTCGTCCAGAAGGTCATCTGGAAGGACATCTGGTCTAATTAGCATAGTATGCTTTTATTATTATAGATACTGTACAAAAACATTCTATATGTCTATAACAAATTCAATTAAGTGA
This sequence comes from Myotis brandtii, assembly GCF_000412655.1. Lineage (NCBI taxonomy): Eukaryota > Metazoa > Chordata > Mammalia > Chiroptera > Vespertilionidae > Myotis > Myotis brandtii. Next base: position 1,320,630 of record NW_005364882.1, on the reverse strand, counting down.
GATAAGATAATTGATATTTCTTTTAATAACTTTGTCTTCCATTATTCCCTTGAGAAAAAGACATAGAAATATACCTTTCAGCAACCATTGTGCTATACCATAGGATCACAGACTTTTATTCTGGGTAATTTAATAAGTGGAAGATTTTCGTCACTTGCATATATTGCTATTTTATGATTTTATTTCATTCAGCAATTTTATCATTGTAGGTTTATGTATTTAAGATCTATATTTTATCTTTGCTTATTTTTAAAATAGTAAATCTGTGTAAGAAATCTGCAATCTTCTCATATATGCATAGCTATGAAAGATAAGACATTATGCAGTGGAAACTGGTCCCCTTTAGAATTTGATGGAAATCCAGAAGGAACTTGTCTGCATTGAAATGCTAAGCTCTAGAATATATATGGTATGTCCTTCCTTCATGGTCTAGAATATATGTGCCCTTCCTTGTTTGTTCCCTTCCTCGGCATTTTTGTGGTCCTTTCTACAAATCTCTACACTTAACGTATATTATAGATTTTCCTGTGCAACATATTTTACAAATGGTAGGTTTGCATATAAAAAGCTGTATATAAAGTCTTTTCTTCCTGAGTCTCTGCAGTGCTCACCATAGAGCTGAGCCTATTGTTTGTCCTGGGAAGGACTTACTGATGACATATTTGTTCTTTCTGTGTAGAGAAGTGCAAAAGGTTCAGAATTTTTACTGCCTGGAAACATATGTTTACTAAATAATGTGACAGCCAATTCAAGCTGCCAATGTTAGAGCAATATCTATATGACCTCATTTAGTCAATTCAGTTAAAACATCAGGAAGGAAACTCAATGACAAAACTCAAACACACCAGAGACTGCTGATTCGTTGCTTTTCAATTTTCTTCTTGAAACTGTGGCATCATGTAGACATAAATTATTTGTGTTTCCTTTGTGCATGCCTATTATACCTCTGGCTTAGCAAGTACATGAATATATGCATTCTGTGTTCAAATAAGATTTATAACTGGGGGATTACATTTGCAGAAAATAATACCTTCACCTTTTGGGACATTGAAAAAATGTGAAAGAAAGAGCCATAAATTGCCATTTGAAGTAATAAAAAAAGATAACTCTTTCTGACTATATTACAATCTGTGACAATAACAATATTATTGTATGTAAGAAAGGTTCCTATTGGCAAGCATAATTCTTCATCTCAAATTCTATTCCTGAGGAAAGCTATAAACTCTTTATTAACATAAGAAACTTTTTCACTGAAACTAAATGAAAAAAATAAGTTTATCTTTTACATTAAGTTCATACGTCAAATTTCCATTGCTGATTTTGATTGAATTTGCAAATTTAGTAAACATTTTACAAACTCAATTGAAAAATCTGCAGTCATGGTTTCATAGGCTTTTTATTTTTTCCCAACTTTATAAGTATAATAAGCATAGTCATTATAAAATATTTTGAAAATACAGAAAATTTAGAGGAAAAAATGTAAAGAAGCATAATTCTACTTTCCAAAGATAATCATATTTTAAAGTTTCTTCCCAAAAACTTACAGAATTGATTTTTTTTGTATCTTGTTCTTTTACTTAATATCAAGAATATGAATTTTCATATTATTAAAACTCTTCCAAATTTTTAATGAGTACATAATGTCCTATTGTAGGGATGCAACATATTTCATTAAGAATTTCCCAGAGAGAATCCAAGATGGCAGCAGAGTAGATGAAAACTACACTTACCTCCTCTCAGGACCAAACTGGAATTACAACTAAAATATAGAGCAGTCATCCTGAATAACCAACTGAAGACTAGCTGAAGAGACAGCTTACAACCAAGAATTAATGGGAGAAGCCACATGAAAACTGGTAGGTGCTGACAGGAAGCAAAAAGGGCTGCCCCTTCTCCTAACGGCGGCAGATGAGATTCTGTAAAAAGTTCCTCCTACAAAAGTCCTCCCTGAGAAGAGTGGGGTCTCAACTCTACACCAGGCTCCCCAGTCCAAAGTACCAGAGCCAGGAAGAGGTGCCCGCATAACATCTGGGTGTGAGAATCAGTGGGAATTCTGTCCTTCAGGGAGAGTCAGAAGACACAGGCACTCCCTTAAAGGGTCAACACACACAATCTCATTCACAGCTACTCACCCAGGGCTCCAGCAGAAGGAGGAGGAGCGGACTAGAGTCACTAAAGAAGAGTCTTGGGTTTGTGCCTCTGGGAAGAAAGCTGAGAGGACAGCTCCTGTGACCTGCCTCTGCTAAATCACTCTACTGCACCACAGATGCCATTTTTTTTGGGTGGAGCACCCACCCGCTTCCACATGGCATCAGCTTAGGGCAAAGCAAAAGTTCCACACTCTGGACTCCCTGTAGCCCCACCTTGCAAAGCTTGTGCCCTGCTGAGTAGTCAGCTACACGCGCTGGGATGTAGAGGTCTGGGCAGACTCATAGAGTGTCAGTGACTTAGTTGTGTGGTGGCCATTGCCCAAATTTTCCATGAACCTGATTAGGGCTTCCCCCTTAGGAGATATCTCTTAGCTTCACTTTCCAGGCTCCCAGTGGCCCTACCTTCTCAACTCCTGGTGGCTCCACCCTGCTGAGGTCTGAGCAAAATCCAGAATTGATTGAATTGTATGGCTCTAGGATAGGATCACTCCCCCTATTTCCCCCAATCCTGACCACAACTTCCCTTCATGAGAAATCCACTACCAGTGGCCTCTGCCCTGCTGAGATTGGGTTCCTGGCAGGAGAATCTGGGATGTACTAAGTTAGTGGTTCCAGGATGGGGACTGTTTTTTCCTTGTACACCTGAGCAATGCAGAGCTCTCCCTTTTCACAGTCAATTCCTGGTCTGTTTGGGCCTGATAAACTCTGCTGGCATCACCCTGATAATTCCCTGAGGCACTGGAATACCCTGGGCCATTTTCTGAGTGGCCTCAGACCCAGCACTGGCACTGAGGTTAAACCTGTACCAACTTGGTGAACAGTTATTCTTACCTGGTGACTTACTGAGAACCTACCTGTGGGAACCTTGCCAGTTCCCTGGATAATCAAGGCTGGTGGGAGCACAAAGGCCTTGTTATCAATACACCAGAATAACCAAAAGCTGATCTGGGCATGTGCCTTAATGGAATGTTCAAGGACTCTGAGCCTGGGAATCCTAATCAGGCCAAGATACCATGAGCGGTGCAAGGACACACGGTACACTGTGCCCTTCAGTAGCCAATGTGATTGATGTAACTATTGGCATGAAGCCTTCTTTGTCTAAATGGTATAATAGTATGTTACTGATCAGTTAGTCGGCTGGAGTAGGCTGGAGTCGGCTGAGGATGGAGTGAGAAGAAGTAAGCTAGAGAGAGCAGCTGAGCAGGAGAGCTCAGTTACTGCTATGATGTGAGAAGGTGAGTCTAGGAAGGAGTATGTGGCTGCTCAGATAATAGCTCTGGGTATAGGGAATGATGCTGCTTAGTGGGAAAGCTATATGTTCACCAGCTGGTGTCTGGCTGCCTGCCTATATGGACTTTGCTGTGAGGACTGTTTTTGTCTGGTGGCTATATGGCCATTGGTTTCAGCAATAAAGACTCATTCTTATATACAACTACAATTTCTCCATGTCCTTCTCCATCTCCCAAGTCCCTCTGCCAAGCTCTGCCCAGACTCAGAGCCAGTCAGACCAGCAGAGCTGTGTGGTGCTCTTGCTGCTGGCTCTGACACTATCTCATGCAGATCCAGTACTGCCAGAGCCTCTTTCAGTGACTGAGCTAACAGGCAGCCTAGGGTGGAGGGCTGGTACTGGGCCTGGTACTGATAAAAGCAAGCCCTGGTGCACAGTTTGATCCTTACTGTACACTTCCAGGACTATCTGAGGAAGCCACAAACTGTGAATTGCTTTGTAGCTCCAAATAGGTTGCCCAGGACCAGTCACAGGCAACATCTAACATTGGCCTGCACCAGAGTACCTACCAAGAGGCCACAGAACCAACAGATCCAGTGATCAGCTTCAGAAAACATCAGAGCAGGATCCAATAAGGTTCACAAGCAACAAATCCAAAGGGAGATCTCAGCAGGCACCAGACCCTGTTGAGGTGAATCTCACTCTGTGTGGTCAGCACCTGCACAGGAGCTCAAAAACTGTGGTTGGGAATGATTTCCTCAGTAGTAAGCCAGCCTGAAAATCGACCCCACAAATGAACAGGCCAATAGCAACCAAGACTCAATTACAATAGGAGGGCCCACATAGCACAAAAGGCACATTCCAGAAGCACACAAGCAGGTGATCAAGGAGACTATGCTGCAGGATCCCACAGTGCACCTAGTACAAAAGGCCACCCTACCAAGACTGAGAATCATAGAAGATCTACCTAATATATAGAAACCAACTCAAAGAAGCAGCCAAAAGGTGGTGATATAGAAGCATTTCCAAATAAATAAAAAGGGAAAAATCTCTAGAAAAAAATGACAAATGAAATGGAGACAAGCAATTTACCAGATATAGAGTTCAAAAGAATGGTAATAAGGATGCTCAAATAATTTAGTGAGAACTACAACAACATGAAAAGGACATAGAAACCATTAAGAAGAACCAGTCAGAAATAAAAAATACAACATCTGAACTGAAGAATACAATAGAAGGAATGAACACTTGGTTGGATGAAACAGAGGATAAAATCCATGATTTGGAAGACAAAGTAGAAAAAACACACACAAAAATACCCAATCAGAGCATCGAAAAAGAAAAAAGAATTTTTTAAAAATGAGATGGTTTAAGGGGTTTTTAAGACAAAATGAAGCAAACCAACATCCATATCATAGAGGTACCAGAAGGAGGAGAGAGGGAACAAGGGGTCAAGAACCTATTTTAAAAAATAATGACTGAAAATTTCCTTAACTAGGTGAAGGACAACACACAAGTCCAAGAAGTGCAGAGAGTCTTAAACAAGATGAACCCAAAAAGGTCCATATCAAGACACATCATAATTAAAATGCCAAACATTAAAGACAGAGATAATCTTAAAAGCAGCAAGGCCCAGCTGGAATGGCTCAGTGGTTGAGCATCGACCTATGAACAAGGAAGTCACAGTTTGATTCCTGGTCAAGGCACATGCCAGTGTTGTTGGCATGGTCCCCAGAGTGGGACATGCAGGAGATAGCCAACCAATGATTCCCTATCATAATTGATGTTTCTTTTTCTTTCTTTTTTTTTTTTTTTGCCCTTTCCCTTTCTCTCTGAAAGCAAAAAAAATATATATATATATATTAAAAAAAAACAGCAAGAAAAAGCCATCTGGTTACCTACAAGGGAGCTCCCATAAGATTATGAGCTGATTTTTTAACAGAAACATTTCAGGTCAGACAGGATTGGCATAAAATATTGAAAGTGATGAAAAGCAAGGATCTATAACCAAGATTACTCTACCTGTATAACTATCATTTACAATTGGAGGAAAAATAAAGAGCTTCCCAGACAAGAAAAAGGTAAAGGACTTCATCACCACCATACCAGTATTACATGAAATGTTAAAGGACCTGCTTTAAGAAGAAGGAAAATATAAACAAACAGAGGAACACAGTTAAAAGAATAAAATAGAAATAAATATGTACCAATCAATAATCACTTTAAATGTATGTCTTAAATGCTTAAGTCAAAAGGCATAAAGTAGCTGAATGGATAAGGAAACAAGACCCATATATATGTTGTTTATAAGACACTCACCTCAGAATTAAAGATACACAAAGACTAAAAATAAAGAGGTGGAAAAATATATTTCATTAAAAAGGAAATGAAAAAAATTCTTGAGTCGCAATACTTATATCTGACAAAATAGGCTATAGGATGAGACAAAGAAGGACACATGTAATGATAAAGGGATCAATCTTATAAGAGGATATAAGCCTTATAAACATTTATGCATCAAACATAGTAGCACCTAAATATGTAAAAAAATATTTTGTTGGATTTTAAGGGAGAGATAGACAGCAACATAGTCTTAGTAGGGGACATTAACATTCCATTGATATCAATGGATAGATCTTCCAGACCTTAAGTGATACACTAGATCAGATGGATTGATATCTTCAAAGCATTTCACCCCAAAGCACTACTATATACATTTTTTCAAGTGCTCATGGGATATTTTCTAGGATAGACCACATGTTAGCACACAAAACAAGTTACCATGGAATACTAAGCAGCAGTATAGAAGAAGGATCTCTTACCCTTTGAGACAGCAAGGAGGGACCTGGAGAGTATTATTCTAAGTGAAATAAAGCCAATCAGAGAAAGACAAGTATCACATGATCTCACTCATATGTGGAATCTAATGAAAAAAATAAACTGATGAACCAAATAGATCCAGAGATATAGAAGCATGGACAGACTATTGAATCTCAGAGGGAAGCCAGGGGCATTGGGTGGGTGGGAAGAGATCAACCAAAGAACTTGTATTTATAAAGTTGCATAACCCACGAACACTAACAATAGGTTAGTGAAGGCCTAGGACAGGGGTTAGGGGTGGGCTAGAAGGGGTCAATGGGGGATAAAAAGGGATGTATGTAATACTTTCAACAATAAAGACTTTTTTTAAAAAAAAACTAGTGTCAATAAATTTAAGATTGAAATCATACCAAGCATCTCCCTGATCATAATGAAATGAAACTAGAAATCAATAACAAGGAAAAAATTAAAATAAAACCACAAAGACATGGAGACTAATTAAACAATGAATGAATTAACAATGAGATCAAAGAAGACATCAATAAATACCTTGAATCAAATGAAAATGAGAACACAACAATCCAACATCTATGGGTCACTGTGAAAGCACTCCTGAGGGGGAAATTCATAGCATTACAGCTCTACCTCAAGGAACAAGAAAAAGCTCAAATAGATAATCTAACTTTACACTTCAGAAACTTGAAAAAGAACAAACAACACTTAGAGTGAATAGAAGAAAGAAAATAATAAATATCAGAGAAAAATAAATGAAATAAAGTCTAAAGATCTGTGAAAACAAGAGTTTGTTTTTAAAAAGATAAACAAGATTGAAAAACCTTTAACCAGATTTATTAAGGAAAAAAGAAAGAGAACTCCTCCCCCCACCCCCCGGCCAGAAAATAAAATCAGAAATGAAATAGGAAGAAATTTCACAGAAATACAAGGGATTGTAAGAAAATATTAATAACAACTATATGCCAAAAAATTGGACAATCTGATGAAATTGATAAATTTCTGGAAAAATACAATCTTCCAAAACTGAATTATGGAGAATCATAGAATTTGAATAGACAAATACAACTAGTGAAATTGATGCAGTAATATAAAAGCTCCCCAAAAAAGAAAGTTCAGGACTTGTTGACTTCACATAGAATTTTAACAAACATGCAAAGAACTAACAACTATCCTTCTCAAACTATTTCAAAAAATTCAAATAAAGGTAAGACTTCCATTTTATAAGACCAGCATTATCCTAATTCCAAACCCAGATAAAGACACTTCAAAGAGCCCTGGCCATGTGGCTCAGTGGTTAAAATGCCAGCCCATGCAACAAAGGCCATGGGTTCAATGTCTACCACAACCGATCAATGTGTCTTCCTCACATTGATGTTTCACTCTCTCTTTCTCTCACCACCTCTTCCCTTCCACACTCTCTAAAAATCAATGGAAAAATATCCTTGGGTGAAGATTAACAACAGCAAAATATGATATTACAAAGAAAGAAAATTATAGTCCAATATCCTTGATGAACATATATGCAAAAATTCTCAACAAAATACTAGTGTTCTGTATTCATTAATACATTACAACAATCATACCCAATGACCAAGTGGGATTTATTCTTGGGTTGTAAGGTTGGTACAACATCTGAAAAACAATCCAGCAATCACCATATAAACAAAATGAAGGATAAAAATCATGATCCTCAACACGAAGCAGATTATTATTGTAGATCACGCAAGGAGAACAAAGGGTGAAATATTTAACTGTAGCAGTTAAATATTTTGCGCAGTGAGAAACCTGAAGTCATTTTCAAGTTCCACCATGTCTTACTTCTTTTCAGTCGGGTCAAGTTTGTATACTTTCTAAATCTCCATTTTCTGGCTAATGAAAATAAAATAGGATTCTACAGAGTCTCCTATCTACCTACTCCAGGACTTCTGTGAGGATCAAATGAGAGGAGGCATGTGAAAATGCTTCACAGATATTTCGTTAAAGTGTAAAATGTTTTCATCTGGCTATAAAGCAAGTGGTGTTCCTGGGTGAAGAAACTCCAAGGAGATTAGTTGCTAGAGGGAGGAAGCCAGGCATTGCTATATGATGTGGGCCGCATTTTGCACAATGAGATCTCAGCAGTGTTGGCTGCAATTTGGTGGGCTGTCACTCCAGGGTGGTGGCAGGGCCTGTGTCCCACTTGGGGATAGCTGAGTGTTCCTTTGTGGGCACCAGGTCTGCAGTGCCGTTTCTCTGTAAATGGCCAGTGCATGTCATGGAAGCTCCTGCATTGAGCATCTGTCCCCTGGTGGTCAGTGAACATCGAACAACATAGCAACCGGTTGGATGATCAGACACTTAGCATATTAGATATATATATAATGAACTATCAGAAAAACTAAGAAAGCAATCCCATTCATAATTGCTTCAAAGAGAATAAAATATATAGTAATAGTAATAAACTTAATCAAATGTGCAAAAGATCTGTGCTCCAAAAATTATGACACTGTAGAAAGAAATTTAACAAGATACCAATAAGTGGAAGTGTATACCATGTTCATGGATAGGGAGAATTAACATCATTAAAATATTCATACTTCCAAAAGCAAAGTACAGAGTCAACACAAATCCTATCAAGATACCAATGGTGCATTTCAAAGAACTAGAACAAATAGTCCAAAAATGTATAAGAAACCACAGAAGACCCAAAAGAGCAACAGAAATATTGAAAAAGAAGAATAAAGTTGAAAGAATAATGCTACCTAATATCAGCCTTGATTGGAGTTGCTCAGTGGTTAGAGTGCTGGCCTGCACACCAGAGGGTACAAGGTTTGATTCCTGGTCAAGGGCACATACCTGTGCTGCTGGTTCAATACCTGCCACATTTGGGGTGTGTGAGGGAGGCAACCAATTGATGTCTCTCTCACATTGATCTTTCTCTCTCTCTCTGTCCTCCCTCTCTTCTACCCTCTCTAGAAATCAATGGAAAAAATAACCTCCCATGAGGATTAACAACAACAACAAAAAGTGCTACCTAATATCAAAGTATACTAAAAGTCCATAGTAATCAAAACAGCATATCACTGGCATGGACACGGAATTAAATCAATGGAACACAATAGAGAGCACAGAAATAAATTCACACAATTATGGACAACTAATATTTGACAAAACCAAAAACATACAAAAGGATAAAGATTGCCTGTTAATGAATGGTCCTGGGAACATTGGACAGATATGTGCAAAAAATAAATTAGTCCATCTTCTTACACCACACACAAGAATAAACTCAAAATCAATTAAAGGCTTAAATGTTAGATTTGAAACCATAAAAATCCTAGAAAGAAATATAGGCAGTAAAATCTCACACATTTCTTTCTCATAGCACTATTTTTTTCCTTATAGATCACCTCAGGCCAGGGAAACAAAAGAAAAATAAACAAATGGGACTACATCAAACTAAAAAGCTTCTGTATAGAAAAGGAAACCATCAACAAAACGAAAAGACAACCCACTGAGTGGGAGAACATATTTGCCCATGATACATAAGACAAAGTGTTAATATCAAAAATTTGTAAAGACTTGCAAAACTAAACACAAAACAAACAATCCAATAAATAAATGGGCAAAGGTCCTGAATAGACACTTCTCCAAAGAGGACATACATATGGACAATATACCTATGAAAAAATGCTCAATGTCACTAATCACAAAAGAAATGCAAATTACAACCACAATGAGGTATCACCTCACACCTGTCAGAATGCCTGTCATCATAAATTAACAAACAACAAGCAATGGTGAGAATGTGGTGAAAAGGGAACCCTTGTGCACTGTTGGTGGGAATAAAGATTGGTGCAGCCACTGTGGAAAGCAGTATGGAGTTAACTCAAAAAATTAAAAATGGTACTGCTGTGTGAGCCAGAGATTCCACTTCTGGGAATTTATCTGAAGAAACCCAAAACACTAATCTATACTAATAAAAGGGTAATATGCTAATTAGACCAGACATCTTCCAGAAGTCCATCTGGACAAAGCCACAGTGGCAGGGGCCAAGGCAGACATGGTTAGGTGCAATCAGGCTGTTAGGGGAGGGCAGTTAGGGGAGATCAGGCCAGCAGGGGAGTAGTTAGGGGCATCAGGTAGGCAGGCAGAGGTGGTTAGGGGCAATCAGGCAGGCAGTCAGGCAGGCAAGCAGTTAGGAGCCAGCGGTCCCGGATTGCGAAAGGGATGTCTGACTGCTGGTTTAGGCCCGATTCTGCACTGGCAGTCGGATATCCCCCAAGGGGTCCTGGATTGCAGAGGGTGCAGGCTGGGCTGAAGGACCCCCTCCCATGCACGGATTTCATGCACTGGGCCTCTAGTTTAAAATAATATATGCAACCCCATGCTCATTGTAACATTATTTATAACTAGAGGCCCAGTGCACAAAATTCGTGCGGGGGAGAGGGGGAGGAATTCCCTCAGCCCAGCCTGCACCCTCTCCAATCCGGGACCCCTTGGGGGATGTCCAACTGCTGGTTTATGTCCAGCAATTGGACATTCCTCTCTTAATCTGGGACAGCTGGCTCTTAACTGCTCACCTGCCTGCCTGCCTGGTCACCCCCAACTGACCCCCTGCCAGCCTGGTCACCCCCAACTCCCTCCCCCGCCGGCCTGGTTGCCCCACGCAGCCTGCTTTTTAGTTGTCCATCTGGTTGTTTCAGTCATGATGGCCCCTGGCTTTTTATGTGTTATGATAGCCAAAATTTGAAAGAGCCCAAGTGTCTATCAGTATCAGTGGATAAATTTACACAATAGAATACCACTTGGCTGTAAAAAGGAAGATGACTTTACCCTTTGTGACAGCATGGATGGACGTGGAGAACATTATGCTATGTGAAATAAGCCAGTCAGAGAAAGGCAAGTATATGCTTTTACTCATATATGGAATCTAATGAATGAAATGAACTAGCAACCAACATACAGATAGACTCATAGAGAGGGGACTGACAGCTTGGGAAGGGGGGAAAGAGGGTGAAAAGGTGAAGGAATTAAGAAAAAAATGAACTCATAGACAACAGTATGGTGATTACCATAGGGAAAGGAGGGTCCGGGGTTAGGAGAAGGTAAAGAGGGTGGGGAGAAATGGTGATGGAAGGAAACATGACGGGGGGTGGGGAACATGCATTACAATATACAGATGGCCGAGTATAGAATTATACACCTGAAACCCTTATAATGTTATTAACCAATGTCATCCCAATAAATCCAATCAGTAAATAGAAACTTTATTGTCCATTTTGGTTATGTACGAGCTGCAATATTGAAAACACTGATGTAAACAAAATTAGATGGCTAGTGATATAAATCTGGTTTTGATTTGTGGATGAATAATATGAATGTAGATATTTTGTTATTATTTTTCTAAAATCATAGTTGTGCATTTATACAGACAATCACACAGTTCTAAAAATTGTTTTCTTTTCTTCTCTCTTAAGACAAACATTGTAAACTCTCTTAGCTAATTCGTTGTTTTTGTTTAACCACTGTATCTCAAATTAATATAATTGCTTTTCTACTATTTAATTTTTAATTTGAGGTATTAAGTAGTGACATCACACTCTGGAGTATGTTGAGTTAGTTTTTATTTTTCCCTTAGTGTCTACCACACAAAGGCACCCACAATATCGGATTCACTCTCCTAATGCATGTATGGCATGATAGTACTAATTTTAAGAGTATGGACTTATAAGTGTATATAGCTACATTTGTATATAGCTATTTTTATATCTAGGAGAGTGTAGCTATAAAACATGCCTTGGTGGGGGTGAATTTTTTTATCTAATGGAGTAATGTGTGTCTTTTGTATACACATGAATTAGGTCTGGGAAATGTTGTGTATTACTCTGTTATTTCTCAATCTTAAAAACTCTCATCACAAGAAAAAAAATTATAACTATATGAGGTGATAGATGTTAACTAAACTTATTGTGGATATAAAATATAATTTATAATCAATATGTTGTACATCTTATATAACATATGTAATCATTATGTTGAATATCTTAAACTAATATAATGTTATATGTCAATTATCTATATATATAAAAGCCTAAGCAACTGTCACAACTGAAACAACTGAACAGACAACCAAACAGGCTTCATGGGAGGACCAGGCCAGCAGGAGGGTTAGTGAGGGCCAATCAAATGACTGAGCAGCAGGCTGAGTGGGGTGACCAGGCCAGCAGGGGGCAATTGGGGGTGACTAGGTCGGCAAGGGTGCAATGAGGGGTGACCAGGCTGGTGGGGGAGGGAGTTGGGGGCAACCAGGATGGCAAGGGGGGCAGTAAGAGGCGACCAGGTCAGCAGTGAAGGCAGTTAGGGGTGATCAGGCAGGCAGGGAGGTGAGCAGTTAGGAGCCAGTGGTCCTGGATTGTGAGAGGGATGTCCAA
>NW_005364882.1:1296510-1307921 GCF_000412655.1 Myotis brandtii | reverse complement strand
CCCCCCCACCCGTGTACGAATTTCATGCACTGGGCCTCTAATATATATATGATGCACACTGACCACCAGGGGGAAGATGCTCAATGCAGGAGCTGCTCCCTGGTGGTCAGTGCGCTCCCACAGCCAACCTCCCCCAGCCAGCCAACTCCCCCCGCAGTCCCTCCCTCTAACCCCCATGCTGGGATGGGGAAACAGGGGTAGGTGGTGGCAGATATGGCCCCTTTTCAAGGGAGGCCGAAGGCCGGCTCCCTCCTTGAGGCCGGCGGCCAACCTTCTGAGCTTTGTGTCTCCCCCTGGCTGGCAGGCCCAAATTGGTCTGCCACCCACTCGCCATAGTGGTGGCGCAGCAGTGAGGGAAGGAGGAGGGAGGAGGGCGGGCACCGTGAGGTGGCAGGGTGCCGACAATGGTGGCATTGGCGTCCAGCGTCCGTTCTTTCCCAGCTCAGCAACTGTCACCTCCTCTACGACTCCACCCTGATCAGCCTGGCCCCGATTGGCCCTGATCGTAGCCCAGGCCTAGGGACACCACCCATGCATGAATTCCATGCACTGGGCCTCTAGTATATCAATAAAACTGGAAAAATAAAAAATAATATTATTATAATTCACTTATATGCTAGATCTTATTATTTGGCATGCTAACAAAGTCCATATATTGTTACAAATTTATTTTAAAAAATCTTGCTAAACATTTCCATATTATTTGTTTCATGCTTACTCCTATTTTTATTTTATACATTTAAACACAAAGAAAAGAATATTTACGTGGATAAAGAAGATTCTATTTAGAAGAATAATCAGTGGGTAAAATTTTAATAAGTGTCCACATTTTAGGTATGTTTTAGAATAATGGTTTTTTTGTTGTTGTTTGTTTGTTTGTTTGTTTTGGGTGGGAGGGTTTGCTCAGTGTGAAAAAAATCTCCAAATTTTTAAACATTAGATTTTACATATTTTTATTTCATGTTATTTATTTTATATCTTTCTAATTTTTAGTATTTTTTCTTTGTTTTCTAACTACAGTCTCTCCTTCTAAAAAGAGGCATAAAATTTTTAAAAAGACTTCTGAATGCCTCAGTAGTTCTGTATGTTTTCCACTAGCTGTGATGGAAATGATCTAGGAAAGAATGGAATAATTTGCCATTCTAATTAGGCCATTATAGAACTTAATTTGCTGCACTGTAATCACTATGATTTTCATTCCCTTTCAATGCAAATGTAAAGTTGAAAGAGAAAAACTCCACAGAGCAAAGTATCCAACAGTCAAGTAGAAACATCTGGTGACACAATGTTTGAGGTATAGAGTCATAGTTTACCTGGGGGGATATGGAGGGATATACATACTCAAATACAGAATTTGACACTAGAATGAATTCCCACATATATTTGATAAGTAATTCTTTAAAAGAATATCAATTAGATGTATTAATTACACAATATCCCCAAACAAAAGATAGAAACTTTATTTTAATACCTTTCTACATTCAAAGTTTATTGAGTGTGAAATCTAAGAAAATACTTATTTAATAGGACATTAGTTGGTTACTAATTTCCTTATAGACAAGACACACTGAAATAGAATGGAAAACATGGACATAATGAAAAATCATCTCAATCAAATAAAAGAAAGACCATTAGAAAAGATTGGAGTTCTTTTCACTAGAAAAATAATAGTATAATTTGTAGCCGAATAGGAAGTGAAAGGGAAATTACAAACTCTGTTAGAGACTGATAGGACTGAACCAAATGATTGTTCATTTTATGTTATCTGCTTAAGAATTTGGTACAAGAGGGAGAATAATAGAACAGCGATTGCATTTGTAAAGTGAATGAAAGCTGAGTTTTTTGTTGTTGTTTATAACTAACATCAGAGACTATAAAATAATTAAAAACAAATTAAGAAAAATGAAGATGGACCAAATATTTGAATACCTGTGTAATTATGATTATTCCTGTACTAACATGGTATTTTCAATTTTGTTACCAAATTAACTTTATAGTTTCTTAGGAGAAAATTTAAATTTAAAGAATATATTCATTGAAAGTATTTTAAAATTATTGACAAGTGATATACATGCATCAGTGTTTCAAGATATTTAATCAATGTTTTGGTTTATGTTCAAATCGCTCTAAACCATGTTCAATTTCTTCTTTTAAATTTTATTATTTTGCAGGTATTCAATTCTATTTCAAAGTGATGCTTTGTTGGATACTTTCCCAACCTGCTGTGATAGTAAGCTAGACTGGACTTACAAAAGACTGCCAACAACTCTAACTGGCATGTATTCTAAGTGGTTATGAAGGGGATTGTCTGGCTTGAAATCCACCTGAGGAGCCTAACAATTTTCAAGCCATTAACTCAACTCTTTCTCCCGTGGAGAAAATCAGAAGATGGTCTCTAAGGCTGTAGCAACAAAACAAAAATATTGTCCAATTATTTTGTAAAATTAGATTTTATTTTTGCCCTATTTTGCTTCTATTCCTTTATTACATTCCATGGAGTGAAATATCATGGAACATCTAAAAAATATTCTATTTTAGGAAATTCTTAAAATTGTCTCTCCAGGAATTCTCAAAGGTTATGTCAACCTAAGACTATGTAATAGTCTCAGATTGGCTTGACTTTTATCTTATCATTTGTAGATTTGATCTTCAAATACCAGTAGTTGAGTTTCTCATTATGCCATAGTTTTTTGATGGGCTAAACTGAATTGAGTAATCAATCCACAGTTTCATAGAAACAGAGCTTAGATTAAAATTGATCTTTACTGTCTCTATGGTTCTCAATAATTAGATTCCTTGGAAACACCCACCACAATGATTTACTTTCTCTCTGCTCATGTCTCCTTTTTAAATTAATGAATCAGGGACACAATTTTCAAATTGGAATAATAATAATAATAATAATAATAATAGCAAAATGAGACTATGATTATCTTACTTCTTATCATCCTGTGTAATTATGAATAATTTAAACCAAGCTTATAGATGAGCATCTACATAGTTTCTTTCAATTAATCATTACAAAAGTTTACTTGTGAAAAAAATCTCATAAATCACTAGTACTATCAATTCTACTTGAACATTTAAAAGTATTAGCAGTAAAACACTTGGATAAATATTGCATTTTATTTACTAGTATTTATTGGGTTTGCAGTATGTGCCATTGTCTGTGTAAGGTATAGAGGACATAAAAGTAAGCAAAGCAGGTATTGTTAATATATATTTTTTAATCAAGAAGATAGAAAATAAATACATCCTTGTTTTGACATAGAACAAATGAATAATTTATTTAATAATCTGTGTCTAAAAGTTGGCAAACTTTGTTCCATGGGTGGTAAATGACTGTGTTACTTTCGAAGTTCCTCTGGTAGGCCACCTTATGTAAAATGTCTACAAATATGGCCAAGAAGATTTTGCTCATGCAAAGATAATTGTTTCTCTTGAAGCCCCCATCACCTCAGAAATTTTGTTTTGTAATTGACTGTTGAGAAAGAATAACAGGGACATGTATTCAAAGTGGTTATGAAGGGGATGGTCTGGCTTGAAATCTACCTGAGCAGCCTAACAATTTTCAAGCCATTAACTCAACTCTTCCTCCCGTAGAGAACATCAGAAGATGGTATCTAAGGCTGTAGCAACAAAACAAAAATATTGTCCAATTATTTTGTAAAATTAGATTTCATTTTTGTCCTATTTTGCCCTTTCAATAAATATGGTATTTATTGAAAGCACTTATATCGCTGGGACTACTCTAAGTACTGAAACTATTGAAAACACATACATGCTCCTTTAATTCTCAGAGAAACCTTGTGAACTCTTTCATAGGTAAGAATTCTGAGGGATAGAAAGATTGTGTAATTTACCTAAAATTGCATAGCTGTTAAGTGAGAATTGGTCTATGTAATTTGAGAAATTGCAAGCCATATATTTAATTCTTTTTCAATTACTACAATTAAGAATCTATTGAATAAATGTAACTGAAGGAGGAAAGTCTAATACTGCCAGTATTAGAAAAAATGAAGTAAAATAAATGGTTCCAGGAAAAAAGTTTTTTTCTGAAGTAACTGGAAAAGATGGAAATGATTTTTAAATAGATACATCTAAACGATAAATATGGGAAAGAAGGGTTACTGGTGAATGCCCAGAAGTTATCAACTCTAGAATTCACAAGTAGTAAGGAAAGAGGGATTTAACTAATTACAAATTCATAGCTGTGAAACCTCCTCATGAAAGAACAGAGGACTTGGCATGGAGGCAAAAATTAAAACTACAAAGGAAATGTAGCCTACACAGAGCAGGTGCTAACATTTTTAATAATAACACAACTCGGGCACTTATACCATGGATACAATTTATTAAAAATCACATGTCTCATGTGATAGCATTTCTTTCCTGCCCAACAGGAGAATCCTATTTCAGTTAGTACTCAATCTGGAATATAGTATTACTTCCTCAAAGCCAACTAGATTCATCATGTCTCTTATTACCACAGTTGGCAACATAGCAAACTGCTGATCAGGCAGAATACAGAGGCAAGTAGCCAAAGAACAAAGAATATATATTAGAAAAAGACAAAAAAAATCAGTAAAAATTAAGTAAAGAGAGTACATTCCCTAGGAACATGGCAGATGTTTTGTATATGAGGTTGAGTAATACTACTTTCTTAGTAATAAAATTGAGTATATCTTCAAACATGTCTTTATACAGGAAATGTACAAATCTATGCCTTTATGTCCTCTTTGGAGAAGTATCAATTCAGGTCCTTTGCCTATTTGTTTTTAAATTACATATGGCCAATAGACAAATGAAAAGATGTTCAACATAACTAATCATGAGAGAAATACAAATTAAAACTGCAATGATATATCACCTCACACCTGTCATAATGGCTATCATCAATATATAAAAAAAAACAACAAGTGCTGGCAAGGATATGGAGAAGAGTGAACCCTCATGCACTGTTTATGGGAATAAAGATTGGTGCAGCCACTGTGGAAAACAGTATGGAGTTTCCTCAAAAAATTAAATATGGAACTGCTTTATGACCAAGCAATTTTGCTTCTGGTAATATAGCCAAAGAAACCAGAAACACCAATTCAAAAGACTATATGAACCCCCATGGTCATTGCAGTGTTATTTACAATAGTCAAAATTTAGAAGCAGCTCAAGTATCCATCAGTAGATGAGTGTATAAAAAAGCTGTGGTACAGTTACACAATTGAATCCTACTCGGCCGTGAAAAGGAAGACAATTTTACCCTTTGCAGCAGCATGGATGGACCTGGAGATTATTCTGCTAAGTGAAATAATCCAGTCAGAGAAAGACAAGTGCCATATGGTTTACTCATCTGTGGAACCTAATAAACAAAATGAACTGACAAAACAAAATAGACTCATAGATAGAGAGCAGGCTGACAGCTGGGGTGGGGGAGGTGAGGTGGAAGGGGGCATTGAGGGATTGAGCAAAAAAGAGAGAAAGAACTCATTGACACAGACATAGTATGGTAATTGGCAGGGGGAGTTGAGCTGGGGGGAGTTGGAAGAGGTTAGAGGAGGGATAAGTGATGATGGACAGAGACTTAACTTGGGGTGGTGAGCACACACTACAGTATCCAGATGATGTATTATAGAGTTGTGCACCTGAAACCTATATAATTTTGTTAACCAGTGTCACCCCAATAAATTTAATAAAAAGGACAAAGAGAACTATATTCTTAACAAAGGACACCTAAAACATCAACAGTCACATACACACATAAATCTAAACCTTTTATTTGGTCTATTTTCAGAGATAAATCATAATATTTCCACTTACAGAGCCTCAGAGAATATAACAACTACCCAGCTAGGTATAAAAAATAAGGAAATAAAAGAATGAAAGGCTGAGCTCCAGCCCTTATACAGTGGAAAGAGATGTAATTAAAATATAGCTCTTCTTCTGGAACAAGAAAACAGGAGAAAACATAAATGGTTACATTTTCAAGTATTATAAAACAAGCCTGTGTCTCATGAGAAATAAAGGAACATGAGGTGAACCATACAATCATTGTGTGTGTATATTTGGAGGGGGGTAGGCTGTTGTTGTTAACCTGAAAGCATTTACTACATCTTTATCACAGAAAACATGAACCCAATCAGAGGATTGAAAACTTGGTAAGCTGAGGAGACAGAAAAAGTTTAGAAGAGTGAGCTAGTTGGGATTTGAGGTGCAGCATAATTAAATCTGCATGGAATAACCTTCATTCCCGATTGCAATTCTAAGCAACACATACATAAAATGATGCCCGATTAGGTCAAGCAAAGAATAACTACCAAGAGAAGATTAACTACCAAAGTATGTAACCCGAAGAATTCTAAGATCTCATAAAATTGAGAGAATTCATGATATAAACAGCCAGTGGGTAGAGACCCTGCTGAATATATGTGGCATTCAATAGATATTTCAGAAAGGCCATAAATTATGGGCAGGGCTAAAGCCAGTTCTAGAACAAAGGACACTTGTGCTCACAAACCTGGAAAATAAGCCTCAAAAGGATCAAGATAATCAAATATGTTAAGTGCTTGCCAAAACAAAACTCAACATTCTTTTTATAAATAATCCCCATATACAACAATATTCATAATGTCCAGTATAAATAAAGTATCTCTTTCTAGCAAGTAAACAGGCAGAGATTTCTATCCCATAAGCAGAAAAAATAATTTGATAGAATCAAAACATATAAATAACAGCTACTATGAATAAGAAAACACTAGCTTTAAAATCTTTAATATATATATATATATACATACATACATATATATAATTAGTTATATATATAAAAATAGTTCATTTATATTATTTATATGTATGGGTCATCTTTGATTCACATATATAAGTCAAATCATCATAGGTGATTTATATTACTAATGAATTACTAGTATATATAGGGACATGGAGGAAAAATAAACATAATGAAGACTATAAGAAAAAGCCAAATTCTACAAAATACTAAATAAAACTTCACTCAATGGTAAATAACAGAGACTTCAGAAAAAAAAAAGTCAAACCAGTGAATGTGAATAAAGAGCAAGAGAAACTATCTAAATTAAAATATAGGTAGCAAAACGTGCTAAAAAAAATGAAACAAACAAAAATATAAGCAGTTTGTGGAAAAATATCAAATAATCCACCATTGATTTAGTGAGAATCCCAGAAAGAAAGGATGTCAAGTAAAGAGCAGAAAAAGTATTTGAAGTAATAATGGAAAAAACAATTCCCTGATTCAATGGAAATCTTAAATATATATACATATATATACATATATATATTCAATAAAATTAAAAACACAAATAATAAGATATCAAGATGGATTTAAATAAAGTTTTTGAAAAATAATGATAAAGAGAAACACTATGAAAGATCAGAGCAAAATAAATGACGGAGACTTAAAAAGCAATACAAAAGATCAATGAAACCAATAACTGGTTCTTTGAAAAGATGGATAAGTCATTAAAGAGATGCAAATTAAAACAACAATAAGGTATCACCTCACATCTACCAGAATGGCTATCATCAATATATCAACAAATGATAAGTGCTGGCAATAATGTGGAGAAAGAAAACCCTAGTACACTGCTAGTGGGAATGCAGATTGGTGCAGCCATTATGGAAAACCATATGTGGTTTCCTAAAATAAGTTAAATACGGAGCTGCCATTTACCCAGCTATCCCACTTCTAGGAATATATCTTAAGAAACCTAAAACACCAATCAGAAAAAAATATATATATGCACCCCTATGTTCATAGCAGTGTAATTTACATTAGCTAAGATCTGGAAACAGCCCAAGTGCCCATCAGTAGATGAGTGGATTAAAAATCTGTGATACATTTACATCATGGAATACTATGCAGCAATAATAAAGAAGGATCTCTTATCCTTTGAGACAGCATTGAGGAATCTAAAGAATATTATGCTAATGAAATAAGCCAGTCAGGAAAAAATAAGTATCACGTGATCTCACTCATATGTGGAATCTAATGAAAAAAATAATCTGATGAACAAAATAGATCCAAAGACACAGAAGCATAGAACAGACTGTGGTATCTCAGAGGGGAAGCAGGGGTAAGGAGAGGGGACATATGTAATACTTTCAACAATAAAGATTTTAAAAAAAGAAAAAGAGAAACACTATGAAAAACAACCAAAAGGGGAAAAAGGGGATAAAATTCACATATTACGTAAAAAGACTAACTATAAGAATGACATGTACTATTTATTCAAAATAATGCAAAGTATGAAAATTGAATATCATACTTTAGGTGTTAAAAATTTATTAAACTAGGATTCTATACTTATTAATTATACTTCAAAAATGAAGAAAATAATCAACATTTTTCCATGTAATTTTTTTCTTTCGACTTTAAATATTATTTTTTTTATTATTAAATTACAGTTGACATATAATATTATATTAGTTTCAGGTCTACAACTCAGTGATTAGATGTTCTATAACTTAATAAGTGATCACCCTGATAAATCTAGTATCTGACACCTACATATTTATTACAATATTATTGACTATAATCCCCATGCTGTACTTTCCATCTCAAGGACTATTCTGTAACTGCCAGTTTGTACTTCTAAATCCCCCATTTTTTTTACCCAGTCCCCCAACCCACCCCCCATCTGGCAAACATCAATCTGTTATCTGTATCAATGAGTCTAGTTCTGTTCAGTTTGATCATTTATTTTGTTAGATTCCAAATATAGGTGAAATTATCTGCCATATGTCTTTTTCTGTGTTACTTATTTCACTCAGTACAAGACCCTATAAGTATATTCATGGTGTTGCAGATGGCAAGATTTAATTCATTTTAAAGTCTGAGTCATATTCCATTGTATATATACATCTCTTCTTTATCCATTTACCTATTGATGGGCACTTAGGTTGTTTCTATACCTTATCTATTGAAAATAATGTTGCAATGAACATATAAATGCATATGACTTTTTGATTTAGTATTTTGGGTTTCTTCCATTAATACTCAGAAGTTGAATTTCTGTGTCCTTGTTATATAGCCTTTGTTTTAAAGTATATTTTGTCTAGTATAAGTATTGCTACACCAGCCCTGGTTGGGTAGCTCAGTTGATTAGAGCGTCAACCAAATCAACTGATCAAGGTTGCTGGTTTGATCTCTAGTCAGGGCACATATAAGAAAAAAACAATGAATGCATAAATAAGTGGAACAACAGCCCAGCCAGCATGGCTTAGTGATTGAGCATTGACCTATGAATCAGAAGGTCATGGTTCAATTCCTAGTCAGGGTACATGCCCTGGTTGAAGCTTGATCCCTGTGTGGGGCTTATGGGAGGCAGTCAATCAATGATTCTCTCTCATCATTGATATTTCTATCACTCTCTCCCTCTCCCTTCTTCTCTGAAATCAATAAAAAATATATTAAAAAATAAGTTGAAAAACAAATCCATGTTTGTCCCTCTCTCTCTCTTTATTTTCCCCCTCTCTCTCTAAAATCAATACATAAAAAATTTTAAAACACACAATAAATTGATTAAGAAAAATCTAGCTGCCCCAGGTTTTTTCTGTTAGTTTGTTTCCATTTTCATGAACTATATTTTCCCATCCCTTTGCTTTCAGTCTATGTGTGCCTTTCTATATGAAGTGAGTTGCTTATAGGCAATATATGTCAGAGTCTTATTTTGTTATCCATGCAGCCTCTATATGTCCTTTGATCCATTTGAATTTAATCCATTTAATCTATTTGCATTTAAAGTAATTGTTAATAGATATGTATTTATTGCCATTATATTAGTATTTATAATTTTGATCTTTCTTTCTGTCTTCATAAATAAGACCCTTTAACATTTCTTTAAATACTGGTTTGGGGGTTTTGAATTCCTTTCATTTTTTTCTTGTCTGGGAATCTCTTTATGTGTCCTTCCATTCAAATAATTGTGCTGGTTAGAGTAATCTCGATTTTAAGTTCTTGCTTTTCATCACTTTGAATATTTCTTGTTGAGCACTTTTGGCCTGCAAAGTTTTTGCTGAAAAGTCAGCTGACAGTCTTATGGGAGCTCCTCTCATTCACTGCTAGTGGGTATGTAGACTGGAACAACCACTATGGAAAACAGTCTGGCCAATCCTCAAAAAATTAAGAATAGAACTACCATACTACCTAGCAATCTCTCTCCTAGGTATATACCTGAAAAACTAGAAAACATGTATTTGCAAAGATATATGCACCCCTATGTTCATTGCATCATCATTCATGGTGGCCAAGACGTGGAAATAACCAAAGTATCCTGTGATAGAGGACTGGATAGAGAGGATGCGGTACATATACACAATGGAATACTACTCAGTTGTAAGAAAGGATGAAATACAACTATTTGCAACACCATGGATGGACCTTGAGAATATTATGCTAAGTAAAATAAGTCAGTCAGAAAAGCTAAGAACCATATGATTTCACTAATATGAGGGATATAAAACTGAAACTTGTGAACACAAACAGCAGTGTGGTGGTTGCCAGAGGGAAGGGGTGGGAAGAGAAGGGTGTCCTAATACATGGTAATAGGAGATTTAACTTGGGGTTTGGGCTCACTGTACAGATGTTGTAACATAGAAACCCTCACCTGAAATCTATATGATCATATTAACCAATGTCATCCCAATAAATTTAATAAAAAGCCATCTGCTAAAATAAACAATGAAAAAAGAAGGCATTGAATAAATTACTATGCAACATTGGAAAATTATATTCATGATATGTGATAAAAACAAAACTGGGTGCTACTTGAAATTTCCTTTGGATTGAATTTTTGATAAAAACCAAAAGGGAAGACAAAAAGTTTGACACTAGGGAGAAGTAACCTTTACAATGTGATGTTGAATCTTATGTTGGCTCCAGGTCATGTTCTTGATGTTCATTGAAAAGGAAACATGTTTTTATTCAGTGATTGTTCATTCATAATGAACTGCTAATATTTGTTAATTTTATACTTTACTCATTACATTTGTAACTCTGCAGAAGGTGTTACTTTTCCCCAGGAGCATTTTCTCCAGAATATGAATGTTTAAACACAGTTCCTTAATTTGGAGGATCACTTAGCCTTCATAAAATGGATTTCTCTGTGCAATAAAAAAATCCAAAGTAAAACTTTATAAAACTTACTATTACTTAGATAAACTATGGTGGCAACTCATATGAGGCATGTTGTCAAATAACTTTAGAAATATCCATCTTATCCTCAGTAGATTGGGTAAATGAACTAACAGGATTATCATAAAAGTGGATTTGACTATGACTAATTTTCCTTTATTTTAATTTTTTTATAATTTTTATTTCTTAAAGTGTTAAAAAGAGTATTACATATGTCTCCTTTTTCCCCCCCTTGACATTCCCCCAGCCC
>NW_005364882.1:1234795-1296106 GCF_000412655.1 Myotis brandtii | reverse complement strand
CAGACAAAATCTCCAGGCGTTCCTGGTGGCTGAACATCCAGCACTCCTGCTCGGACCATGCCCTCCACCAAGTGCACAGACTGCCCATCTGCCGTCCCCCAGCGCCCCGTGCGAGACTGGAACCAGTGGGCATGTTTGTGCGCCTGCTGGTACAGCAGTTCCACAATGCCGGCCAAGCCGGGCTCAGCACCAGCCTGCCCCGAACCCGACTCCGCCCCCTGAGTGCATCCCTCCTGGATGCGAGGAGCTGAAATCTGCAGCCTGCTGGGTTGGGCTCTGTACTTGGTGCCTCTGCACATCCTACTCAGTCTCAATGCTCTTCTTTCTATGCGAGGAGTTGAAATCTGCAGTTTGTTGGGTTGGGCTCTGTACTTGGTGTCTCTGCACATCCTACTCAGTCTCAATGTTCTTTCTTTCCTTCCAGTTGTAGAGCTTCCACTGGGCCAACTTTCCCATGGTTCCGTATGATAGCTGTTTGTCCTATAGTTGGTAGTTTCGATGTTGTGTGAGGCAGCACGCACAGGTCTCTTCCTTATGCCGCCATCTTGGTTCTCCTGGGTCTGCTTCTTGAGTGTGTCTCCCATGGCTGTGAGCAGTTGAAGTCCGCAATTTGTTGGGTTAGGCTGCAAAAGCGCAGGTGGTGCCTCATGATCCCGCCTGAACCAGCTCAGTGGATTTGAGAGTTTGCAGAAGCACAGGCGTTTCCTCTTGTGTCTCCAGCACAGCCCAGATGGGAATGTAAATTGGGTAGGGCGGGGTCTCAGGGAGTCGCCAGGGCGGAGTCTCAGTGGCCCCTCGCCTATCCAGGACACCGGGACTTTGCGTCCCCCAGTGCCGGACTAATTTTCTTGCTGTTCAGCAGGGTAGAACTTTTGATAGTTATGACATGTAATTCATGGGGGTTATTTCTGGTTCTACCCCTAGCTATGAAAAATGGCTTTAGAAAATTTCTACAAATTGATATAGAATGGGTTATGAAAGGTATTTTATTGGTTAAAGTGTAAAGTTACTTAGCAAAAGGCAGCAAGGAAAGAGAAAATATGGTCCACTGGAATGCCCCCTTATTTCATGAGAAGTGTCAGCATGGGTCTCTGTTAGAAACTTAATGTAGGTCTGTGTTCCAATATGGAAAATTTCCTTGTGGATCTCACTTTTTATAAGGAATATGTGGGAAAGTGGCCTTTTTAACAGAGAATGAACAGGCTGCTGTGTACCTATTCCACATTGGAAATGTACAGGTTACTCTGAAAAGGAATTTTGGACAAGCCCCTCTTTGAAGGAGTGTGGAACCAACCATCTCCAAGTGAAACCTGCTTTGGTCAGTCATGTCTAATTATCTTTCCCCGTTTTCTACTTACTTTATAACAAAAGTCACTTCTTATAACATATAGTTATGCACACTCTTTTTGCATTAAAAGTGATCTGAAATGAAACTTCTTGCCTGCCCTCCTAAGTGCCTTGAAGGTGTGGAGCTTTGCCCTGACTTGGTTAGGCGTAACCCTTCCTGCTCAGGAAGTGAGATTCTCCAGTCCCAGCTTCCTCTACTCAGCAGTAAGTGATCTCCAGATATCAATTTTGTAGAATTCTCCTCATTTTCTAATCTTAGGTTAGGTATGTAATAAAAGACTAATTCATCTTGGACTTATCTAACTGCAACCATTATGAAAAAAGTGGGGATTCTCAAAATGAGCTATCCAAGGACATGAATAAACTGTTCTATGGCTCTGGCTGGTGTGGCTCAGTTGGTTGGTGTCCTCCTGTGCACTGAAAGGTTGCCAGTTTGGATCCTGGCCAGGCAAATGCCCAAGTTTGGGGGGGCACGGAGCGGGGGAGAGACTGCAGGAGGCAGCTGATCCATGTGCTCTCACATTGATGTTTCTCTCCCTCTCTCTCTAAAAATCAAACTATTCTTTAAAAAATTTTAACTGTTCTATGAATTAATAAAGAGAGCCATTGATGATATAGAATACATCTTTAAAATTACATTAACATAATAAAAAACAAAAATAAATCCTTCAAACATTTGCAGTATTATTCAATCAAATTAACATAACATGTTGCACAAATTATGGCTTGAATGTGAAGCCATGAGATAACTGTTCAGCCATCTAAAATATGCCTCAAGTGGAGAAATAAGACACGCTATGTAAACACTAATGATTAGTAATATTTTTTCTAGTAAAGGTCTGGATACTAAAATGTATTTTAGAGTTAATTTTAATCAATACCATTTTACTGAAAACAATGTTTTATTTTCTTAAGCTTTTTTGCCTTATACCACACTAGCAACAAAAACAACTCTCATTTCTCATTCTCTTTAATTAGTTCATATTATCCACGTAAAGATTAGTGATTTTAGGTCTCTAGGGAAAGTCCACATAACCCAGTATCTTCAGTAGAAAAGTTTTTTTTCTCTTGTAATTTCAAATGCCTCAAAGTATGCAAAATAATGAGAAATAAGCATGTCTTATGTTCTCCATGGCATCTGTTGTCCAGATGGTGACGTAATCTTTCAAACTTAAAACTCTTATTATTATCAACACCTTCTTAAGCTACAAAATATTTCTTTGGCAATAGACAATATGTCACTTAATAACTTTGAAAATTTAGTTTTTTATTTTGATCACAAAAAATAAATTACATGAATAATTTGAGCATGTTTGACTCAGTAGTTATTTGTATTTTGTGAAGCTTGATGACAATATGATTTTACTTAGAACATTCTCAAGAATTTTAAATGTCAAGCTTGAAATATTTTTCTTTACTTGTCTAGCAAATTTAAAATATTACAATTGTCAGTACACTCTGATGCAAACATACGATTTAGGTTTAAAAGAGCAAATAAAGTGCCTCACTTGAAATTGATGTCATTAACCCTGATTATCACTGGTTAAATCAAAAGAGTCATACTAATTGTCTGCACTGACTTATGTAGCTTTTCACTGACACAGGCAGGCTGAAATCATTTGCTTGATTCTTGGTGAGTGAACACGACTTCATTCAAGTAGATCACAGACATTATAAGTGCATAGACATATGTGACCTCTTGTACCTATGGTAACAAGATGCCAACATTCTCCATTCAGCAAAGAAGTGACCTGATTCAACTATGCTAGCTAAGCAAAATGCCATGGCAACAACTGGCTTTTCATTCTAACAATGATTTTACAATCCTGCTAGAAGGCCATCAGCTGTAGGCTTTTCCCCTTTCTTTGTTCAAGTTCTTTTCTGTCACTACAGGTGCATGTTAGATGTTCTTCAGAATGTGATAAGGAGCGAGAAGATAGCATATAAACCCAGGTAGTACTATTCTCCCATCAGCAGTAGAGAGAGAGAGGAAAAGGGAATGGCAGAATCAACGTGTAGCAAATCATAAAATGATCCTGATGAAAAGGATAAATATAAAGGGGCTCTGGCTGTATTAAGTGAAAAATAGTTTTATAAGAGGTGAAAATTAAATTTAACAAACACAGTAGCACTGAAATAATGGTGTTTGGAAAATCAGAAACTAAAGCAGATAATGATTGGAAGGGAGAATAAGTGGAAAAAATCAGAAGGAAAAAGAGACACAAAAATCCCCTATTCAATTCTCTTTTAGTAAGCTATTAAAAACTAAATTAGAGCAGCCTTTAAAACCCAATATGTTTAACTCATATGTGGAATATAAAACTGAAACTTATGTACACAACCAGCAGTGTGGTGGTTGCCAGAGGGAGGAGAGTTGGGGAAGAAAGGGATCCTAATATGAGGTGACAGGAGATTTAACTTTGTGTGGTGGGCACATTGTCCCATATACAGATTTTGTAAATTAGTAATCCACACATGTAACCTATATGTTCATATAGACTAATGTCACCCCAATAAAATAAAATAAAAAACAATATAACTCAAAAAGAACATTTATAAAAACATTCATTTGGAAGATAGCTAGAAAATCATAAATTGTTTTAAACATAAAGTAGCAGAATGACCTACTAATCTTTTCTTATACCTGAGATCATAGAGTATACAGTAATTAAAATACATGCCTCATTCACACAAAAGATAAATCAATGATACAGTTTATTGTTCTAATCTAAACTGTATACATTAGCATTAATATGTGATTTGTTACAGTACCTATAAAAACATCTCAAAAGCTTTTAAATCTATTGTGCGAATGACCCATTTTTCAAAATTATGAGATCATTTGCCAATTTTATTCAAAATTTCATTATCAAATGGCTGATAAAGTATGAAAATATAGCATGCTTAGACTTTCAAAGTTTACTTAATATTAAGTCTAGTATTTAGGGTTCTAGAATATTTTTAATCTTGCCCTTCCAATTAAAGATGAGTAGACAAAGATTCTCACTATGACAACTATACTATTATTGTTATTATTATTAGTGTGGGTGTATTTACACCAACATTATTAGTGTGTGTGTGTGTGTGTGTGTGTGTGTGTGTGTTTATACCAACATTATTAATCTATCATCCATGGTTTTCATCTCTTGGGCCTAGTAAATGATGAATAAATGCAGCTGAATTGCTGAAAATTAGGGTGAATTTATCTATAATGACAAAATTTTACTAGGGATATATTAATTATTTAGACCAATGACTTATGCTGTTTCACATATTCATATCAATATTGCTGACATAAGACTACAAACAATATTGTTTGCACTACTGATTTGAAAACTCAAAATTTTCTCTGAATCATGTCTTCAAAATCAAAAGACTTATTGCTAATGTTTCCATCACAGGTTTGTTTACTCCTGAAGGGTAAATTACACATTAATAGACATCTTGGGGAATCTTGTGGTCCAGTTTGTCTCCTATGACTTTGGCAGTGACATCAGTTCCTCAGCCTTGAATCAAGGAGCTGATATCTTTCCTACAATGATAAGTGGTGCCACAAGAGCTAAGTTATGATCCACTGTGTTTCATGTGGCTTCTGCCTGGGAGACAGAGGTCCGTGTTCTCTACTCCAGTTATGGGAGGACTCGTGGTACCATGTAATGATCTATGTCTGATTTTGTCACTACTTACTGAAAATGTGATATCTCTTATATCAGACAACTATATTAAAATCAACACCACCACTGTGAAAAAAGGAAAAAAAGAGTAAATGTATAAAGAGAACAGGAAAAAAAAAGTGTGCCTGGAAAATGAGCTAAAACAGAAAGGAAAAGAAGATCCACATTGCTATTCTTTTTTTTAAAAAATATATTTTATTGATTCTTTACAGAGAGGAAGGGAGAGGGATAGAGAGTTAGAAACATCGATTAGAGAGAAACATTGATCAGCTGCCTCCTGCACACACCCCACTGGGGCTGTGCCCACAACCAACGTACATGCCCCTGACCAGAATTGAATCTGGGACCCTTGAGTCCGCAGGCCGACACTCTATCCACTGAGCCAAACGGGTCAGGGCCACATTGCTATTCTTTTCATAAGTTGAAAGTCCTTTTATTTAGACATTATTTTTCAGGGAATATAGATCAGAAATTACTTTTAAAATATACTCCTTAAAGTTTGGCTAATCTGTATTGTATTGCCCTACCAAATTCAGACAGTTTTGTTGGGTCTTTTTCAGTAACCAACGGCACTGCATTTTCCTGTTTATTACCCTATAAGTATCTGATCGTTTGGAAAAGTCCCTACCTATTTCTTTCTCCATTGTTTTCTTGATAGTCTGTGAAAAATGATGTACAACTTCTTATCTTTCTAAATTTTTCATCCACTTTTCAACAGCACCTTTTAAACAAAATTTCAATATATTTGCCAAAACAGGATTCTAAGTCTTTTCTGGGCATTACTTTTGAACCAATCTTACTAATCCTTGCTTAAATAAACCTGCTAGATTCTTGATAAGCTCTTTTTACTAAAGTAGTCATTGCAAAATAAAAGACACCAAAACTGTTGCTTTAATGTTTGTTTATAGCATTCACCATGTATGTGTATGTTTGTGTTGTGTATGTGTATGTGTGTGTATTCCACAATGGCTAGCATGAGCTGGATAAAAAAATATGCAATATATGTATTATATATAATATACATAGTTATATACATATAAATTTTTACAATAATCATACAATAGTGGAATCTGTACCAACAAAGCAGGCTTATACAGTTCTTTCACCATCAACACTTAGTTTCTCCTCAGTCTTAGTGCTTCAATTAATAAAATTGGCTCTTTTATCTATCATTCTTTGAAATCCATGATATTTTAAAATTAACATATACAAATTTGATCCTAGAATACATACCAAAGTGAATAGTAAATAAGTATTTAGATATATTAACACCTATTTGCAATCTATGTTTTGCCACATAAAATCAGTCTGGTTAATTAGCTGCTATTAAATACATTATTTTTCATTCCCTCATTCAACAATGTTCTTGAGCACTTTGTACATGAAAACACTTTTTTGATTTATTGTTTGAGAAGGTACTGTTAAGACTTTCACAATAAATGACATTTGTTATTATAGTCCTATGTTGGTTTACATATTGTTCTTTGCTTCTCTGCCTCCTATATTTAATGCTGTTCTATATTTAGATCTGATTGAAAAGCTGTGATGGTCACTACACAATACAAGTTTAGTATATGTGATTCTTTGGCATCCAAAAATGTTCACAGACACAAAATATAGTGAGAATAAAAATTGTGATATGACAAAAACAGAAAAAAAAACTACTGACAAAAGTTCATTGGTTATATTTATGAAAATCAATATGCCAGCTTTATTCATAGTCAATCAGGAAAGAATGACAATATGTTTTAAAAGTAGATGAAATTGGAGATAATTATTACTATCTTAATTTCTGGGGGTAGAAAATAAAAAATCATAAACAAAAAATTATTTTAGGTGATGCCCGAGTGACTTAGAACCCTATAATCTTCATTCATCATAAACATGACATAGCTTCCTGCCTAGCATTTCCGACATTTTTCCCTAGATTCCTCCAGTCTTGTTATTAAAGTCTTATAGAATGAATAAATATTTTAATTTAGTGCACAGTAATATTACTTAAAGAGACAAAATAGTGTTTCTGCTGGTTCTTATTTATTGGCTTAAATGAAATGTAGTTTAAAACAAGCTTCTCTCTATTTCTGACTAATTTGTTGTTAAAATTAGCTTTGGGACTACTATACTTATTTATTACTATTAATTTAAAAGGAATCAAAGAGCCTATCAATGGTCATATTTGGGTACATATATTAAAATTGGATCCATGTTTACGCAGGTATAAATGTTTGATTGGCTAACCAGAACGATGTTAGCATGCACCAAGTTAGTCCAAAGGAGACTGTGATCCCTGTCTCAAAAACAAATATGTGAGGCAAGTAGAAAAATCCTGATGCAATAATATGAAGGACTGAATTTTGCAGGTGGTGGTTGGGAAAACAATAAGAGAATACTGTTTATGTCCAGCTGACAAGCATTTGCAATTTATGCCAATTAATAGAAGGTCCGGGCTAATCAATACACAGATCAACCAAGCTTAGAATATGCATAATTTAGAAAATGAATGATTTGTCTTAGTATGCTTCTCCAAATGGAAAAAACAACAACAATATACAAAAAGCAAGGCTGTAATTTCTTTCCTTTCTCCATACTGTGGTTAATCTGCTATTTGTTAACCTTTTTTCTTTTATCAGACTGAATTATGTTTGGATTATTGCCCATTTTGTGAGGTAATTTCTCAGTGGATATTCTTGGGTCTCCTTGATTTATTGTTTGAGAGTAATTTTATTACATAGTGTTGCTATCTGGGCTACCTAAATAGAAACATTATGTTTTTGTTATCCATTTGACATATCAACAATACATTGTAAATCTCCCCTTTCCTCCTTCTCATCCTTCCTTCCTTCCTTTCTTCTTTCTTCCTTCTCACTCTCTCTTTCCCTCTCTCTTTGTTTCTCCTTTCTTTTGGATGCAGAGTTATTAATATACATTATTATTCTAGTGCTAATACTTTGATATAATCGTTCCAGGTATTAACATTATCCCAATAAGTACAGAACTTTTGAGTGAACATTATTTTCTTGGTGACAATTAGCACAATCAGAAACTTCTGTGCCCTGGTCTTTATAAACCACAAACTTTATAAACTATTCTTACTTTATTCATAGCATAGAAAAGGCCCATTTTATTATCACAGTCACAGGTACCCATATATTATTAGCTATAAGAGTTATTAAATAACATACATAATGAAGAAACTTAATAATGTACGTAATCTATAATAATAAAAGTATAATATGCTAATTAGACTGGACAGCCAAATGACCTTCCAGACATCCTTCCAGACAACCTTCCAGACAAAGCCACTACAAATAAATGTACTGATATATTTATATATATATATATATATATTTAAATATATTTTATTGATTTTTTACAGAGAGGAAGGGAGAGAGATAGAGAGTTAGAAACATCGATGAGAGAGAAACATTGATCAGCTGCCTCCTGCACATCTCCTATCGGGGATGTGCCCGCAACCCAGGTACATGCCCTTGACCGGAATCAAACCTGGGACCTTTCAGTCCACAGGCCGACGCTCTATCCACTGAGCCAAACCGGTTTTGGCGATATATTTATATTTTTGTTTGGCATACTTTATTCGCAGTAAAAGTCACCAATATTTAATTGCAAAGTGCCAGAGTCATCAATTAATTTATTTTGAATAAATTAATAAAAATATTTACATATATCATATGATATTATTGTTACATAATATTGTGGTACAGGTATTATTAATTGAATTTGATGTATTGGGGAACTAAGGCTTAGTTTGTCAATAAATTACCAAAGATTACTCAACTGCCAAATGAGGAATTCTGACTCTGAATATTACTGATGCTCCTGTATTATGACATACATACATTGCACATTTGATAAAAATTTGATAACATCTTATTTGTGTTTTCATAATATGAAATAACATGACATTCATGTGAAACTCCCCAAATGGGTTTCTTTCTTTAAACTTAAAATTTCACAGAAGCTTGTTCAATATGTGGAAGCTAATCTGAGATGAGATTATGTATAATTTCATACCAAGTAATTTATTATATGCTATTCTTCAGAATTAGATTTAGTCTTTTTCATTGTTCTTAGCATTATCATTGCAGAAAGGCATAAAAGTAGTTACTAAGACACCATCCAGAAAAAAACATAATTAAAATGAAGAAGGCGATGATATATATTATGATTTATCTATTGAAGTCACATTTTGTCAGGGAAGAGTAATTTTAAATAAAGATATAATCAATTGGAACTGAGTTTTAGACATCAGTGTTCATTACAAATATGAGAAATAACATATTAATCAACTACACATTTATTGCTCAGCCCCATATAAAGTAATTTATGGCATAGGTTAAAGGGGAGAAAGAACTCAAATCTGCAATTGTCATCTACAATAAACATATGAACATTGAACACTTTTATTTATAATAAAAACACATTGTCTTTTTCATCCTTTCTTAGTAAGCTGTACTCACTGAAGTAACAACTCTTAGTGGTAATTATGTTTTATGTATTATCCAAATATTTTTAAAATTTTCTTTGTGACAATTAGTATTTTACCTAAACACACACAGAGCCGATTAAATAAATGATGTTACATTATAAATTGAAAATTTGTTTTCATTAAAAAGTATGAGTACTGGCATTGCTGAGTCAAAAGGCACTTCCATTTTTAATTTTGTTGAGGAAATTCCATACCGTTTTCAATAGAGGCTGCATCAGTCTGCACTCCCACCAGCAGTGTTCTAGGGTTCCCTTTTCTCCACATTCTTTTTTTTAAAAATATATTTTATTAATTTTTTACAGAGAAGAAGGGAAAGGGATAGAGAGTTAGAAACATCGATGAGAGAGAAACATCGATCAGCTGCCTCCTGCACGCCCCCTACTGGGGATGTGCCCGCAACCAAGGTCCATGCCCTTGACTGGAATCAAACCTGGGACACTTCAGTCCGCAGGCCGAGCCGATGCTCTATACAATGAGTCAAATAAGTCAGGGCCTTTTCTCCACATTCTTGCCAGCACTTGATTTATTGATAATTGCCATTCTGACTGGTGTGAAATGATATATCTCATTGGAGCTTTTATTTGCATCTCTCTGATGATAAGTGACCGTAAGCATTTTTTCATATGTGTTTGGCCATATGTATCCTCTTTGGAGAAGTATCCTTTTTTTTTATAGGAATGTTTGTCTTTATGGTGTTGAGTTGTATAAATTCTTTCTATATATTGGAGATTAACCCCTTATTGATGAATCATTGGCAAACATGTTCTCCATATGGTGGGCTCCCTTTTCATTTTGTTGATGGTTTCTTTTGCTGTGCAGAAGCTTTTTAGTCTGATGTAGTCCCATTTGTTTATTGTTTCCTTTTCCCTCAGAGACATTGCTCTGAGAGATGTCTGAGATTTTATTGCCTATGTTTTCTTATAGGGTTTTTATGATTTTGTGACAACACCAATCAGAAAAAATATATGCACCTCTATGTTTATAGCAGGAATACTTACAATTGCCAAGATCTGTAAACAGACCAAATGCCCATGAGCCAGTGAATAGATAGAAAAGCCATGGTACATTTACTGAATGCAATACTATGTGGCTGCAAAAAGGAAGGATCTCTTACCCTTTGAGACAGCATGGTGGACCTGGAGATTATTATGCTAAGCAAAACAAGCCAGTCAGAGAAAGACAAATATCACATGATCTCACTTATATGTGGAATCAAAGGAACAAAATAAGCTGATGAACAAAATAAGGCCTAGAGGCATGGATACATGGAACAGACTGACATATCTCAAATGGAAAGAGGGAGGGGAGGATGGGAAGAGATCAACCAATGAATATATGTATGCATAGCCCATGGTCTCAGACAACAATGTTGTGAAGACCTAGGGTGGAGGGAGGCAAAGGGGAAGAAAATGAGGGCAGCTGTAATAGAGTCAACAATTCTATATAATAAAAGGCTAATATGCAAATTGACTGAAAAACAGAACGACTGGTCACTATGACACACACTGACCACCAGGGGGCTCACGGCTGGCAAGTGCAGCAGTGGTGGCAAGAGCCTCTCCCGCCTCCGTGACAGCACTAAGGACCCCTTGGGGGCCTAAATAGGCAGTCAGACATCCCTTGAGGGGTCCCAGACTGCCAGAGGGCGCAGGCCAGGCTGAGGGACCCGCCCCCCCACAGTCCACAAATGCTATGCACCGGGCCTCAAGTAAAAAAAATTAAAAAAAGAGAGAATGAGCAAACAGATAAAATGGATAATAGAATGACTTGCAAAGCATATTACTGAAAAAAAACAAACAAGATAAATGTGAGAGTGTACCACGGGTGTTAAAATGGAAGGGTAGAGGATATGCTTATATTCTCTATATAAGCAGTGAATGTCTCTATAATGATACTCGTGAGACTGATTGTAGTTTCTGCCTTTTTGGGAAGAGGATAGGGCCAAGATGTCAAGAAGAAGATAGATTTTTCTTTATATAACCTTTGTACTGTTTGAATTTTTTAACCATGCACATAAATTATATTTAAAATATGCAGATTTTCAGTGTTTGTGATTCTTATAAAAGTTCCTCTTGTAGGAGCTCTGTCTTTGTTCTGTGCACTTTCTGTGTTTGTCAACATTTCCAAGTGTTTCTGATATTATAAATCAATTGAAAATGCTATGCTAAGTGAAATAAGCCAGTCAGAGAAAGATAAGTACCATATGACTTTACTCATGTAGAATTTAATGAACAAACTAAAATACCAAGCAAAATAGAGACAGACTCATAGATAGAGAACAGTCAGACAGTTCTGTGGGTAAGGAAAAGTGTTGGTGGGAGGGAGCGGAGGAGGAAGGGATTGAGCAAAAAAAGAAAAAAGAGAGAGAAAGTCATGGACATGGACAACCATGTGATGATTGGGAAACGGAGGTTGACAAGAGCATAGAGGGAGTAACTGGTGTTGGAAAAAATAAAATAAAATAAATGCTAGGAGAGCAAATCATAATAATTTTTTTTCAAAAATCCTATAATCTTCATATTTTTATTCAAACGAGCCTTGTAACTGGATGGCTTTCCAGTTATCTACACTAATAAAAGAGAAACATGGTAATTAGCGTACGACCACTACCCTTTTCATTGGCTAATCAGTGAGTATATGCAAATTAACTGACAACCAAGATGGCGGCTAATTTGCATATGTTGGCTCCAAGCCACAGACTGAGGCTTTCGGCCTGGGTAAGGGAGGAGCCAGCCAGAGATCATTGAGCCAGCGATGGTTGATGGCAGCGGAGGTGGGGAACCAGGGTGGAGCCAGCCAGCGATCAGCTGAGGTGGGAGCTGGGGGTCCCCAGTCCAGGCCTAACGCCTTGGCCAGAGGCTTTAGGCTTGGGCCGGGGAGGAGCCAGCCAGTGATCTTCCAAGGAATTCTGACCAAGGGCATGTACCTAGGTTGCAGGTTCCTCCCTGGCTCCGGCCCAGGTCAGGGCTCATGCAGGAGGCAACCAATCAAAGTGTTCCTCTCACTTTGATGTTTCTCTCTGTCTTTCCCTTTCTCTTCCACATTCTCTAAAAATCAATGGAAACATATCCCCAGGTGAGGATAAAGAAAGAAAGAAATGTCATATCCTATGAAAGACACTTCTTGAAAATGCCTAAAGAAAGTTGTCATTTTTTCATGGTAAAGGGACTGGAGTCCGTGTTGATGAAAACACCTTGGTGGCTGCGGTGACTGGCAGTGGCTGCAACAGTGCGGTGATGGGGCTGGTGCCTTCCCCTGATCAGCCCGGTCAACTCCCACAAAGGGAGGCCAGACTGTGGCTTAGGCCCACTCCCCAAGGGGAGCAGGGAGCAGGTAGTAGGACATCCCCTAGGGCTCCCAGTATGTGATAGGGGGCAAACTGGGCTGAGAGAACCCCCTCCCCAGTGCACAAATTTTTGTGCACCGGGCCCCTAGTCCTATATAATAGAAGCCTAATATGCTAAGTATCCAGTTGACTGGTTGGCCGTTCAACCAATCAAAGCATAATATGCTAATGATATGCTAAGGCTGCTCAACCACTTGCTATGACATGCACTGGCCACTAGGGGGAGGACAGTTGACCGGTTGACCAGTCACTATGATGTGCATTGACCACCAGGGGGGCAGATGCTCTGACTGATAGGTTAGCTTGCTGCTTGGGTCCGGCTGATCAGGACTGAGTGAGATGGGCCGGACATGTCCAGGAGCCCTCCCACGGTCTCTCCCCAGCTGGCCAACCTTCCGAGTCTCTCCCCAGCCCTGATTGTGCACTGGTGGGTCCCTCGGCCTGGCCTGCACCCTATCACAATCTGAGACCCCTCAGGGGATGTTGTAGAGCCAGTTTTGGCCCAATCCCACAGGGGGAGCGCTGCTCAGCCAGAGGCCGGGCTCACGGCTGGTGAGCACAGTGGCAGTGGCGGGAGCCTCTCCCACTTCCACGGCAGTGCTAAGAATGTCTGACTGATGGCTTAGGCCCACTCCCCATGGGAAGTGGACCTAAAACAACAGTCGGACATCCCACATGGGTTCCTGGACTGCAAGAGGGCGCAGGCAGGGCTAAGGGCCAACCCTCCCCCCCCCCGAGTGCACAAATTTCATGCACCAGGCCTCTAGTATTACTATGACAATATTGTATGTGAAAGTACATACAATATTATCATAGTAATATAAATATAATTTTAAAAATATAGCCTGTAAGAAAATTATAATTTTCCAAATTTCCTTTCAGTGCTTGATTTTTTTTTCCCATTCAATTTCAGATCAGATTTCTCTTAGGATTCAATATGGCAATTTGGATGCCAGTCCTATTTTGGACTTCAATCAGAAGGAAGTGGACTTATGAAAGAAGGAAAATGTAACAAAGAATTTGAAAACTTAATTTGATTTTATTTATTAGTATTTTTATAATCTACTTATTACAATTTTATTTTGTTTTTATAATGTTTTAATTATCCTAATTATTTATTACTACTTGATTCTTAAGGAATAGTGATATGTTCTTAGAGGTAAATAAAACATATTTTTCAATTATTTGTTTATTGAAGACAAAGCCAATTAATCCCTGTGTAACCTGATACAAGTACCTTCTCATATGCTGTTTTTAAGAGAAGGAATTTCTGATATAACAGTACTGAATTTGAGATTACTCCTGAGAGAAAGTCCTAATCTCAGTGACGGTGTCATGTTTGCTCTCATTAGCCCTGTTGAGGTAGCTGTTTTGGTTTCCTAGCATGTTGTATTAAATTACAACAAACTTAGTGACAACACAAATTTATTTTCTTATAGTTCTGGAGGTCAGAAGTCTAAAATCAGCCTCCCTGTGCTAAAGCCAGGGCATCAACAGGACTGGTTTCTTTTGAAGGCTCTGGAGGGAGAATCACTTTTCTTGCCTTTTTTTTTTTTCCTTCTAAAATCACCTGGATTCCTTAGCCTCTTTCTCACATCACTTCAACCTCTTGCTCCTGTGCTCACAGCTAATCTTTCTATGACTCCTCTTGAACTCCTCTTATAAGAAATCTTGTGATTGCATAGGGCTCACCAGAATAATCCAGAATAATCTCATCTCAAAATCATTAATGTAGTCACATCTGCAAAGACCTTTTTGCCATATAAGGTAATACTCACAGGTTGCAGGGGTTAGAAAGTGGGCATCTTGGGAGTGCTGTTGGTTCAGCTACCACAGTAGCGTAAGTACAAGGGTCTTGGAAAATGTTTCCACATTGGCCGGTACCTAATATTCTTCTTCTTGGGTAGGAGACATGAGTTAGTACAGCCCCCAAATTATTCTTCAAATGTAAGTTAATTCTGCTATTACTAGTAGCTCATTATGCAGTTCTGGCTTTCATCTCATCATCTTATAGAATTTTGTCTTGAACAGTCATAACGGGTAATAAACTGCTTTATTACCTTCTTAAGTCACAACCAGCGTTTTTATGGTAATTTAAAATCGCATAATCTTTTCCTCTATAAATTACATTGAGTTTTTAACAAGGCCCAAGTTTAATGTTTCTTTTAGCCACCTATTATACTAAATAAAGGAGCTTGAAACAATACAGGCATGTGGTTTTCTCAGACCATGATATGTCCTAGTGACTTCCCATCATGAGCAAGAACTAATTATCACCCATTCTACATCATCAGAAAGTTCAGAATTAAAAGGAAAAGTTCAGATTATTTATTATTTTCTAAACATAAAAATAAATATTTCTGTAGCACGGATTCATATCTCTCTAGATGTCGTAATATATTAAAAAGCAGTAACCATCTCCCAACTTGCAATAAAACTTATAGGTTAAAGAGCTTTCATTTTAAGAACATAGCTGTAAGATAAAGGAGACTTCTTTAAATGTATTTCTTATAGACTGGTGTTTTGATATTGATTTGGAACTAATTTTAAAGTGTCTTTTAATGAATTAATTTTTTCAAGTGTATGCTTACTATTGAAACATATGTTATGTGTAAATTTGTCATCATTTCTTATAAATTCTAATTTTAAAAATTAATTGATATTTACTTTGTTATCTATATTTTGTATAATATCTGTCCTATTGTATTATTTTTCTTTGTCTTATCTTGTTTTGAATTGGATTGCTATCGTTTTTCTACTCTATAGTAATATATGTATGCATGATATATAGTTTATATATGGTTTATTATTTTTTCTATTAGTCTTACAAGCAATATAACATGTTAAAACATATGCTTAAAACTAATTTTCTCCCACTTTAATGACAACTTTTAACATATGTATGTATATATAGGCAGACACAAATATACTTGTATATATACATGCATATTTACTAAATTAAATTATTGCTGAAACTAAAGGACATAAGTTTTAAAAATATGAAAAACTATTAAATAAATTTCACACAGAAATTTTGTTGTATGTAAAGCATTGTTAACTCAACCTTTTTTCAAGGATTTACTACTCAGATTTTTCTTTATCTTATGTTTTATTAAGAGAAAAATTTTCACAAAGAATATAATACTAATTTAGCTTTTCTAATTCTAAAAGATGAAACAGAACAGAGAAATTCCACCAGTGAAAACTGTTCTCCCATCATATTGGTTGACAACATTTGTTCTAATTGTATTTTTATCTGAGTTTGTTTAGCAACCCTCTTTCCATCCTATATGCTGGTTGTGGTGAGTTGTCTATTATTATAGTTTTAGAAAGATACTTTTCCAAGGGTATTGAAGTCCTTTTCCAGTTTCCTTGTACACAAACACAATGTTGGCGGAAAAGGCGGTGTTCCATTCCCTGTGCCATCCCTTTCCTTTGCTGTCTCTGAGTTGGTTCAGTGACCAGGGTCATGCTTCCCAAGCGTCCCACTCCTTCAGGGCCGTCGGGACAGCAAAGGCCTGGTCCAGGGGCCTGAAGGTCTGGCCCCACGCTTCGCTGCTGTGAGCCCTCAGCTCTGCGGGGAATCCACTTTTTATATATATAATAAAAAGACAAGGACAAAGGTTAACAGGTATTTACATAACTGTTGCCATAAAATGGAAGTTTAGTCTAACTTGCTCTATATTTTGTCTTTGATACAAAAAAATTTTCTCTAATATTGAAAGTTCAGTTTTAATACGTCTAAGGACTATTGGTTTGTAATCTTTTGAACATTTTGTAAGAAGGAACTACATATTAAAATGTTTGTGGAGTAAATGTTTCTTCATTTAAATATGTAAACTATTGCCCTAGCTGGTTTGGCTCAGTGGATAGAGCATTGGCCTGCGGACTGGAGGGTCCCGGGTTTGATTCCAGTCAAGGGCACATGCTTGGGTTGCGGGCTTGATCCCTAGTAAGGGGCATGCAGGAAGCAGTCAATCAATGATTCTCTCTCTCTCTCTATCTCCCTCTCCCTTCCTCACTGAAATCAATAAAAATGTATTTTAAAAAAAAGGTAAATGTGTAAACTATTTTTGGCATTAACTTGCTGACTGTAGATACACTGGTTTAGTTCTGAAAATAGTACAAACTATTGTAAAAAGAATATATCTGAATCATTACTCCTTGCAAAATCTATTTTGGCATTTAAGTAAACTTTATAACATGATGCAAAAATATAAGGCTCCCACACTACTGCAATTCTGTAATGACAATGAAGGAATTCTCATGGGATTTTTTTGTTCAAACTCCATTCCCCAGGTCCTATTTCTCATTCCCTTCATCCACCTCTCAGTTTATGTAAATGTGATTGCAAGTATTAGTTTTCTGTTGTTGCCATAACAAATTACCACATACTTGGTAAGCCATAAACTTGGTTTCTTAAAGCAACATGAATTTATTACCTAACATTTTGATAGGCTATAAATCAAACATGGGTTTCCCTAGAATAAAAACAAGTTGTCAGGGATGTATTTCTTTCTGGAGCCTGAAGAGCTTCAACCATGTAGGTTAGATCAATAGTCACTGCTTTAAAAAATAAAACTGAGAAATGCTTCAATGTTTATTTTTCTTGAGATATAATTAACATACTATAAAATTTACCCTTCTCAGTTATACAGTTCACTGGTGTTAATATAGTCAGGAGGTTCTATAACCGTTCTATCTAACTCCAGAACATTTTCATCACTCCAGAAAGAAGCCATGAACCCATTAGCAGTCACTCAGCATTACTTCTCCCGCCAGTCACTAGAAGCCACTGGTCTTTCTGTGTCTACAGATTTTAATATACTGGATATTTCACATAAATGGAATCATACTAAATGTTAATTTTTAAACTCATTTAAAAATTAGAACAAAACCCTATGGTATAATAGCTATAAGTTTTAAAAAATTATAATTTTCACTTGATCAAATTATGTTATTGAAACAAAAGATGTCTTTTAAAATGACAAACTCACATCATTTATTTTTGAGGAAATGTTTGCCAACATCCTAAGTACAAGTAACCATATAGTTTGTCAGTTGTTGTCTTAAATTGGTGTTTTATTGAGAAAAAATCCTATATAATAAAAAGGTAATATGCAAATTGACCCTAATAGCAGAAAGACTGGGGATGACTGGTCACTATGACACACACTGACCACCAGGGGGCAGACGCTCAATGCAAGAGCTACCTTCTGGTGGTCAGTGCACTCCCACAGGGGGAGCTCTGTTCAGCCACAAGCCAGGCTGAAGCCTCTCCTGCTTCCTCAGCAGTGCTAAGGATGTCCGACTGCAGCTTAGGCCTGCTCCCCGCTGGCAAGTGGACATCCTGGGCTGCCAGAGGGATGTCTGACTGCCAGCTTAGGCCCAATGCCCCAGGGAGCGGGCCTAAGCCAGCAGGTGGACATCCCCTGAGGCGTCCCAGACTGCGAGAGGGCACAGGCCGGGCTGAGGGACCCCCCTGAGTGCACAAATTTTTGTGCACAGGGCCTCTAGTATATAAATAATCTCCTAAGTGCTTTTTCCTTTAGACAACCATAGACCCTCCATAGTACAACCATATGCAGCAAGAATACTTTGAGATATGCCTCATTTTATCAGTGAGATATTAAAGAATTATACATTTTATTCAGGATTCAATAACATTAATAACTTCTATTGCTTTATTAATTTTTCTGTGAGTGAAGGACGCTATGAGTACCAACTAGTACAGTTTGGTGTCACTGTTTTAATTGGTGCTAAAGTACCAGCACTTTTACCCATCATTGGTTTTTTACCATCTGTGCAAATGCCTACATGGTGAAAACAACAAATGTCTTGGTGTTATCGTGAAAATAATTTTAACACATGCCAATCCCCTCCCACCCCCAAAAGGGTCTTGAAGCTTCCCAGAAGACTATGGACTCCATTTAGAGAGGACACTGCTTTTAAATTAAAAAGTATATGGTCCAAGTAAGAGAAATAACCCAAGTAATATATTACTTAAATGGTATTTCTTCAGCCAAAATGTCTGTCCATAACTGCCTCTGCAAAATGTCTTAGTTCAACTCTTAGAAGTCCTTGTTCAAGTGAATTTGTACTCTGTAATTTTTACTTTTTCATAAGAAGAGCGAACTCTAGGGGTTTACATTTTGCATATGGGAATAACACATAAAATTGTTTTAAACAAATGATTAGGCAGTGTTTTCCAAACTCAGAGCACAAGAAAACTCAGTTGCAGCTCTTTTGATATCTGCCATTACCAAAGAAATATCATCATTACAACCTGTTTAGCATGCTTACAAGTATGTTGTGAGGTTGTTGTGACAGACAGCACTTCAAAGATTCAGAAGCTATATGATGTTTTCTCCTCTGAGCCTGCATTAAATTACCCTAGTCTACTATTCTAAATAAGAAAGTTTCATATCACTGCATGCTTTGTCAAGGGTGCTGTTGGATGGTGAGGCTTAAACATCCATTTTAGCTGAAGAATTACACAGCAGCATAATCTTTTAGAATGAAAGATCCATGTACTAGTACATACCGAGAATTTATTTTCTCCTGTATAGTGCTCAAATACCCAGTCCTTCAGAAAATATTTCAAAAAGACTTTATTGTACTGCGAGGTATAAAAACTAATGCTAATGCATCATCTCCAGCCTATATTATTTGTTTTTCTTTTATAAGTTTCTTCACAAATTTCTGATG
The DNA here is from genome assembly GCF_000412655.1 of Myotis brandtii. Taxonomy (NCBI): domain Eukaryota; kingdom Metazoa; phylum Chordata; class Mammalia; order Chiroptera; family Vespertilionidae; genus Myotis; species Myotis brandtii. The sequence continues at coordinate 1,276,524 of NW_005364882.1, read as the reverse complement.
TGGTTAATATAGATAACTATTAATGTTTTAGTTTCAATGTAAAATATAAGAAGAGTCAACTTTTTTAAATTAATTGGACAGACTGGTTAATAAAATTATACATGTTTCAGGTGCACAATTCTACAACACATCATCTGTACACTATATTGTGCGTTCACCACCCCAAGTCAAGTCTCCTCCTATCACTATTTATCCTGTCTATACCCTCGGCCTCCTACCCCTACCACCTCTCCCCCCAGCAATCAATTCCCTAACTCTTTATTTCTCATAGTCCATTGTCAAGAGAGTTGATTCTATAATTGAAATGGATGTTTTACACTATGTCACATAAAACTAAAAATTACAACACCTGAAAAATTTTAATTCTGTGATTTAAAGTTATATGTTATATTTAACATTATAAAATATGCTCTTATTAATAGAATTCCCGATGCCTCCTTAGGAAAAATATAATTTAGAAAAAAATATGGCTTTTATTTATAAAAGTTTTAATGGAAAGAGAAAATGTAACCTCTCTTGGCAATTCAAATGTATACCTCTATATGCTACAGGAGTAGTGTATTTTTTAAAATTTCTTTATTGATTAAGTTATTACATATGTGTCCTTATTCCCACATTACCCCCATCCCTCCCACTCATGCCCTCACCCCCCTGTTGTCTGTGTCCATTGGTTAGGCTTATATGTATGCATACAAGTCCTTTGGTTGATCTCTCCCCCTTACCCCCTCACTTCCCTACCTTCCCTCTGAGGTTGGACAGTCTGATCGATGCTTCTCTCTCTCTGGATCTGTTATTATTCATCAGTTTATGTTGTTCATTATGTTCCATAAATGAGTGAGATCATGTGATATTTATCTTCCTCTAATTTGCTTATTTCCTTAGCATAATGCTCTCCAGTTCCATCCATGCTGTTGCAAATGGTAAGAACTCCTTTTTTACCGCAGCGTAATATTCCATTGTGTAGATGCACCACAGTTTTTTAATCCACTAATCTACTGCTGGGCACTTAGGCTGTTTCCAAATATTAGCTATGGTGAATTGTGTTGCTATGATGTGGAATAGTGTATTTTTTAGGGAATACATTTAGAATTAACTTACAAGCTTCGGATATTCAAAGTTTCTACACCCTAAATTGTGCTTGCTTTGGTAGAACTTATTAAATCTATTAACTTCAAATTTCTTTGCTTTCCTATATACTGTCAGGCTACTCAATGTTTGTTCACAAATATGTGTTGAACACATATCAGATTTAACACTCTGTGCTAAGTAATGTCAGGTTACAAATCTATGTGAAAGCTGGAGTCTCACCCTTGCAATAAGTAAAGAAAATAGTATTATATATTACAGCATAGACTACACTCTCATGCATTGTGCAAAGATTACAAGGTTTTAACTTGTTATGGTATCCATGGGTGAACCTAATTTGTTTAGGAGTCAGAATAAATTTAACTGTCTTGCCACAATAATTGATTCAAGGAACCTAGACCCAAGTCAATCAGTAAATGGCAAATAATCAGTAAATCAGTAAATGATGCCCAAGGCCCTCAGGGTGGTTTAACAGAGGTTTAACTCAGGATACAATTTGATGGTGAGGGAAGAGGGAATGTCCTCCTCCCTGGATATGACTGATGAAGTATATACTTGTGGTTGATTGATTTTTGTGGCTATTTGTGAAGCCAGTGTAGCACTGATGCTGACACACCTGGAAGGCAGAGCCTCCAAAAACTTAAAGAACTAGAGCCAAAGGATAAAAAAAAGTGCATGAACCTACCTCACTATTGAATTTTCAGAAACAAATCAATAAATTCTTATATTTGTTTGTTAGTTTTTTTTCAAGTTGCACTAAAACATCAAAAGCCAAAGATATTTGAGAGAATGAATTCAGGCAGAAGAAATGTAGTGGAACAAGAGATCAAATGAGAGTTCTTATTTGCTAAGTCAGGGTTGCAAATTCAAATGCTTCAGGGCCAACCCAGGAAATTAATGAAGCAAATCAAGCATAAGCTGAAACATTGTAGACAGTGATAATTTTTATTTTATTTCTACTTTTTATGTATTACTGATGTGTTAATTTAAGTCCAGTGCTATTATATATTTTTATTTTCAACATTTTAGAAGGTTAAATAAGATATTGTTTGTATGATGCTTGTCACAGTGTCTTATAGACACAAAATAAATAAATAAGTGCTAACTTACTATTTTTGAGAATGATAGCAAAATGTGTGGCATTCAACAAATTTTAGCTTGCCTCTTTTTTTCTCAGTTTGACAGGGGATATATGACTAGAGGACAGTTGGATATAGGACTTAGAAAACAGGTGAGCTACAGATGAGCTCTAGTTAACTAAAGGTGACCTTAGAAGACTGAAAGACAGTTGAGGGGTCAGAGTGATATGCATATTTGAGGAAAAATATAGAACATTATTTATTGGCCAAATAAAGTAGTAATTAAAAGGAATGTATTTGAATGTAGACAATTTAAATCCAACCTCTACCATGTCATACCTCTGCAACCTTAGCCAAGTTAATTAACCTGCGCATCAAATATTTTCATCTGCAACATGAAAACACTAATCTCAACCCTTTCGTAGGGTTTGTATGAGGTTAAAGAAAGTGCATATAAAACATAAAGTTCAGTCTCTAGCATAAAGTAGGTGCTTAATAAATATTACTACGTTTATTAATTGAGTGGAGAATAAAATGGAAGAACTAGTGAAAAAGAATGAGGAAAAAACAAAATCAAGAAAACAAAATTGCAAAAGGAAAGAAGGTATGAATTTTTCAGAGTAAGAGAAAATTGATGGTTTCAGAAAATGGCATGGATAAGGAATGTAGAGAACAAATAATTGTGCTTAATAAGCCATCAGCAAGTTACAGAACATCTTCACTGAAGGTGCAGTTTTCAGTTTGGAGGTTGAGGAAGAAGCACATAGTAAGAGACTAAGAAATGTAGTGGTAGTACATTTACTTCTATAGAATGTAAATGATTACTTGAACTAAATAGAAAAAGCAAGGGGAAAATATATTAGGCAATTCTGATAAGAAAGGTTTTTGTTTTTTTTGTTTTGTTTTTTTTAATATGAGGGACATATGAACATATTTGAATGTAGATAGGAGAAGTCTCAGTAGGGTTTCTGGAAAGAGAAAAGGAATAATGATGTAAGTCCCAGAATGTGCAATAGTAGAAAATGAAATAGATATTAGCCTTCATTAGGAATGAAAAAACACCTCTTCCTCTAAAATAGAAATAATGGGAGAGGGGAAATGTTTACAGAGATCAGAGGATATGGTGACAGTTATAAACTGAGACTAGAGCTCATATTTCTTACTAGTCTTCTCAGTAAATTAGAACATTTGGCCTAATTTTTAGCATAATGTATATAAAAGAACTGGAAGAAATGCTTTGGGAATAAACAATGGTGTTATCAAAAAAGATGAATAAAAAGATACTGCACTGAGAGCTAAACTGGAGTATTACAAATGGCATTTGATCTATTTAGTCTTGTTTAAGATTTTGTTGTAGAAACTCTTTGTTTCTTAATTGGGTATAGGAGACAAAATGTTGGACGTTGCCCAGTATTAACATTGATATGGAGAGAATTGTGGAGTTACAAACAAGATGATTAGTTTTCTTGAGGCATTATAGTTGGCCGTGCTGAAATGATTGAATGTAGGATTCAGACAAGCTAGAGCAGCACATGAATGCTACGTGCTAAAAATTTAGAGAAGGGAAGTGCAAAAAAATTGGAGAACTGAAAAAGACCAAATTAGCGTTTTAATGGTTGTGAGAAATACATGGAAATAACAAATGAAAATATTAGTATTTGTGGTAGAATGTTTTCAAAATGGCCCAGGTCCTCCACTATTCCCTGCATCCATGTCCATCACAATGCGATTTTATTGTATCTGCCATCAAGAACTTGAGCCACTTGCTGTACTCTCTCTGTATTTGAGCTAGCCTAGGAATTCTCTTTAGCCAATAGAATGTAGCAAAATGAAACTGTGCCAGTTCTAAGCTTACACCTTAAGTAATCTTACATGCTTTCATTGTGTCTCTTGTTCCTGTGCTTTCAGCATGATAACATGCCTGGCCTTTCTAAAGATTAGACACATGGACCAGGATAGTCAGCCCCGTTAACCTCACTGAGGTGCAAGATATAGGAAGAACACCAGTCAAAATGAGCAGTGCCGCCTTTTCAATCCACAGCTGAACCCAGACACATGAGAAGACTTAAGACCAGTTCAGAACAGCAGAACCATCCAACATACCTGTAGATTCAGGACCAAACTAATTCTCATTGCAGTATATCACTAGGTGTTATGGATGCTAATTATGCAATATAATATTATAATAAATGATGCAGCATTTTTCTTTGATAAGTAAATATAGACTATTTTTTTGCAGTCTATGTCATATGAAATATTTGCTTACCATTTCCTCTAAACCCTCGGTGTGTCATATTTGTTCTTAAAGTATGTCTCTCAGAATGTATATAAGATGTGGTACCACCAGTTCGGGGTATCTTTCTATGGGGTTAGTAATTATGATGCATTCAGAGTTTGATCAGCCATTTGGCAACAACTTCCTGCTATTGGGATTCCCATAGATAAAAGGATAAGCTGATAAGCTCTAAGGTGTGAGTTGTTGTTTTCTATCTCTTGTTTTAACTAAAGAAACACATAACTTAAACATTATGCTGAAAGTCTTCCCATGAGCTTTTTAAATAGATACTATTTGGAGTGAGGAAGACCTGGGAAAAATTTCAGTTTTATCACATATTTTTATATAACCTAAGTAAAATCATTTTATTTTTTGACCATCAGTTTCTCAACTACAAATGATTGAGGTCTGACTAGCTCAATTTCAGCCACAGAGTAAGCACTCAATATATGCTAAGTAAAGGGTGTCCCAAAATTCACCCAAGAAGTAATTTTGATAGAAAACACAGGTTTATAAATAAAAAATGTAAATTTTTATTGATTCATAAAGTATACAATATAGGGCTATGTATGGAATAACATATCGGGTAAATGGCCTCCACGGCTTTGCTGGCATATATGCACTCTTTTGTTGAAATTTTTCATGACCGTTTTGCATAAATGTGGCTGAATTTCGATGAGGCTCATTTTCATCTTGATGACTTGGTTAATCGACAAAATTGTTGCATTTGGGGTTCAGAAAATCCACGAGTGATTGTTGAGAAACAAATGCATCCACAACGTGTCACTGTTTGGTGTGGATTTGGGGCTAGAGGCATCATCGGACCATTCTTCTTCGAAAATGCAGCTGCTCAGGCAATAACAAAAGAGTGCGTATGTGCCAGCAAAGCTGCGGAGGCCATTTACACAATTTACCATTCCATACATAACCTTATACTGTATACTTTATGAATCAATAAAAAATTTACAATTTTTAATTATAAACCTATGTTTTCTATCAAAATTACTTCTTGCGTGAATTTTGGGACACGCTTTATAATTTTGTTAATGATACATCTCATAACCTTCAGTGATTTTTGGTATTATATCCTCAATTTAATTTTTATTTTTATAATACATTTTTATTGATTTCAGGAGGAAGGGAGAGGGAGAGAGAGATAGAAACATCAATGATGAGAGAGAATCATTAATTGGCTGCCTCCTGCACCCCCACTTCCTCACTGGGAATGTGTTCTGACTGGGAATCGAACAATGACCTCTTGGTTCAGAAGTCAACATTCAACCACTGAGCCATGCTGGCGGGGCCTCAATTTAATTTTTTATTAAACTATACTATTATACCTTCCAAAACACACACACACACACACACACACACACAATCTCTAATCAGCATTTACTATATACGTATTTTATAAGTTCAGTTTTCTAAGGACTTTGTTAAAATTTAGAATATAACTATATTTGTTGTTAAAACTATTTATATTGTGTTATTTAATTATGTCCTTTATTATTCTAGAGAACACTAAGAAGGTTCATAAAATAGCAAAACTCCAATAAAATAAAGTAGAAACATGATGCAAAGATTTCACCAACACAGAAGTATCAATAAATCTAGAAATGAGGCTAAAACACAAAATGTTTTGTCTCTAACACAAAACATTTTGTCTCTAACTTCAATAGCAGACAATTAGAAGAGAAAATAGGTTAAGTGCATGATTTATTATGTCTGTAAGATAAAAACAAATTAATTTTCCCCAAGTTCTTCTCAGAGAGGACACTGTAACCTAATAAAAATAATTCTCAGTCACATCTTCTTGGTTAACACAGCTTTGAATTGCATAGGCCTATTTTGTATAAAGTCACTCAATATAAACTAATGGAATTATACCAAATCACAATTTAATAATGGTATAGTTCTACAGGGCATTTATACAATAGACTTCAGGTGTACCACTACCTAATGGGCTGAATAAACACATAGGTGACATGATATGTAGAGAAATAGACTTTTTATATTGGGCAGTAGTGAGTTTAATGTTATATACCATGACAAATATCTAGAGTACAGGTCATCTGTGTTGGTTGCTAAATATCATATGTTGAACTTATTATTGAGCCAAAATTGATATGGTGTTATTGAAAATGAAGAAGCCATCAAAGACATCTTCTAATACACAGAGCCACCCCAATACTCTCAGGGTCAAATGGAAGGAGAACCGGCTGACAGCTCCCTTTCATTATTAATTTTGAATCCACACAGTTCTTAGGAAGATGAAAAACAATTTTTAACACATAGTCATTCCCTATGTCATTTGTTTGTATAAATTAATAATATTTCAGGATCATTTGAATATTTACTCATAATTAAGAAAAAATAGTATATTTCTTGTTCCCTTGATCTTACTAATGTGATAATTTTTTCTTTCCCCTTTTTCTTATGTAGTCTTCTTTATCCCCATTATTATCCATTTCTTTTCTTCTGATCAAAGGAATTATTAAATGTCCATGTCTATGTGGCTTCCTGCAAAGCTCTATAGAGACAGTCCTTGCCTTTTAGAGCTTGTGTTGTTAGACAGACAATGACAATGTCAATAGACACATCTAAGGCAGATGTTAAACACCACTATGCTCTCAAATACAGGTGAGCAGTCCTTTCTTTAGAACTGTTCTCTCTGAAGTCCACTTTTCTTCCTTTTATATTTCTAATGTTTTCCATTTCCAGTCAATATTGCTGAATCTTCCATAAACTGTGCTTTGCATGAGAAGTCCTCTAGATTTTTAAATCAGTTCAATCAATGCATCTTATAAATTGAATTATCTTTACAGAATATTTATACACTTATAATCCATGGCATAAGCAAAGGTTGCCACTGTTCCTCTAGGCATAGCCCCAATAATCTGAACCAGATGGTTTATCCTACTTATGTCAAGGTAGGAAAATCTTATTTAATAGTCCTTGGGGGTCTGAGAAATGAAAGCAAGTTAGTGGCAGAAATTCTGGTTGTGCTGTAGTTCAGGCTGTAAAATAGATTCCTGTGTACAATCTACATGAACTGCAGCTGCTCCGCTGCTTTTTGCATGCACACTGATCCATCTGCAATTTTATAGTGTCTGTTAATTTGGAAAAATGTGACTACAAAATCCTCAACTATTTACCAGGATGGCAGTTGTGGATGTAGGGGAAGTTCATGTACAATGTCTCTGAATTGTAAAATTAAAAACAAATCAACAAATAAATAGCAGCTTATTTTTCCATATTTGCAGCCTCATGCCCATGATATAGATCAAACCACCGGCTTGGTAGCCAACTCATGATTTATAAGGAAATATTGAATTGGTAATAACTGTTCTTTAGGTGTCTGAATGTCAATGTTTAGAAGTATAACAATACCATTCTTCCTATTTATTCAATGAGAGAACTAATGTATACAAGGACAAAATGCAAATAAGGTATGCTAAGTTTTATTTGAGTTAAAGCATCATAAATGTAAATTAAAACAAAGTTTATTATTTTTTACATTGTTATTCTCCTCTTCTCCCAAAGCAGTCACTTTACGTTAAAATAAGGTCCATGTGGTAAAATATTTATTATTCCATAACATATGGACATCTTATTATTAAAATTTTAACAGTTGCAAGTGAATAAAATCTACTGCAAAATGGCTTAAGAAAATCTATCTATATATCCATCTATCTATCTATCTATCTATCTATCTATCTATCTATCGATCTATCTAGCTATCTGTCATCTATCTATTTATCTCATGTTTTATGTGAAAACAAAACAAAACAAAACAAAACAAAACTGGACAATATACCTTCTGGGGCCTTATCTTTGTCCCAAATCACATTTATTGATGATGAAATCAGAGCTGTTGGCAGAAGAATAGGGATATAGATGCTGAGAATATAAGCGAGTATCCACTGTATTGATGAAATTTGGAAAAGTGTATAAAGAATTCCCACTGGAATATTCTAGGCAGTAGCATAGAATAAAGCATAATGTGACAGCAAATAGCTTCTAGGAGCACAGATTTGTGTTCAAGGGTTCACATATACTTATTCTTATTGTCTCTAATTCCAGAAGGAATTACATTCTAGAAGGATCCTCAAGTATGTAGAGAATTGCTGTATCTGACTCTAATTAAAATTACCCTTTTATGTAAGTTCTATTAAAATATAAATTTATTCTATAATCTCTAGAGATGCAGAATATGCATTATACTACTGAGTCAAATAAATTTATGAAAAATGTCTGAATAATCAACCAAGAATTCTATATAAAAGTATGCAAATTTTCCAAACTTTGATGTAAAATCTGAGAAGTATCCTTAGAAAATTTTCCTATTATTTTAATGGTCAATATTAATTGAAATATAACATGTACAGAGATTTGTGGACAATGGCAAAATACATAACACAAGCCATATAGATTTGGATTTAATATGTAGAAGCTTGGAGAAATTTGGCTACATTGAGTCTTTTTTATAGGAGGAGCTTATCAAGAAACATTATAAACTCTAAACTGACTTCTCAAAGATTTTAGGCTGTGGGTTTAATTAGGGTGACCATATACCAGTTTGCCTAAAATGGACTCAGCCTATATCCGTTGTCCTGGTACCACATCTTTTCTGTTTTAAACCTATCCAGAGTTGCTGTTGTTGGTGGTTTTATTTGTTTGTTTGTTTTGGTAATGAAATTCTAATAATAGTTACATTAAACTAAGCATAATATTGGTTTATTTGACCCCAAATTTTTACTTATTGTTTCTGGCATCTACTCTACTAATAATATGGGAGATGCTTGTGCAATTAACAGCATTCTCTAACATAAAATCTGAAACACAATCAGTGATAATTGTTATTTCTTTTTCTAACCCTTTTCAGATAAAACATGGTTAACACCTTTCGATCATAAAAAGCATGCAATGTGCTCTCTATTAAAAGAGAGTGTCCCTTCCCAGTCTTCCACTTTGTAGCCCTGATAGTTTGTTGTACCCTGACCCATGTGGTGGCCTGCTGAGTGCACGAAGCCTTCAGGTTCCCATTTAACATGGGATAGACATTAAGCCTTAGAAATATGTGGAATATATACATGGAAAATAGAGGCTGAGTAATCTTGCTATAGAGAATATAAAGAGAAATATGAATGTTCTTACTAAAATGAATTTTAAAATGAATAGCATGCATCTAAACACCTACTTATTTATTGTTATTATTTTTAAATTTTGAAATATATCTTTTTGGAAAAAAAATGGGCTTGCAGAAACCAAGTATATACTTAATTTAAAAAAAATCCTTACCCTACTGTCTATCTCATTCTCAAAACATAGTTGAATACAAATTTACAGCTTGCATAGCATATTTGTCAGCAGTTGCTATCCGCCTTGGAGCTCCTGACCACAGGAAAACCAGGAAACACAAACCTTCTACAGCAGGGTCAATATCTACTTCAAAAATTTGTAATTATTTTAAAAAGACTGTGACCATTGATGATGTGTAATACATAAAGCTGTAAAATGTTTATTGGCATATTCTGAAGGATGACTTTTGATTTCAATCCAATGACTATTCTTTTAAATTAATTTTACTAATTTTTATATTAGAGCATTGTTTACATAAAATTAAATTCACCGGAAGCTGAACTTCCAAATTCACTCATTTTTTATCCCAACTTTTCTTAAGAGCATAGAAAAAATAAAGTGATAACATAGCCAACTCTTAATGTGTTGGCTATGTTAGTACATGAACAGTTACATGATGTTCAGTTTTAAGAGGCCATCAGAAACTTTAAAGAACAAAATAAATTAATTCTGGTAAAGGTTAATTATTTCTCCCCTTCCAATTGTTCGAATCAATGTAAAACCTTTGATTGTTCCTTTTGTTTATGGTGAAACATCTGACATTACTATATGAGTTGATCACTAAAAATAAATGTGTGTTTACATGAGGAAAATACAAATAGCAAGTTTGGTAGAATATCGCCTAGAGATATAAAATTGTCCTACTAAATTAATAAACCAATGAAACATAAATGTTCTTGGAATTGCCTTTAGTGCAAGCACCTAAAAAAAATTTGTGATATTTCAACAATCAAATAAGAGCTGTTATTTCCAAAACTTACAATATTTTACATTTTAATTGTATTTTTGTTTAAGATATAATTTATTTAAAATGTTTAACAAATGAAGCACACAATTCTTCAGTTTAGAAATTTTAGTGGATTGAAGTTATGAAAAATTATTGCAAACTGGAAGACCCTAGAATTTATTCCTATAACAGCAAAAGAGGAAAACAATACATTAAGTTATGCTAGTGCAAATGGATTTTAAAACTTAGTTTTTAAGTTTATATTATTATTTGCAATATCTTAACTTGTAGAAGAGATCTTTTGATGTAACATATTTTTAATTGGATATATTTATACTTTTTGATAAAGTGAAACAATATTGATGAAGTCTATAATTTGCATTACTTAAATTTAGAAAACATAAACCTGTCTTAAGTAGACACAACTTGCTTTATGTGCATTTTTTTTATGGAAAGGACTTACAAAAGATAAATATTTTGAAAGGAGGCAGTCAATCTTTTGAAAAGCATTTGGACAGAAATATTTATACATTTTAATATGAAAAATATAAAAAATTGAGAATATCCTTTTTTGCAGAATTTTATTTGATCTTAGTAGGGACCTCGGCATTCATAGAGAAAATATTTTCTTCATTAAAATATTTTACAATATTATGATCTAGAGAGAAAAACAATTTGGAGATGGAGTTAATTTTAAATTTGTTGACATGAAATGAAGCTTTGAAGATAACTTATGAAAACAGTTTTAACAATTGTATTAAAAAATGTTTTTAAATATATTTTATTGATTTTTTTTTTCTGAGAGGAAGGGAGAAGGATAGAGAACTAGAAACATCAATGAGAGAGAAGCATCAATCAGCTGCCTCCTGCACACCCCCCACTGGGGATGTGCCCACAACCAAGGTACATGCCCTTCACTGGAATCGAATCTGGGACCCTTCAGTCCGCAGGCTGATGCTCTATCCACTGAACCAAACCAGTCAGGGCTAAAAAAATTCTTAACAAAAGGTGTTTAACATTGCAAGAGAGACATATAAGCCATTATCACCTAAACTTGTATAAAACCTAAAATATTAAAAAAAAATCATTCCACTAATATATTTTTAAAATTTCAGAAAAATCAATCCACAGATTAATTTTTACTTAAAATAATTGATATATTTCTTTAGAAATAAATTTTGCTTTGAAAATATAATAAAGCTATTTTACAGATCCACCAATATTCTTAAAAAATGTGTAAAAGACTATTTTAAATATTCTGGCTTTGTCTAGGATTAGACTTCAGAATAACTAGACAAATATCCATTAGACAGTTATCTAAAACAAGCTTTTACTCTCTCTCTCCCTCTCTCTCTCTCTCTCTCTCTCTCTCTCTCTCTCTCTCCCTATCTATTATCTATCTATCTATCATCTACCTACCTACCTATCTATCATACTCACTGGCAAATGTCTGGAACAAACTAAAAGGGGGAGCAGTTGATTTAGGGAGAAATGAACATATTTTTATACAATATATTTTTATTGATTTCAGAGAAGAAGGAAGAGGGAGAGAGAGATAGAAACATCAATGATGAGAGAGAATCATAGATTGGTTGCCTCCTGCACGCCCCCAACCCGGGTCAAGCTCCCAACCCGGGCATGTGCCCTTGACCAGAATCGAACCTGGGACCCTTCAGTCCACAAGCTGGCACTCTATCTACTGAGCCAAACCAGCTAGGGTGAGAAGTGAATATCTTGAGAGAATTGGTAAGGAAAATAGGGATAGATTTCTAAAGAGAATATTCCACACTATTAGAGGGAGAACACATATGTGGAATCTTTTCTATTTTCTAATTATAAAGGTGGGTATGAACATACTTGAAGTATTAGGATCAGAGAATAAAAAACCCCTGAGTTTAACTTGAACAAATCTCTCTCTTTGCATTGCACCTAGTTTATTAGAAATGGTCTTCCAACTGATTTACTGACCCATAGCTACATGTGAAAAAGTGGAAATCGCCCAGCCTAATTTTTAAAGCTAGGAAGCAACTCGAGCACTCGTTTTGAAAATGTCATGCTTGAGCCAGATTATCCCCTGAGTTTCAGTTGAATTTCTTCTTGTGTATATTTCCCCTTCAGGTGTCAGAACTTTATAGGCATGAGAGAGATGTTTAAGGAGGAAAGTGCTGTGGGGATACCTGATCATTAATACCAGTGTCCATGTATATTACAGTCTATTTCTGATTGTGAAAGTAGTCAAACAATTTTAAAGAAAATTATTTTCACACGTATCCTGAAAGTGTGCATACATTCAATAAATATTTACTGATTTTTATGTTAAAACGTGTTTATATGTCTGTAATATGAAAAGACCATGAGATAGCTACAGCTATCTGTACTCTTCTGTTCAGAATAATTATAAAATGAATCTCACTGAGGTGACAGCTACACTATTTAGCTTTAAGTTACTTATGTAGCATTAATATTTTGCAAAATTTCTTTAGGAGATTCTGGCAGAGTGATTGGTGTTCCCAAGATACAGTTTGTGAGCAGAACTGGCCTATTGAGTAGAAGGTGGACCAAAGATGAAGTTATTTGAGCATTGCAATGATTCCATTATTAGAAACTCCTGCCTTTAGATTCTAAAAACCTGTCAGCATTGATGATATTCTTTTTATGATGCCACCATATCTGTAAAAGGACTTGAGATGGTAAAGATCCAGGAGCTACAGGTGGGATGGTGTTTTACACTTTTGATCGTTTTGTCTGCTTATCAATGAAGGCTGCATGATGGGAGAGACTTTTTCAAAGTAATTCTGAACCTGAAAATTGTTCTCTTCCTGTTGAAGTCATTGTGTATATATAATTGCTCATCCTGGGACTATGAATGGCAAAAAGAGAATCCATTTCCTGATATTTCTTAGGTGTAATGAAAATTTGAAGTGTACACATTAGCAGAGAAAACCATTTGTTGTGCATTTATGCACAAAGAGGAAAATAATGAATACCTTATGCTTTTAAAAACAATGTTGACTAAAACTCAAAATCTTTAATGTAAGCAATTATGAACAAAGACTTTTCAGATGCTAGATAATGAGGATTATGGAAAAACCAGTAAATGACCAGGAAATGAAAAGATTAACAAGAGTTAGCAATAAATTGATCAAAACCAGGGTAAAGATATTTCTGTATAGTGACACTTCCTTTAATCTCATTAAGCATATTCAGGGGGTAATACTAGATTCATATTTTATTTGATCTGTATCCAGGTATGTATATATGTATGTGTGTCTATTTATCACCTATCTGTACATCTATCTATCCATCTATCATGAATCTGAGGTATAATTTTTGTTCTCACTTAAAATGTACAATTTAAAGAGTTTTGATTAATGTATATCCTTGTGACATCATCACTTCAATGAAACTGCAAAACATAGTCATCACCCTTAAGATATCCTCTATGTGACCAGGAAAATGATGATTTCTATTTTGTCACTTGATTAATTTTCATTTTCTGGGATCTATCTATTATCTATCTATCTATCTATCTATCTATCTATCTATCTATCTATGTATCATCATCATCTATCTGTCATCTATCATCATCTATCTATATATCTCTCTATAATAAATTTATCTATGTAGTAGATGGAATCATATAAGCTGTTCTCTTTGGGTATGGCTTCTTTCACTCTGCACAATTTGAGATTCACTTATTTCACTGCATGTACCAGTAATTTCTGGCTATTGTCTAGTAATCATTGCATGAACATATCTTATATATTATGTCTTCACTCACCTATTGTTGAACATTTGGGTTGTTAACCAGTTTGGATATTGCAAATAAAACAGCTATGAACATTCATGCACAAGTCTTTATGTGGACATATGACAAACAACCTAATAACAATGATCTAAAGGTTTGAGCAGATACTTCATAGAAGAAGATATAGCAATAGCAACAAAACAAGATGCTCAAAGTAATTTATCAGTAGAAGAATGCAATTAAAAAACTTAATTGGGTACCACTATATACAAATTACAGTGGCTAAAATTTTAAATGACTGAAAATATTCAAGTTCTGGCAAAAGGTAGTGGTGCTGGAGCACTCATAAGCTGTTGGTGAGAATGTAAAATCGTTTAATCACTTGGAAAATTGTATGAAAGTTTGTAAAATAATTGAAAATACATCTATCATATAACTCAGTTGAATCTCACCTAGGTATATATGCAAGAGAAATAGAATCTTATTTTAAAAGCAAAAGCAGAAATCTGAGCTTTGTTATTTTGACTATGTGACTTTGGGCAGGTTGGTTAAACATCCTGAGATTTTAATTTTCTCACTGTTAAAAAATTGGAAATAAATAAGATATTTATAAAGAATTTTACATAGCACCTAGAATATGCCAATACTCAAAAATGCTAGTGTGTATATAGAGAATCCTCCATATGTCAATTATTTATTTAGCTCTAAAACATTCAACCTGCAGTGTGCATTCATTCTCTCTAAATCATTTTATCCACTTGTCTGAAGTTTAAATCTCTAAAAGAATTACTGAGCAGGAAAATCTGAGCCTGGTGAATCTAACCATGGGAAATGGTAAAGATTTTATAGGATCAGGTAAGTTGTTTATTGTGTAGAATGTTGCCCAGCTACTGTCTTACAAAAACAAGACACAGAGTAGGAGAGCACTTGAGATTTTGCTCCCTGGCATAAGTCATCAGCTTGGCTCAAATAAGCTCTTACAACAGGGAGACGTCAAGGCCACCAGCAAGCAAGTGCAGAGGCACCTGCCTCGTAATTCTTCCTGATAGACTCTCTGGTGACCTCTGTTAAGTACAAATTTAAAGACAATGAGGATGCATTCTCTACTTTACTTACACTATCCATATTTCAAAATTCACACAACTATTCAGATTCGCTAAATATATCACTAATTATTTAACCACTGAACATTTATTGCGTAATAAGGAGGTACTTATAAGACCAAGCAGTAGGAGCAGATGTTAGCTGCAGGACTTCACTGCAACCTCAAGGAAATGGGTCAGGGGTATGCAAAACATTATTAACTCTGAGCAGAGTGTTATAGAAATTGGGAGTTCAAAGTAATTCTCATTGGGGAAGATATCAATGATTAGGAGTGTACAAAGACACAGCTAGGCATCTCAGATGTGTTTGATAGTAGTTTTATGAGCAAGGATAGGAGGTAGTAATGCTTTAAGTCAACCTAAAACAGAGCAGTCTGGCTGAAGTGGAAACTTTACATAATTGGGGAGGTTTCAAGAAGTGTAACAAGATAAGCAGTGGCCAGAGTGTTAAGGGGATAGCATTTATACTTCAGTTATAAGGAGCTGTTGAACATTTTACTTGTGGCTTCAGTACAATAAAAAAATGTGTTTAAGAAAGAATAAATCTATAGGCAGGTTAAGACAGTTTGAGCATCTGCGCATCTGCAGGTAGTACAGACACCAGGAGAATACTGAGACGGATTTGTGATAATCTAGGATCAATACTAATCTTTTAACTCAATACTCTTCACTCTATTCCTCTTCTGTGGCCTTTCGTAGTCCTAGCTTTGGAATAATCCTTACTCCCTTGACTTTGCAATGCACTTGGCTTATTGGTGCAAAAGCTGAATTATCAGGAATGTGAGTTAAGACTCGTTCACCTTAGAAAAACAAAATTAAGGACATGTAGTACTTTTTACAAGCGACAAAATGCATGCATATAGAGAATTACCAAAAGCTGTCATTTTAGAAGGAAGATGTTTCTCTTTGTTCTGTGTTCCCTGAGGAGAAGTGGAAGGTCATGTTATTAAAAGTGCTGATAAAATATGCCCTGGCTGGTGTGGCTCAGTTGGTTGAGCCACATGCATCAAAAGGTTGTTGGTTCAATTCCCTGTCAGGACACATGCCCAGGTTGCATTGATGTCTCTCTCTCTCTCTTCCTCTCTCCCTCTCTCCCTCTCCCTCCCTCCCTTCCTCACTCTTTAAAATCAATAAAAATATCTAAAAAGTGCTGATATAATATTTGTGTCAACTAATTAAACCTGTCATATCAAGCATCGTCTATTTTGCCTGACACTTTATTTCCTCTGTTTCAGCTGAGTAAAATATAGCAAATAAATAAATAAATAAACCCTTAACTGTCAAGACTAAATTTTCCTAAATGCTGCCATATAGCCCTTTGTGTGTTTTACTGCATGTGTTAATTTAAAGTGAAGCATTTATGGAACTGTCTAATATTAGCAGTTATTTTATATTTATTAATAAGCCAAGAAGGAGAATGATTAAAAGGTAATGTCTTCATTCTGGGTTTGTTTTACTAACTGGATTATTCCTGACAACCATCTGGTTTCTCAAGTACCCTATGCACTTGTAAACATTAAAGAAAACAGTGATGAAGAGGAACTTTCCTTTTAAATACCGTTACAGAGATGAAACTGGTCCAAATTTAAGGTTTTGTTCTCATAACTTACTCGTGAGCAATTTATAATTTCCAAACAATTACCTCAGAATAAACGCTTGGAAATACTGGCCTGAGAGGGTCATACGTAACAACCATATAAATGATAGTCATATTCTGATATTTCTACAACATATTTACAGATTCTTATTCAGCTCTATATTTGTGTTAACCCTTTGCTTTACCAAGTTGTCTCAAAGAAAGTTTACAATCAAGACTATCAAAGCAGTTTCCTAGAAATTAAACTCATAAACTATGTGACCCCACCCCTTTGAGATCCCTAAACTTTTACCAATAAATGTGTGGTGGTCTTCTCCAATGGAACGGCTTTCCCACATAATGTTTGCTAGTTTTCTTCTTTTTCAAGGAATTCAACTGCAAATAAAATAAACTGAAACTGAAAACAAATCTCTCATACAGGATGAAAACATAGGCAATGTCTCTATTACCATGAGCTCTTAATTTTCATTCTTCCTTTCTTTCCACTGGGTGGATTCAGCAGCACACTGAAGACAGCCATGTGCAGGACAAGAAAGGGCTTCCTTTCACCTGCTCCCTAACTCTGGGCTACATTGACTCCACGTGTGTAGCTCCCAGGGCTGGGGAGAGAGTGCAAACGCACCTGCTGCTCCTCGAGGCCGAGCCTGGCCTCTGTTGGGGCTGGACATGGCTGTTTGTTCCAGAGAGCTTTTATCCCTGGTGAAAACTGTGAATAATTATCCTAATATCTCTTGGTGGCTCTGTTTGAATGTGTCACTACTGGAATGACAGCATGTATTACTGGTTTGGGCCATAGCCATTAGTAATGTAAAATCAAGAGGGGTATTAGAAGCAACAATGCCCAGCTGTGTGCCTCTGATTGAGCGTCGACCTGTGAACCAAGAGGTCACGGTTTGATTCCCAGTCAGGGCATGTGCCTTAGTTTCTGGCTCGATCCCCAGAGCGGGGCATGCAAGAGGCAGCCAATGAATGATTGATGTTTCTGTCTCTCTCTCCCTCTCCTTTCCTCTCTGAAATCAATAAAAGATATATTTTTTAAAAAGGGGGGGAAAGCTAAAAAATATATAGATATATATTGTACACCAAAAAAAAAGAAGGATTGACATAATCCTTCTTGTGTTTGATGACTGTTAACATATTAACTTTTTCCAAGAGTAGCTGTTGTCATTTAGCAAACAAATGAAGCCAGAATTTAAGCAAGAGTTTAAAGAACTCCGGATATAAAATATAGATTTCTGGCTCCACACTTCCCCATCTCTAATAATCCTAAGACTGAGCTACAGGCACACAATTTTCTTGAGGTGGACAAGACCATACTTGAATCAACATATTGATAAGATATTTTTTTTCATTAGCATGTATTTTCTCCTCTAAACCCACCTCTCATGCCCACGCTAATCACATTGCCTCCCACTTAAACTAGTGGAATTAGCTGATAAGTTTGGTTTCTAGGGAGTATGAACCAGATCTAAAATTTTGTGTGCTTTTTCCCCCCAATTTAATGTAACTTTACAGCACTTAGGGGAAAGGGAAAAGTACATTGCCTCTAACAGGTCTCAGGCATTACACGTGACTGAAAACATAAATGATGTTTATGTTGCAAACATCTTAATTTACCATCCTAATGTGTAGTCTAAAATGCCAGAAGATGAAATATAAGCTAGTTAATGACAAATAAGTTACTTAAAATACAAAACTTAATTCACAATTATCTTTATTATGGGGAATTATTACACAATTCTTTACAACTTAGGAAACCATACTTTTAAAATCAGTTTTTAAATTAAATCAAACCTAACATATGAGTTTCAAATCATGAGGTTTCCTCTGTTAGATTATATCTCCAAAGTTCTTTTATGGTCTTTGTTTCAACTCATGCTTTTAATTTTATCAGTTGCAATTCCAATTGCCCATTAGAAAGAGGATAAAAGCTTTACAATAGAACTCACATAGTTCTTTAAATGGGGTGTTTCAAAAATCCTATCTAATAAAGAGGGAATACATTAATTGACTGTCATGCCCTCAAAGATGGCAGCGTCCACAGCCAATAAGGAGGGAATATGCTAATTGACTGCCCTGCCCTCAAAGATGGCCGCACCCACAGCCACAAGATGGCGGCGCCCAGTCCCCTCAGCCCCACCAGGGTGGTAGGCACACGGCAAGGCCGACTGCCCCCAGGCAGTACAGCCGCTTTACATGCCTGCCTCTGGAGTTCCCCACCCCCCTCAGCCCTCCAACTGCGCAGGGCTGCCTGAGGCACAGGTTACCAGGGCCGGCCGAGGCTTGTGCTGCCGGCAGTGGCAGCAGCAGAGGTGTGATGGGCGTTGCCTTCCCCTGATCCCGGGTCACCTCCCACCCCTGAGGCTCCCGGACTGTGAGAGGGGGCAGGCCGGGCTGAGGGATCCCCCCCTCCAGTGCATGAATTTTTATGCACCGGGCCTCTAGTATTTTAATAAAATGATAAAATCTCCATGTTTCACAAGTAGACAACTACATAAACAGCATAATCATGTACACATGTTAAATATATCTATATACAATTATACATCAAAATATTAAAAATGATTATATCTGAGCTTGGAGAAAATATTGATGACTTTTGTTTTTTATTTTGTAAATATTTTCATCCCCAAATTTTTACAATGAGCAATTACTAATATAGTATAAAGAAAATAACATCATGATTTTAGAAGAAACCATGAATGTGACATGCATCTCACACACTCTCACACATAGTAGGTATTCAAAGAAACATCAAATCCCTTCTGTACTCAGAGAGTATCAAAGAAATGGGTAAAGATATATTTTGTTATCAATCAAAATATATTTAAATTGCCTAGAAAGCAATTGTACTTGAACATCTTACAGCCGTGGCTGAGAAGAACAGCATAAAACTTAGAAACAGGGGTTAGCCCTGGGCATGAGGAGTCTTCACAGGAGAAAGTTAAAATGACTCATCGATGCATTGGAGTCTAATTAAGCAAGTGAAACATGAGGGTGATATCATCAAAAATTGTTCTAACGGTAGGGAAGCGATTATGGAAACTATTGCAATGGTCAAGTTCACTCATAATGAACACATGAATAAGAAACTGTGCATTAGCCACTGAAAGCAAAGTTTACCTCTGAACCATATTTTTTTCAATGATAACAAGCAAAGTTAATGCTTACTCCAATTTGCTTTGTGGAGAAAAATTGAAAGGTTAAGGTCTTACATGACCATAAAACTTTAAAAAAAAATCTGTCAGGCAAATACTGTGGTCAAGGCCATATAAACAAATTGAAAGTAAAATTTTTACTTAGGTAACAATTTTGGCTTCACTTAGAACATATAGATAAACATAATGCAATTCAAGCAAAAGAATAATTGCATATTTATCTTTAACTCTCACACACTTCTTTTCACACATTTGACCTTTGGGGCTTTCCTATTTTATCACGGCCCATCTCACTAATAAATTAATGGAATGCAATAATCAGAGGTAATTTCTGTAGCAGAATATCACTCCATTTATTTATGAGTTCGTTATTCATTTATTTATTATATATTCATGGCATTTTTTTTTCCAAAAAATGTTGGAGTGCCTACTAAATGCTAGGTAGTATTCTAATTGATGGAGATATAATAGAAACAAAGCTAGAAAAGTTTCCACACTCCTAAGACTCATATTCTAACAGAGGTAGATAGACAATAAATAACACCATTGGGCTGGGGTGTGCTGGTGCACATTGAACTCACACTGTTAGAAAGATGTGTAAGGAAAACACTGTGCAGCCCCTATGGAGCCACTGCTAAGCTTTTCTCTTGACTCAGTGCTGCTGCTGGATGTTAGATTTGTTCCTTGGCTTTAGGAATGGCTTCCAGGTAATAACGTCATTTTCTCTCAGCTGCCTACTTTAGTCTCCCCTGAGTCCTCATTGACTGTGGACATCAAGCCTCCTTCCCTCTTCTCTGTTCCACTCGGGCATCTGGAGGGTTTACCACAGCCTCTGTATGGACCAATCTCATTCTTCCATTAGAGCCCCTAACAGACACAGTCTCATCTAAGTGATTTTTTCAAACAGGTGCTGAGAGTAACACAATCAGGCTAAACCTAAGGGCCTCCCCTAATCAGGCTAAAACGTCAAGATTATTTCCCTACGTCTTAGGTTGGATGTAGATATTGAGAGAGACAACATCAAGAGACCTTAGCTATCCTATTGCTATTTGAAAGCCAGGAGGCTCAATATAATAAAGCTAAAAAATTTCCTAACATAATCAATAACTTTAAAGGGATCTCAAATAAAAATAAGAGATTTTCTATTTGCAATATCTGAGTGTAAAGTTCATATGGAGAAATAAGCAAGCAAGAGTATTCATAAAGTTTCTGAAAATGAATCATGCTGAAAGGTTAGCTCTACAATATTATAGCATATATTATGCAATTATAATGCTTTTTAAAATCTTGTAATGTCGATGCATAAATTAAGATTTTTGTAGAAATAAAATCTATAAATATATTTAAATACATTTAGAAATTTAATAAAAGATAAACTTGGAGTTTCATTTTTGTAATGAATGCTATTTCAACAATTCTGTAGACCCATGGAAAACAAATACATGAATTTCAGTTTTTCTCCAGAGAGGATTTCATATAGATCAAATCCATAAGTATAAAGATAAAAATTACAGAAATCCTGAAATAAACTATGAAATAATATATTTTTAAAATATCTCAAAATGGAGAAGTGATTTTCTCCACATGGCACAACCTCGGAATCCATAAAAGAAAAAAATTAAAACAAAGATTGTTTTTAATTTTCACAGCAAAATCAATATAATCAAAAGAAAAATATTAATTTAAAAAACATTTGCAACTCATATCACATAGAACTAATATCCTAACACATGAAAAGCTTCTCTAACAAATAAAGAATAAATACTTGGCAAATTAATAGCATATAATGAACAGGTATCTTCACAGAAAGTTAATTACAATTGTTTAATCCTATAAAAGGTGTGTAAAATAAATTTTTAAAAAGCTGCCCTAGCTGATTTGGCTCAGTGGATGGAGCACCACCCTGCAGACTGAAGGGTCCCAGGTTTGATTCCAGTCAAGGGCATGTACCTAGGTTGTAGGCTCAACCCTGGCCCTGCTCAGGGCTTGTACAGGAGGCAACCAATCAATGTGTCTTTTGCACATAGAAGTTTCTCTCTCTATCTCTTCATCTATCTGTCTCCCTCTCTCATACTCTTTAAAAATCAATGGAAAAATATCCTCAGGTGAGGATTAACAAAAAAATAAAATAAAATAAAAAGCCATGTACATTACAACTACTATTATATTTCACCTGTTTTGTTGGTAAAATAAAATACTGATCAGGATATGGAGATTTAAAAACTATTGTATATTGCACAAAAATTAGCCTAGATACTTAAATTCTCCAGAATATTTCTGCTTAGTCCTGGCACACTAAAAAGACCATGCTAGTTTTCTTACCTATTTGAGTCTTCTCTTATCTTTCCTGACCACTCTCCTTCATATCCAGTCTCTCCTTCCTTTAAACTATATGAAACTTGCATACCATAGTCTATTCTCAATTATACATTTTGTCAAATTATACTGTAAGCATTATTGAACCACATCTTATTTTTTTAGTAAACCCAGTGCCTGAACTTTCTGTTTATAATAACAGAATATGTAATGGTATTTGATATGACATTTTCACATATTTAAAATGATTTGTCATTTGGTGCCTTAATAACTTTCAGGTCTGAATATCACTATTTACTTCATTATACAGATAAATTATTGAACCAGGCAGAGCCCACAGCATAGGCCTTTTGTGCTGGAGAGTGAGAAGGATGGATAGATACCAATTCTGCCTCTTCTATGAGTGGTCATGTGAGATTTAGTAATTTAGTTAATATGTTTAAACTGGCTTTCTTATCTATGGAAATGGCAATAATAGTTACCTCAGTGCCTTGAGAAATAATAAACAAACAGATAAAAACAAACCATTTGGTGCATGACCAGTCACATAAAAAGTGCTCAGGTACTATGACAATTATAATTTTTTAATGACAAGGCTTTTGTTAACCGTAGATTTATTTCTCCGTACAATGTGTCATTCTGATTCAGCCCCCTTGTAGGTAACTCAAAATGCTGGTGGTGGACCATTTTTGATGATAGATTGATGGTGAATTCAATAATAAAAATATATTTAGCACTTTACCAATGCACTTTTCTCATAGGTAATCCAATCAAAGAACCAATAACAATCAGGTAAAATGAGAGTTGGCATTGAATAACTTTATTATCCATTATTACTCTAACATGAGCTATTCACATCTGTTCTTTGTTTCATTGTATGCAGTGCATGAATGACACTTTGTTTGATTAGTGTCTATTCATTTGTTTTCTAAGGCTTCATCAAAACATTTGTCCCAAATCAATATGGCTTTCTTTCTCTTTTTGTTTTTGTATAAAATTTATTTTTGCTCATTCACACAGTTTAATTTTCTGAATTACCAGATCTTCCTGTCAAAGGTCTTAAACCCAGTGAAATAATAGATCATCAATTCCTATTGTGAAGAAACTTGATTATGAAGTCACTTTAATTTAGATTTCTGTTGGTGTGAAAAAGAAAGTTTCTTTATCATTCTTAGCTAGAGAGTTATGGTTGGTATATACACAAATTTTGGCAAAAAATATTAAATATAACAATTTGGAGGCAAGGAATCTTTTTATTTCACTAATATTTTCCCTTAAAATTATGAATAATGAAAACTAGAATTATACTATAAACACAATAGTTTTAGCAATAATTTAGGTATGATTTACTATATAATCATAGTAAATATCCTTTCTAGGTTCAGAATAAATTTTTTAAATTTGTAATTGAAAAGTGATGATTTCAAGTTTACAATAGCTTATAAATTAGATAGCTATGAACTCGCATAAAAAAGTTAAATAATAAAAGTTAAAGAATAACATTGATACTTTACTAAAGAGATAAGTTTTGTATTTTTCTTCCATTATAGATGAATAATTAAAATTCAGTAACACCAGAAGAAAGTAAAAATCTCTAATAAAGGCATGTAAATTAAAATATATCTTCATAGAAACAACTTTTCTAGGCCCAAAGGTGAAATTATGAAAATCAGAGGCATGATGATAGAATCTGGTTCTAAGTTGTCACAGGGTAGTGAGTTGTATGCTTAAATTAAATTATCTCACTACATTTATCTTTCAAAAACTGTGTTTTGAATATTTACTTTGCTCTAGAGCACTGTCCTCACAGTAAAGAACACTTTGGTAAAGTGAGATCTAGTTTGGTTAAAAACATCTGTTTAGGAAAATATAATCAACATACTTCATTTATACTTTATAGTTATATCTTCTTAGTTATGCTAGATAAACTGTATTAAGTGCTTGATATAATTCAAGCACTGAATTAAGTACATCATTTATATGAAAATTTGCAACCCTTAAGTGGGCAGGATTGCCTTACTGATTTAAATAAGAAAAGTGAAGTTTAGAAAGATTAGATAATATGGTCTATTTTACCCAATTAATAAGAAAAAAAACTTGCAATTTGAATCCCAAGTTATTTCCATATGAAATGATATAAATGCTTCTATTTGCAATTATTAGTGTATTAGTGTCCCAGTGCACGGATTTGTGCACATTGAAAGGAAATTAATTAGAAGAAATATTTTAATA
Source organism: Myotis brandtii (assembly GCF_000412655.1). Classification (NCBI taxonomy): domain Eukaryota; kingdom Metazoa; phylum Chordata; class Mammalia; order Chiroptera; family Vespertilionidae; genus Myotis; species Myotis brandtii. The sequence goes on along the minus strand of NW_005364882.1, from coordinate 1,251,842 downwards.
TCGTTATTCACCCTTTCTCTATAATAGAAGTGTCAACCAAATTCATGATGGACAATTACAGATCGAAACACACACATGCTATTGGCACCAGTGAGAGCTTTATGTGTATCACACATGCGCGAGTAAACTTAGCCTTTATATATATAGAATAAACTTGCTTAATTAGACCTGCTTTCTGATTTAGCTCATCTCTTTCCATCCCAGTGAAGCACCCCAACTTCTCTTTCAGGTAATTGTCAGCAACACAGCAGTAAAATGTCAACACAAATCAGATTATTATTATAGAACATTCAGAGAGAACAAAGGGTGAAATATTTAACTGCAGCAGTATTTGACTACATTCTGCACGGTGAGAAAACCTGAAGTCATTTTCAAAGTCCCCCATTTATTATTTCTTTTTAGTTGGGTCAAGTTTCTAAACTTTCTAAATCTCTGTTTTCCAGCTAATGAAAAAAAAAAAAATAAGATTGCACCGACTCTCCCATCTACCTACTCCAGGACTTCTGTAAGGATCAAATGAGATGAGGCATGGGAAAATGCTTCACAGCCGTTTGGTTAAAGTGTAAAATGTTTGGACCTGGCTATAAAGTAAGTTGTGTTCCTGGGCTGAAGAAACTCCAAGGAGGCTACTCACTAGGGAGAGGAAGCTGTGCGTTGCTATGTGACATCAGTACTCAGCGCCCACAGCGACCATTTCTAGGCTGGGGTGGCTGTGGGCCACATTTTGTGCCACGGGGTCTTGGCAGCATTGGCTGCGATTTGGTGGGGTGTTGCTCTGGGGTGGTGGCGGGGCCTGTGTTCCACTTGGGGGAAGCAGAGTGTTGGTTTCTCGGTGCCAGGCCCCTGGTGCAGTTTATTTTTAAACTAGTGGCCCGATGCACGAAATTCATGCATGGGGGAGAGGGTGTTCCTCAGCCTGGCCTGTACCCTCTCCAATCTGGGAACCCTAGAAGGATGTCCTACTGCCGGTTTACAGGGATCAGGCCTAAACAGGCAGTTGGACATCCCTCTCGCAATCCAGGACTGCTGGCTCCTAACTGCTCACCTGCCTGCCTGCCTGCCTGATTCCCCCTAACCACACTGCCTGCTGGCCTGCTCTCCCCCAAATGCCCCCTGCCAGCCTGATCATCCCCAACTGCCCCCCTGCTGGCCTGCTCACTCCAAACTGCCCCTCCGCTGTCCTGATCACCTCCAACTGACCCCCACTGATGGCCTGCTTGCTCCCACCTGCCCCCCCCTGTTGGTCTGCTTACTCCCAATGCCCCCCGGACCAACCTGATCACCCACAACTTCCCTCCCCTCTTGGCCTCTAACCACTTCTACCTTGGCCCTGCCACCATGGCTTTGTCCAGAAGAACGTCCAGAAGGTCTCCTGGAAGGTCTCCCAGTCTAATTAGCATGTTACCCTTTTATTAGTATAGATAGAGGCCTGGTGCATGGGTGGGGGCCGACTGGTTTGCCCTGAAGGGTGTCCCAGATCAGGGTTGGGGTCCCGCTGGGGTGTCTGGCCAACCTGGGTGAGGGTCTGAGGGCCATTTTCAGACTGTCCACACCCCCTTCAGGGTGGGGGGTCCTGCTGGGGCGCCTGGCCAGTCTGGGTGAGGGGCTGATGGCTGTTTGCAGGCTGGCCAAGCCCCCCAGTGGGGGCCCTTATGCCATGAGGGTGTGGCCATCCCGGGTGACGGGCTGATGGCTGTTTGCAGGCTGGCCACAGCCCCCAGCCACCCAAGCTCCCAGTGGAGCCTGGCTGGAAGCAGGTATCTGGGATTTATTTATCTTCTATAATTGAGACTTTGTTGCCTTGAGCAGAGGCCACAGCTGGCCAGGGCAGGTGGGAAGCTTGGCTTCCTCCATCTCTGGGGCAACCAAGCCTCCTGCTTGCTCCAGCTCCATGGCTGCCAGCTGCCATTTTGGTTGGGTTAATTTGCATATAGTCACTCTGATTGGCTGGTGGGCATGGCTTGGGGGCATAGCAGAGATGCAATCAATTTGCATGTTTCTCTTTTATTAGATTAGATGGCCAGTGGGCATCATGGCAGCTCCTGTGTTCAGTGTCGGCCCCCTGGTGGTCAGTTCGCATCATAAGTACTGGTAGGACAGATGGAATGACACTTATGCTTTTATATAGATAGATAGATTAATAAAGGGAATTGTTATTTGTTGTTGTTTTCTAGTGAGATGTGAACAGGTCAGCAGGGTCAATGCTTGAGTATTTTAAACTTCTATAAAGAACTGAGTCTCCCTAAAAAGGAGGTAGCCAATTCTAACCCCTATAGTTCTCTTTCTACCCTTACGGTACCTCTTTTATTTTTCAAGTAACTCTAGCTGTACTCATCCTATCATCTTCTCCCAAGAACATGCCTTGAATGATGTCATTTCCATCTTTTAAAGATTGTTAGGCAAATTGTAGAACCTGTTTTCAGGCTACTTCCTTCTCTAACTTGTGAATTAGGGCATGGCAGTTAAATTTGTATTTCAGATAAACAAGGAATACATTTTTAACATAAGTAGATGAAAATTTTGTATATGAAATTTAAATTTCAATGGGTATACTGTATTTTATCTGAGAATCCTAGTTCTGTATAATGTATATACAGAAGTGGACAAGCCCATTGGTTAGGTTGTCAGATGCAGGTCAGTTTGTAGGAGGTTTCTGCTTACTGTCAAATCCTTACTGAAGTTGTAGCCAATGCCCCTTCTGATGACCCCTGGAGAATATCCTGTAGTTGTTCTGTGTGACTCCATACAGAATATCCCTTATTAAACCAAATGTCTTAGATAAATTAATTCTAAGCATGTGCGAAACTTTTACTAACAACAGAACCAGCAAGAAGATTAAATTGTGAGACAATTTAACAAAAGTCTGTGGAGAAAGAATGTAAGAACCCGTGAAGTAAATTGCTTGCACAAGATTACAAGGACAGGTCTATGCTGCTGGTTTACATTGCAGGACAGAGAAGTATCCTACTGTATTGGTATATGGGTTAACCTAGGTCGGGGCAACTTGCAGCCTTAGCCTGAGGATGCCAGGTATGGATAATTAATCAGAAATAATAAGCAATGAACCTGTGGTTTTTAATCAGATGTAGTAAGCAACAAATAATAAGCAATGTAACTGTGGCTGTTGATCAGACATACTGAGTAAGAAAATTTCATTTCTAACAGTGTCAGGTAGAGGCTAATTAGTAGGGATGCCAGTTAAAAGTATTTTTTTCTCCCTGCTTCACAAGCAACTATCAAGAAATTCTCAAACATCATAAAAATTATCAGTTCACATACTCTTGCTTATTTCTCAGGTTTGGAAAAATAGTTTCAATTTTCACTAGTTAACAGAAATACAAGTTGAAATATTTATTTCTGTAGGTATCCTGGAATTTACCAAATCTGTATGATACTGGGCAAAGATCAGTAGACAAATTAGACCCTGTTCTGCCTTGTTTGAATGTATCTCTAAAGAGACAAAGGACTTAGATCTTCAGGATGAAACCCACATGCACACTTCCTCACCTTTTATTTATCCTTATTCCTTCTCTAAAAACATTCCCTTTCCTCCAAGGACCTGCCTATTTAGAGTTCTTGCTGACAGTTCCAACCATCCTTCCTCTAGAGTTTCAACACCTTGGTCCATTCTTTTGGCTAGAAAAAAAATCTTTTAAAATATATTTTATTGATTTTTTTACAGAGAGGAAGGGAGAGGGATAGAGAGTTAGAAACATCCATGAGAGAGAAACATGGATCAGCTGCCTCCCGCACACCCCGCACTGGGGATGTGCCCGCAACCAAGGTACATGCCCCCGACTGGAATCGAACCCTGGACTCCTCAGTCCACAGGCTGACGCTCTAGCCACTGAGCCAAACTGGTCAGGGCTGGCTAGAAAATGTGATACACTATTTCTCACCTACATAGTTTTTATAGCGCAGTTATGATGTGGAAAGATGAGCGCCATTACGGAGGATAGTATCAGAGAGAAATGCTGGGGAGAAAAGTATCAATAATATCTCTAATAACATCAGCAAACATTTAATTCACCTCTTTTCCTTGAACATAAATTGCTTTTCATACTCTAGTTTTATCTCCAAATAATATAAGTTCCTGTCAACCAAATACACCATTTAATAATCAGATTCGTATGAAACAGACATTCTGAGAGGTGCAAATCATGTAGATTTTGTCCTAAGCAAGCTGGTTGCTAGCAGAGAAGGAAAACAAAAGTTGGTTAATTTCCTTCAAGGTGCCCCCTCTTTATATTACTGAGAGCCAGGGGAAATAGAAACACATTTTAGCCCTAATCATTTCACTTTGTTGTAATTGAAAAATGTTTTATTCTTTTTCATAAGGCAAGTGTATAATAAATTATTAATTCAAATTATGTATTAACATGGGCAGGACACTCTGGGGTTGGAATAGAAATAGAGGTAAATTTGAATAATTTCTTGAATAGGGGCAAAAGCCTAAGGAGATTGAAAATAAAAATCCAAACTGCATAGGTACACAAGCTTTATAATTTTCAGATTTTACTCACAAGAAATAGTGTTGTTACAATGTGACTTAAAATACTGTCTTATTTCATAATAGAGTTATTGAGATACTGTTAATACTATACATTTAAATTATAGTTCGTATTAATTATAGAACTAGTTTTGCATTAATAAATTCATGCTGAATGTTTACTATGTGAAATGCAAGTGGGTGTTTTGACCATGTGTTCAGAAAAAAATAGGAATATCAGGTTTATTATAAATTTTTAAATGTCTCTCTTAACTCATCACAGACTTCATATTCATGGATGGCAGCTGCCTTTCACACTCACATTTACTAAAGGAAGAATATGTTCAATAGGACTCTGCAAGCAGCCTAGCGATAGGAATTTACATGCTGGTGTTAGATGAGGGTTGAAATCCCTGCTTTGTCATCATCTAGCTGTGTAATCTTCCATTTGATATTAACTGTTCTAAGCCTTTGTTTCTGCATTTATAAAATGGAAATAATAGTAATGTTGCACATTGAATTAATACTATATCAAAGGATTGCAAATGAGGATTAAATAAAACAATATGCTAAATGCTTCTATAATAGCCCAAATGTAATAAACACCGACTGAATATTAAATAATTTTGCTATTTATTACAGGTCTAAATTTACCTGTTGCTATTGCATATATGAAAATGCTTTTTATTTTTATCTTAACCTTGTTCTAAGTAGTTTTAAGGTGCATTTAAAAAACAAAATATATAAAAGTGTGCATTTTAAAGATTTTCTTTTCAAACATCATTGAGACCCTTATTTAGGGGATTCCTTAATTTAAACAAATCCAAATTTTTCAATCAGTTTTGAAAGCCCATCAACCTGTTCATTTAAATAATTTCTGTATTCAAATTAGTTCCCTTTCCATCACAACCCTTCACTGCTTCCCATGTTTTTATTACTTCTACCAAACCAGCGTATCCAGTAGAACTCCTGTGATGATGGAATGTTGCTAGATCTCTAGTGTCCAATATATTAGCCACTAACCCCATGTGGCTATTCAAATTTAAGTTAATTAAAGTCAATAAAACAAAATAATCTGATCCTCATGTATGCTAGCCATATTCACACAGTCAATAGTTACATGCAATTATTGTCTACTACTTTGAATGGCACAGTGACAACTGATCCCTCTGTCTCTGATTTCTCTACAATCAAATCCATTCCACAACCTGGCCAGTGTGTCTCAGTTGGTTGAGCTTTGTCCCATGCACCAAAAGGTCGCCAGTTTGATTCCCAGTCAGAACACATACCCAGGTTTCAGGTTTAATCCCGGTCCAGGTGTGTGCTGGAGGCAACCTATCAGTGTTTCTCTCTCACATCGATGTTTCTCTCTCTCTCTCTCTCTCTCTCTCTCTCTCTCTCTCTCTTTCTCTCTCTCTCTCTCTCTCCTTCTCTCTCTAAAATTAATAATAATTAAGAAAACATATTAACAAAATGGGGATGTACCCGCAACCAAGGTACATGCCCCCGACCGGAATCGAACCCAGGACTCCTCAGTCCACAGGCTGTAGTAATTAAACCAGAATAATTCTGGTTTAATATTAATAATGAATAATTTTTATCACATTATTCTCACGCTCAAATTCTCTTGGGTTGAGAGCATTCAATTAAAATTATATCATTACATGACTGGAAATCGAACCCTCAACCTTTTGGTGTAGGGGACCACACTCCATCCAAGTGAGCCATCCAGCCACGGTCCTTCTTAGAGATTTTATTCTAGTGGAGATAATAGATTTTGTTTTAGTTTAATCCAGGGTGAGTCGGGCTTTCAATTACACATAACTGAACATTTCCTAGTGGATTCTGATCCTTACAATTTGAAGTTACAGTTACCTAAAATGACTATGATTTTATTTTTGTATGGCTGTTGTTACATCATATTTCTGCATCACTGCTGGTGACATAAATTATTTGAATATAACCACATAAATACAAAATTTAAAACATGTTTCAGTTAAATCACAAGAGAAATATAGTTCTAGGTAATGGTAGGAGCACATATTTTGTAGTAAGAAGACCATGTCCCAAACCTGGTTTTACTACTTTCATGGATGAGGGGTGTTAGTCAAGATTTCTAACTTGTGGGAATTTGGAACTCTTTATCCACAAATGGATGCACAAAAATAATAACTAATTTAGAAGTCCATTAAAAAGGTGAAAAGACAATTTATACTTTAGCAAATTGTGTGGCATGAAGTTTTGCAACAACTATATTTTAGATCTCTTATCTTCTTTTGTTGGTTTGAGCCTAGTATGCTGAAATATTTTTCTGAATTTGGCTCTTCTATTTAATCACTTTAATCAGGTTGTTTTTTTTTACTTTAAAATTTGTTAGTTTGCTTATATAATTTTAAACACTGATAAAATTTGAATAGAATCAGGTGGGAGGATCTGGGTAAAAAACAAACAAACAAACAAACAAAAAAACATTTGAAGACCTTTCATTGTTATGTATCTATCAACTGGCATTCCAGTCATTTATCTCCAACTAATCTTACCCTGTATTCTTTTAAGGATGTCAATGAAAGAACATTACTAAAGATAAATATAGCTTTGCTGAAATCAACAAAGTTCGGCTATAAAATTCATCTAATTTGCCAGTCTAGCAACTCTATAAAAAAAAAAGTTATTTTTTTGTGAGCCCATGCTGGCTCCTAATGATCATTGCTTTTTCTCCCAAATGCTCTTAAAACATCTGTTTAATAACTTCAAGAATTTCACTAAGTCCTTTCATGTCATGCCAAGGGGTTTGGATTTTATCCTATGTATAAGGGGAGAGTGTCTGTATTTTTACATTTTTGTATGTCTAATGCTCTCATTAAAATAAGTTTCTTGAACTTAGGGATTATGCTTATTTATGTGGCAATCTAAGTAGAAATGCATAAATCACAGTACCCAATACCTATTAAAAGAATTAAAAACTAATGAAAGTAATTGAAATATTTTGAGTAGATGAGATAAATAATTAAGCATTTATTTTCAAAAATATTATTTTAAATACATGGGAGATGCAAAATAAAAAGGGATGAGGCTATAGTAGGAGAGACCTCTTGAGTCCATTAAAAACATTTAGGAAAGGAAATGGATCCCTGGCCAGTGTTGCTCAGTTGGTTGGAGTGTCATCTTGTCCACTCACACACCAAAAGGTGGCTGATTTGATCCCCAATCAGGGGTGTATGTAAGAGGCAACCGATCAATGTTTCTCTCTCTCTCTCTCTCTCTCTCTCTCTCTCTCTCTCTCTTTCTCTTTCTCTCACTCTCCCCAATCATTAATTTTTTTAAATGGAGACAAAGTAAATGATGATGAGGATCTAAAGAGAAAATAGGATGGATAAATAGAGAGACAGATGTGTGTATGCACACGGATATGTGCACCTACATCTATATCACTAATTAGATCAGAGAGATGCAGAGGTCCATAATGACTTCCAAGTTTGGGCTTAGCTATCTCTATTTTTTAGGGTAATAGGATTTATAGAGTCCTTTAAATGACTAAAGGTATAAGTAAATAGAAGGTTATTCTTTTCTCATAAAATGGAATTATGTGCAGCAGCTCTCTTTCAAAATAGTCATTCAGGTCCCTAAACTGATAGATACTTTCCAAATTTTTAATTTATAGCAATCAAGTTCGTCTCAAGGTTTATTCCAGCAGAAAGAAAGAATTGGATGAAGGAGCATAGATGGGAGGTGAATTGAGCCATTTGCATAAATAGAAAATATTATTTCCTCTCCTAGTCCATCTGTTTGAACTCAGCCCTATGACCACACCTAAGAGCAAAGGAGGCTGAAACATATATTTTTAATATGTTCTAATAATGAGGAGAGGAGTATGAACTTAACTGAGTACCTGTCATTAACATGACCATAAGAATGGAAGGAGGATTTACCCAAGAAGGTGCAATAGGGCTATGAATGCATTTTTAAGCAAAAGTTTAGATACTAAATATTCTATAAAGAGATATCCATTAGGGGGACAGAAATGCAATGCTTGAAATAAAGTTAGAGGTTTGCTTGGAGTTGCAGATTTAGAAATCCCTGGTTTATCAGTAATTGAAGTTTTGAATGACAGAAGCTCTTCTAATAAAAGTGCAAACTGAAATTAGACTGGATGAAAAGAGCAAAACAAAGAAAAGAGGGAAAAGCCAATGGTTAAAACTTAGAGTTTAAAAAAACATCATGTAAAATACCCAGTGAAAACCAGAAAAGGCAGAAAAATGAGTGGAAGACAAGATAAGGAATCAGAAACAGTGATACATATGGTAGATATTTATATAACTACTTCTATAATCACTTTGAATATCAATGGTAAACAAACAAACAAACAAACAAACAAAAACTAAGCCTGTATAGTCAGAAAATAACTCTGGAAAGGAAAGGAAAATTCAGGAATATGATGTGGCAGCTAGAAAACACAGATGATAGATAGTAGTGTGAAAAATGAGTGAGCTTCAAACTAATAGAAAGATTAGGTAAGAGTGGGATCAAAATGTATTCCTTGTCTTAGCAATTATGAGATATTCATGCACTGCAACAAATCAGGTCCAATGGTGTTATGAAGGAAAAGTCAGATTAAAAGCTTAATTAGAAAAAGGAGTTAGATTGCAGCCAGAAGGATGAGAAAAAGGGAAGCACTTTAGTTTTGATGTTGTAGTTAAAATTGAAGCAGGTTGAGCAATTTTACCTGCTGAAAAAAGAAATGAATTATTAGGAATGAAAATAATTTAGACACAGGGTATATAATTTCAAGGATAACTTAGAAAAAATTTATACAGGAAAGTAGGTCTCTCTTTCTTTAAATAGTAGGGAATATTAGTACTCTGAGATGTAAATAGTTGGGTTTTTGTTTAACTTGGGTTGACTTAAATAGCTTGAACTATATTTTAAAATTAGTTAGAATTACATTTTACTGTCATACCAATTTTCTATTTCATCCATTCTTTTTGTCAACAACCTCAGTCAATAATAATGCATTAAATGCTTCAATGTTAACAATGACCTAAGATTTTTGTAAAAACTACAGAAAATATTTCAATTACTATTATATATACAGTTATGAGGTATACATATTAAATAGTAATATAAAGATTAAGTATGGGCATATTTATATTAATGTGCATTTGATTATTATATTTCCTTCATATTTTTATTGTTAACAAAGTATATATTTACAATGCCTACATTGGATTCATGTTATTGAATTTTTCAGCCACCTCTTATGGTCTGCTTTTATATTTATTCAGTTCAGTCAAATCCAATTATACTCACAGTAGTAAAGAGAAAATTAGCTAATTGTTGGGTGTGAAACTTTTTATTCCCACTTTTTATAGTTACCTGGGATAAACAACATAATGAGCTTGATTCTCTCCACCCCAGGGTGCATGGACTTAAACCTGGGGAGAAAAAAAGAATTTTTAGAATCATAGTAAGTTAGATATCTTTATAATCATCTTGTTTAGCCATATTTCCAAAAAAGTTTGGCATTACTGAAAAAGTTTAAGGAGAAAAAAAAGAGCAGCTTCAGTCTGTTTCTTGACTTGATATCAAGAAACAGAGGCAGGACGGCTTTCTGGGCACAGAAGGACTTTGGAAACGGTTCTGGTTCTTTCTCTCTGCCCCCTTTAGATGGAGTCTAACAGAGAAGAGACTTGTACTTTCTCAAAAACTGCTTTTTGAAACTAAAACAGCGGTAAACTGGCATGAGACACATGACAATGATCATCATTAAATTGTAGATTTCTGCTTCTAGCTTTCTATATTTTTCTCCCGCACATTTGCTCACCTTCACTTTCTCTTCACATATATTAAAGAGCATCTATAATACTTCTACAAAGAATGTCCATTCAGACTGAACAATGGCCAATCAAGTTTCTTCATTTACTTGCATACTCTCAAAATATTGTGGCAAAGGAACTTACACTGGTAGCTAAGAAATAGCTCAAAGACAAGAAAGATGATTTGACTTTCCAAAAAGTGTTTTTAAAACAAACAAAAATGGAACACACATTCCTACGGACCAAATTTCCACCTGAGAGTCATGATTGCCAAAGCAGCTTAAAGGCCTAGTCTTCCAGTAAATTTACTGTCCAAGTAAATTTTGATTTCAGGATTGGTAGATGTATAATATTCCTATCAATTATATGATCCAAAATTGCAGTTTTAATATTACCAAATCAGGCAATACTTTGGTTTGTAGCTGTCAACTAGAATTTAATTATGGCTAAGTTGATGCAAATATTCACCCCTGGCAAAAGCAACAAAGTTCTTCCTGTGGCAGAAACGAGTGTTCCTTTTTCTCCACATCCTCTCCAGCACTTGTCGTTTGTTGATTTGTTGATGATAGCCATTCTGACAGGTGTGAGATGGTACCTCATTGTTGTTTTGATTTGCATCTCTCGGATGATTAGTGACTTTGAGCATGTTTTCATATGTCTCTTGGCTTTCTGAATGTCCTCTTTTGAAAGGTGTCTATTTAGGTCCTTTGCCCATTTTTTGATTGGATTGTTTATCTTCCTTTTGTTAAGTTGTATGAGTTCCCTATAAATGTTGGAGATTAGGCCCTTATCAGATATAATGTTGTCAACTAGAATTTAATTATGGCTAAGTTGATGCAAATATTCACCCCTGGCAAAAGCAACAAAGTTCTTCCCTGTGGCAGAAACCAATGGTTCTTTAATTATGCTTAAGTGATTCTAAACCTCTAGCCCAACATTTGGATTATCCAATTTTAAGAATTCACAAAATATTAATTTCTGATTTTACTAAGAAAAATTTTGTTACCAAAATGTGGTTAAATTTTAGACAATATCAATGACTATTAAATATTAAACTTTCTTTTTAAAAAATAAAATAACCCATGAATGAACTGCAAAATATTTCATTTTACATGTATTCATTAGTTATGACTGATAGAAGATAAGAAGAAAATCTAAAATATACAAGCAAAACTATGCATATGATATCATCATATGCTTAGATATTTTATTTATAATCTATTGATTTGTATTCATAGATATAATATAATACATAAAATATTTACTTATTTAGTTATATATTTATGGGATGAAATGAAAATAGGTTTCTAGTGTCTACCAAAATATCTTCTCTAATAATTTTAGAACACATTACAATGGAAAAATCTAATGCAAAACTTATAACATGAAAGATAAAACTTTTTACCCCCATCTTTACTTCCATAAAAAAGTAGCACTTTAGTAGTAATAGGAAAGCAATAGAAATATTATTTTACTTATTGGCAATTCATATTTCAAGGAAATAACACTTTCTTTGTTTAAAAATAAATGTGAAAACTTGAACAATTTGAAAGGGGAGATAATTTTTCTTCTTGGTTAATAAAGATCAATGTATCAAGATATTCACTAAATAGATTATATATATATATAATGTTTAGTTTCCACCCAGTCCCCACAGGCCAGGCCAAGGGACCCCACTGCTGCATGAATCCCTGCACCGGGCCTCTAGTATGCATTTACAATCTTTGGTTACTCTCTTCCCGCCCTCTCCCCTCCCCCCTTCCCTCTGAGATTCATCAGTCTGTTCCATATTTCCATGCCTGTGCATTGAGCATCTGCCCCCTGGTGGTCAGTGTGCATCATAGCTACTGGTCGAATGGTCAAATGGTCTAATGGTCGCTTAGGCTTTTGGGTTTTGCAAGATATATTGTTCTAAATCTACCTACGCAGATATATCTATAAAATGTTTTATTTATCTATTTCTATACATTTATAATGAAAATATATAAATGTATGTTTACCTATATCTACAGATACACATAAACAGGCACACATATATACCTCATAACCTGTTTTATAATTTCCATGATATATTTTTTCTTCTGCCAGACTCATTCAACAGCTATATTACTTGAAGCTTCTGTTCCATTTCCCTGTAACCCTCATTCTCTCCTCTACTTCTTGAAGTGTGCCCCTTGCCCCCACATTTCCTACTAAAAACTGAGTCTTAAAGGGTTGTGCTCCTCTAGGTTATCTTACAGAATCAGACAGCTCTCCCCAAATATAAGTCCTCATTCATTATTTAGCTTAAAATTATGACACTTTTTATGCTCATGGAAATCAAATACTAGAAGATACAATTTAAACATTATCAGATGATAAAAAAGACTCTGTAAGGACGTTGTGAAGAAGAGCATATGGGCAACAAGGAATGTGAGACATGGCCAGAACGAAATCAAATACTAGAAGATACAATTTAAACATTATCAAATGATAAAAAAGACTCTGTAAGGTGTTGTGAAGAAGAGCATATAGGCAACAAGGAATATGAGACATGGCCAGAATGGAGAAAATGTACTATGATGGTGAAGCTTCAAGGCTGTTGATTTTTGCAAGGTACTCTGAGAGAAAACATAATAAATGTAAGGGGCTTTTAAATTGTATCAAAAAAGAGAAAGAAGGAATTATGCTTCCTGGAGCTAATGATTGAATGTTGATAAATGACAAAGAGAAGGCAAAAGCACTCAACTCTGTTTTACTTGTCTTCTCTGTCATTGTGAGTGCTCCAGGAACTAAAAGGATAGGTTGGATGTTATTGAGAGGGATTGAAGTTCAAAGTGAGTGAAAAGATTCTAGTAGTCTCTCTGAATAAGTTCAGCTCTTCTGTCTCAGATAAAATATATTCCAAAACAATGAAGGAGTTTGCCCGTGAGACTTTCAGACCACTAACTGGTATTTGAAATTTTAAGTAGCCAGAAAAGAGCTGAAACATTAGTGAATATCTCTCCAACTAATAATAAACAATTTATAACATGAAGAGGAGGAGGGCAAAAGAAAAGGACTGCTTTATAATCAGTATGCTTAATGTTGATCTGACCAAGTCCAGAATCAATTTTTAAAGAATGGATAATGGCAAGTAACGACTATGCAAAACCATCATAGAGTCACTGAGCATAAAGTATTGCAAAATGACTTTTGTGATCTCCTTTCAGGGAAATGAAAGAATCTTGATTGGGTGTTCCTGGCAAAAATAAGGTGTTTTTCTTCTTTAATTTTTCCCTTTGGCAATCTTGCAAAGCTAAAAATAAGGGCAAATTTATGAATATAGTATACCTAAATTTCAGATAAGTTTTTGTTGTGTTTTTTTTCATAAATTTTCATGATGTCCAGGAATAAAGAATGAAACATAAAGTGTGGTGTGAAGTGGGAAGTGAATCTATCTAGTTAGCAGATAATAAAAAAAGGATTCAGACAGTTTACACCTAACCAAGTCAGATTATGGTTAGTTTTTAGCCATTCTGAATAGATAGGGCTGGGAGGAAGACAAGTCCCAACCATGAATGAAAAGTAGCAGCACCCATCTTGGTGGTCATAAAAGGAGGAAAAGTAATACTGAAGCTGGCTTCACGGTGCTTATAGTCTGTGGGCTAGTTTCAAAAAAGGTAAAACCAAAATTTAGCAGAACCAAGTCTAGAGAAGCAGAGACCAAGGTACCAACAGCACAGCCAATGTTGCCATTGCACAGTGAACACTCAGACACAGAGCTGGTGGAGAGAGGATAAGCTTAGCAAAGGAAGAGAATAAGGTCAGTCTAAGGCTTATCTTGAAAACTCCAAATCTCAGATCTCCTATCTTTTTGTTTTTAGCTGCATTCTCATATGTTATTGATGAGGTAGAGAAGTGTCTTAGGGGTCTGGGTTTCTAAGGACCCATGACTTCAAAATTCAGGTAGCTAGGCAATATGTCATGATGCCTAGAGACTGGGGCAACCTGTCATAATATAAAAAACTGTCAATTCTCTCTTCATCAATGGGGCGTCTAGAACCAGTACTGGGAATTACAAATAATGATAGATTTTGGGAATTCAGGTAGTAGCAAATTATATTTAATTTGCATAGGAATATAGTGCTTTGGTTGGAAATATGGGTATGTATTATGGAAATGGATAATGGCAAGAACCAATAGGACTTTACTATTATTAAATGTATAGAAGTAATAGAAAAAGTGGGAGTAGAAGTAGTTGTGGCATCAGGCTAATAGTATCACTACTAACAGGAACCTAGGATTCTAGTCAGGACTTTGTACTCAGAGAAGAATATTGAGTATACTAATCAAGTAACTACAGAGATGATTCAGGCCAGAAACCTAGTCATTTGAACTGGACCAACATGAAGAAAGAGCACCATAGGATTTATTAGTTCATCATGTTGAGGCCATCCAGGAATACCGCTCTTATACATATGTGCTAGCTCTACAGCCGGGAATGAGACATATGGAAATTGGATTATGGACCAAACATTAAGAATTGGGTTGTGCTCTCTCAGCTTGTCGGTTCACTTAATTTTACACTCAGTTAAATGAGAAGGAACTGGAATGAGAACATAATTATGTATAATGTTTCTATTCTTTTGTTTCAAATACTGGGAAAGACCTAAAACCAAGGTGAAGAGCATCAGTACTTCTAATTGCAATGAAACCTAAAAGGCTCAGGCAGGTGTAGAAAGAATACATTCCACCTCTACCACTTATTAAACTGTGTGACTTTAAGCAAGTTGCAACTATTTTCAGTTGCACGTCCTTATATGCAAAAAAAAGAGAATAATTATCCTTATTTTACTTTAATGGTAAAATAAGGTCATATGTGTTAAAGCACTATACAAAGCACAAAGAGCACATTTTTTAGTGTTGCTCAGAGTCTAGCATATGATATAAAGCAATTGAAATATTTGTTAAATTAAGGAGCTCCCTTCTTTTCAGAATTGGTAAAGTGATATTAATATGAAATTAGAGACTGCATGTTTAAATGTGCAGATAAAACATACATCTTTTAAATATGTTTTTAATTGTTTTTACAGAGGGAAAGGGACAGGGATAAAGAGTTAGAAACATCGATGAGAGAGAAACATTGATCAGCTGCCTCCTGCACACCTTCTACTGGGGATGTGCCCGCAACCAAGGTACATGCCCTTGAACGGAATCGAACCTGGGACGCTTCAGTCCGCAGGCCAACGCTCTATCCACTGAGCCAAACCGGTTAGGGCTGATAAAACATATTTAACCAACACACTAGGGCTTTGGAAAGGCAGCTTGGCATGCAGGAATCATATGGTCTTTGAAGTATAAGCAACAAACAGAAAACTAGGTGCTACTCTGGCTCCATCCTGAACTGGCCCTCTAACCTTGAGCAGTTTGCAAAAATATTTGGAGCTAGCTTCAAGGTTTTACTCTTTCGGTAGTGAATTTTTCAGTGGATAGGTGATTTAATTATGTGTTTTTTAAGAGTTGTTTTCAAACCTGAGATTGTATGTATTTTTTCCTGGTTTTGACAAAAATGAGAAACATCAATGATTTTAATGAATTACAATAATTCTAAAAAGAAGGGGGTTTCCTTCTTGGTGATAGGGCATGCCTCATAGGTATATGAAGCTACATACATTATTAGCTAGATACATGTTTATGCGTATTTATCAGGCAAGTGTTGAAAATTTTGCCTGGGAGATATAACCTTACTACATTCCATGATACTGTTTTCTTTACATGTACAAGTATGCATGAACCTTATATCACCTTTTGTATTTGTTAATATAACTGAGACTTTAAGAGAAAAAAAATACAGAATGAACTTTCTTATAAAAATAAACTGAAAATATGATGCTAATTCATAGTAATCATGATAAATTAAACCCTTCTATATCCTACTTTCTTTAAACCTGTTTAGTCATTTTGAGGTTTTTATCTATAGAGTGTCATCACAACTCAATATCTTACCTCAAAGAATGATGTCAGTTCCTCCATTGATTTGCAACAATTCTTCAATTATTTCTGGCAAAAGAAGAGTCTATGTTTATATGAAATTAAATGCTATTACATCAAAATCATTGAAAACACTGAGAAAATTCTTACATTGAGAAGCACACTTTTTCCTTAATCAGGTAAATCTAAAATATTGATTGGAAAATGCTTCACTTGCAAGTAGGTTTTGATAATTATGTATATTGACTATATCCTATATAATAAAAGCCTAGGTGGCATTGCATGACATTGTCACAAGATGGCCGCCCCCACATCGCCACAAGATGGCTGCCACAAAATGGCCTCCCCCACGTCATCACAAGATGACCACCACAAGATGGCCAGCAGGGGAGGGCAGTTGGGGGCAATCAGGCTGGCAGGGAAGCAATTAGGCATCAATCAGGCCCGCAGGGAGAGGTTAGGGGGTGATCTGGCAGGCAGGCAGGCAGGCAAGCGGTTAGGAGCCAGCAGTTCCGGATCATGAGAGGGATGTCCAACTGCTGGCAGTAGGACATCCCCCAAGGGGTCCCAGATTGGAGAGGGTGCAGGCCAGGCTGAGGGACACCCTCTTCCATGCACCAATTTCATGCACCGGGCCTCTAGTCTACACTAATAAAAGAAAAACATGCAAATTGGTGTCACTCTGCTACACCCACCAGCCAATCAGAGAGACTATGTAAATTAACCCAACAAAGAGGGCAGTTAATTTGCATACACAGGTGCAGAATGAAGACTGAAGACTGAAGACTGAAGA
>NW_005364882.1:1232579-1234002 GCF_000412655.1 Myotis brandtii | reverse complement strand
ATCAGGTGCCTCTTATAGTTTAAAAGATTGACTATATCTAATATAAACGAGTTTGTTAATTGGTATGAAAAGACAAGCTAATGAAATAATTTAAAAAATAGTACCCAAGTTAAAATGTAGTTGATTATGTTTCTGTATTAAATAGAAAAACATAGTGGTTATTTTAATGTCTAAGAACTTAGAAACATAAACCTGAGATGCCAGTGCTTGGCTGACAATATGCAGTGCTATCCATTTATGCTGGATGATGCCTGCAGTAAGCAGTTTGGGTGGGAGAATTTTGATGTGCTCTATTGCCTTTGAAAACCTGAGTATAAAAACAAACAAACAAACAAACAAAAACACCTGGAATTCTTAGAAACACTTATAGAGTTATCATATCTTCAACTCATCATTTTATTCATATTCAAGAATACCAAATTTTCAACACTGTGGTATATGGTAACAAAGCAGTGGTCTCCTGACTGGAGATAGTTGTAATTCATGAAGACTAGGGAAACAGATCCATTGTCCAACTTGCGAATGTAATCAAACTTTAAAAAATCAACATATATGTGGGAAGAAGAAGCATATTCGATGCTCTCCTAATATATCACACATGCAAATATACATAGTTATTTTGCTGCACACATAAAGACAGATATTGAAGGAGTAATCAGTAATTCTAAGGAGTAAGTAAAAGATAAGAGAGCCGGGCCAATGTGGCTCAGTGATTGAGCATCAACCCATGAACCAGGAGGTCACAGTTCAATTCCTAGTCAGAGCACATGCCCAGCTTTCCTGCTTGACACCCAGTAGGGGGAATGCAGGTGACAGCTGATCAATGATTCTTTCATCATTGACGTTTCTATACTTCTCTTCCTCTTCCTCCCTATCTCTGAAATCAATTTAAAAAATTGTTTTTAAAAAGATGAGAAGTTTAAATTATATTTTGACTTAACATACCTATATAGCATTCTGAAGTCCATATACCATATTAAGTGAGCCTGAGATTTTAACACAGTATGCTTTCATAGACATTAGCAAGACTTGGCAGAGACGAGCAATGTGAAAAGGCAATGGACATTTTTATGGACCAAATGTTATGTCCTCCTAAAATTCATATGTTGAAGCCCTAATTCCCAGGGGCCTTTGGAGAAAATTAGTTTAGATTATGTTGTGAGGGTGAGGGTCTAACAATGGAGTCAGTTCCCTTGTAAGAAGAGCCAGCAGAGAGCTTGCTTTCTCTCCATCATGTGAGGTCACAATGAGAAGGTGTTTTCCGCCAGTCAGGAAGGAAGCTCTCACCAGAACCTGCTCATTCTGGCACCCTGATCTCAGACTTTCAGCCTCCAGAACTACAAAAACAGGTATTTCTGCTGTTCAGGCCAACAGTCAATGTTATTTTCTTGCAGCAGCTGCAGATAACTACTATCTTTTTCTT
>NW_005364882.1:1227493-1232247 GCF_000412655.1 Myotis brandtii | reverse complement strand
TCTTTCTTTCTTTCTTTCTTTCTTTCTTTCTTTCTTTCTTTCTAGAAAGAAAGAAAGGAAGGAGGGAGGGAAGGACCTAAACTAAACATGTTTAACTATGGTGAAGCTTTGTGGTAGATTCCAGGGTTTTAAATTGCTCTATATATTTTTTCTTCTTTTTATTTTTTGTTAATCCTTATCCGAGGATATTTTTTCCATTGATTTTTATAGAGAGTGGCATGGAGTGAGGGAGGGGAGAGAGAGAGAGAGAGAGAGAGAGAAAAGAGACACATTGATTGGTTGCTTCCCATACCCTGACCAGGGCCAGGGACTTAACCTGCAACCCAGGTATGTGCCCTTGACAGGGAATTGAACCTAAGATCCTTCCATGCATGGGCCTATGCTCTAACCACTGAGGAACACCAGCCAGGGCAAGTATTATCTTATTCAAAAGAAATAAATAACAGAAAATGAACATATAAGAAAATTTATAATTTCATGCTTTGTTTTTATAAACACTGTGGATTAAAAAAAGGGGTTCTATGAAACATATCCTCACGTAAATTCCTAATGGGGCAGGACATGGTACATAACTTTTTAGTAAAAGGATTTATCTTTTCAAGTCAGCCCTGTCCATTGTTCTGGTGCATCTAAATTAACACACCTTTGAAATACCAGAAGTAATACACCTCAAAGAGGGTATTAATTTCCAAAAGAGAGAATAAGCTTGTTAACTATCCTATAATCCAATCCCCACCTTGTTTTCTCCCACTTCCATGTAATCTTCCTTACATTCCTCCTTAATTTCAAAAGCATAAAGTAACTGCAAAATTATTATTCTCCAGAGCATGTGAAATCTTACTCCCTGGCATATGTTTAGCTCAAATAAACTCATAAAAATTCTCTACATGTTTGGACATTTCTTATGTCAACAACATGCTCTATGAAACAGTGGAAAATCTATGAGTAAAGGTAAAAATAAGGAAATAAACAGTATTAATATAATTGTGGGTTGATAGTCTGCCAGAATCTGGCCTCTAGGAAGAGCATGTGAAATCTTACTCCCTGGCATATGTTTAGCTCAAATAAACTCATAAAAATTCTCTACATGTTTGGACATTTCTTATGTCAACAACATGCTCTATGAAACAGTAGAAAATCTATGAGTAAAGGTAAAAATAAGGAAATAAACAGTATTAATATAATTATGGGTTGATATTCTGCCAGAATCTGGCCTCTAGGAAGTATAACATAAATACAAAATAAATATGTTTTGAAAGAATGATTCTGATATATATGCAAATCAAATGAAGATTATGGATAAAAATTCATGAGAGGTTTCCAAATTAACACAAAACCATCTGTATGAAAATAATGGAGGACTTAAACTCTGTGAACATCTGTTAGAAATCTAATTCTGCTAAAAGGATGGCATCTAATAAATTTGTTATTTACCTTGTTGACAATTTCATCTTACATGAGAAAGCAAATGGGCAATTGCTGGATTTCATTTAAATGGTGGAAGAAAACTGGCTGGGGAATGAGAGTGCAATAGAAACCTTTCAATTAAAGTGGCTGTGCCTATTTAGAATTTAGAATGGTGAAGAAGAGAATTGCTCAGGAGATTCAAAGACATACCCTTGACTTTAGGAAAGTTTAAAAAGGTAAATGTGAATCCATGATTTCTTCTGTAACTCTGAAGTGTACAGGTGTTGAGTGTTAAAAGGCTCTGAAATAAATCCTGATGGTACTTTTCTGTTTAACAGTAATACAGACGAAAAGTAGGAGACAGTACATGGATCCTCTATGACAGTTGGGGAAAATCTGCAATAAGCTCAAATCTACAAGCATTTTCCAAGGATGAAAGAAAGGGCACAAAACCCACACAAAAAAGCAAAAGGAAACCAAGAAATTCTAAGAATAGAATTAAAATACTTACACCCAGAAATAAGTTGAGTTAATGAGAAAAGTGCTAAGATTAGAGTAGAAGTTAACAAGGTAACAGTTGACTCTTAGATAAAAGTATGATATTCTTGGAGGGCAGGATGAAGTCTATCCTCTTTATTACCAAATACTTCTGCCTGGTTCTCTAAAAGAGTGGGTCTTTACCAATTCTCTCCTAGTAATCTTTTTCTCACACCAATAATTGAAAGTAAAAATGAGGAGTTGTATTAGATTAGATTAGTTTAAGTTGTTCCAAACACCGCAAAGGGTACTCATATATAAAAAATGATTTCTTAAGAATGTTCCCAGTGGAGAGTACAACATAAATACAAAATAAATATGTTTTGAAAGAATGATTCTGATATATATGCAAATCAAATGAAGATTATGGATAAAAATTCATGAGAGGTTTCCAAATTAACACAAAACCATCTGTATGAAAATAATGGAGGACTTAAACTCTGTGAACATCTGTTAGAAATCTAATTCTGCTAAAAGGATGGCATCTAATAAATTTGTTATTTACCTTGTTGACAATTTCATCTTACATGAGAAAGCAAATGGGCAATTGCTGGATTTCATTTAAAAGGTGGAAGAAAACTGGCTGGGGAATGAGAGTGCAATAGAAACCTTTCAATTAAAGTGGCTGTGCCTATTTAGAATTTAGAATGGTGAAGACGAGAATTGCTCAGGAGATTCAAAGACATACCCTTGACTTTAGGAAAGTTTAAAAAGGTAAATGTGAATCCATGATCTCTTCTGTAACTCTGAAGTGTACAGGTGTTGAGTGTTAAAAGGCTCTGAAATAAATCCTGATGGTACTTTTCTGTTTAACAGTAATACAGACGAAAAGTAGGAGACAGTACATGGATCCTCTATGACAGTTGGGGAAAATCTGCAATAAGCTCAAATCTACAAGCATTTTACAAGGACGAAAGAAAGGGCACAGAACCCACAAAAAAGGCAAAAGGAAACCAAGAAATTCTAAGAATAGAATTAAAATACTTACACCCAGAAATAAGTTGAGTTAATGAGAAAAGTGCTAAGATTACAGCAGAAGTTAACAAGGTAACAGTTGACTCTTAGATAAAAGTATGATATTCTTGGAGGGCAGGATGAAGTCTATCCTCTTTATTACCAAATACTTCTGCCTGGTTCTCTAAAAGAGTGGGTCTTTACCAATTCTCTCCTAGTAATCTTTTTCTCACACCAATAATTGAAAGTAAAAATGAGGAGTTGTATTAGATTAGATTAGTTTAAGTTGTTCCAAACACCGCAAAGGGTACTCATATATAAAAAATGATTTCTTAAGAATGTTCCCAGTGGAGAGTACAACATAAATACAAAATAAATATGTTTTGAAAGAATGATTCTGATATATATGCAAATCAAATGAAGATTATGGATAAAAATTCATGAGAGGTTTCCAAATTAACACAAAACCATCTGTATGAAAATAATGGAGGACTTAAACTCTGTGAACATCTGTTAGAAATCTAATTCTGCTAAAAGGATGGCATCTAATAAATTTGTTATTTACCTTGTTGACAATTTCATCTTACATGAGAAAGCAAATGGGCAATTGCTGGATTTCATTTAAAAGGTGGAAGAAAACTGGCTGGGGAATGAGAGTGCAATAGAAACCTTTCAATTAAAGTGGCTGTGCCTATTTAGAATTTAGAATGGTGAAGAAGAGAATTGCTCAGGAGATTCAAAGACATACCCTTGACTTTAGGAAAGTTTAAAAAGGTAAATGTGAATCCATGATTTCTTCTGTAACTCTGAAGTGTACAGGTGTTGAGTGTTAAAAGGCTCTGAAATAAATCCTGATGGTACTTTTCTGTTTAACAGTAATACAGACGAAAAGTAGGAGACAGTACATGGATCCTCTATGACAGTTGGGGAAAATCTGCAATAAGCTCAAATCTACAAGCATTTTACAAGGACGAAAGAAAGGGCACAGAACCCACAAAAAAGGCAAAAGGAAACCAAGAAATTCTAAGAATAGAATTAAAATACTTACACCCAGAAATAAGTTGAGTTAATGAGAAAAGTGCTAAGATTACAGCAGAAGTTAACAAGGTAACAGTTGACTCTTAGATAAAAGTATGATATTCTTGGAGGGCAGGATGAAGTCTATCCTCTTTATTACCAAATACTTCTGCCTGGTTCTCTAAAAGAGTGGGTCTTTACCAATTCTCTCCTAGTAATCTTTTTCTCACACCAATAATTGAAAGTAAAAATGAGGAGTTGTATTAGATTAGATTAGTTTAAGTTGTTCCAAACACCGCAAAGGGTACTCATATATAAAAAATGATTTCTTAAGAATGTTCCCAGTGGAGAGTACAACATAAATACAAAATAAATATGTTTTGAAAGAATAATTCTGATATATATTCAAATCAAAGGGAGTTTCTACTTTCCTAAGGCTGCTGTAACAAACTACCTCACACTACATGGCTTAAACAACAGAAATATATTATCTCACAGTTTTGGAGAGTAGGTATCTGAGAGCAAGGTGTTATCAGGATTATTTTTTCTGAGAACCATGAGGGAGAATGCCTTCCATGGCTTTCTCCTAGCTTCTTATGGTTTGCTGGCATTCTCCGACTTTCCTTGTGTTAGAGTAGGCAGTTAAACAGGCATGAGCAGAGCAGGAGTGATAGGCCAGTGATGGACTATTACCATGGCAGAAAGTCCAGAGTGCTTAGCAATGAGCAAATCTGGGAAAACAAGTACTATAGGCTAGGACCCTACCACCAGGGTGACCTTTCCTCCCATAGCATGTCACTAATCATGCAGTTTAGATCCCCTTAGAGAAGGAATAAGGG
>NW_005364882.1:1178092-1225873 GCF_000412655.1 Myotis brandtii | reverse complement strand
TGAGGCCTCGCTGCTGAAAACATCGATACAATGTTGCTGTCCGAGCCCGGCTGAATGGAAGCCAGTTTCTGGGGTTTTGTTTACCTTCTTATTTGCAACATAGTACATAGTTGCTTAGAGTTGCAGCTGAGAGGCCAGCAAGTGAGGCAGGAAACGTTGGAGTCTGCAGCAAGCATGCCTCATGGTCACTTCAGTGCCTGGCTGCCGGCCGCCATCTTGGCTGACAGTTAATTTGCATATACTCACTGATTAGCCAATGAAAATGGTAGCGGTCGTACACTAATTACCATGTTTCTCTTTTATTAGTGTAGATACTTCTGCCTGGTTCTCTAAAAGAATGGGTCTTTACCAATTCTCTCCTAATAATCTTTTTCTCACACCAATAATTGAAAGTAAAAATGAGGAGTTGTATTAGATTAGATTAGATTAAGTTGTTCCAAACACCGCAAAGGGAACTCACATATAAAAAATGATTTCTTAAGAATGTTCCCAGTGGAGAGTACAACATAAATACAAAATAAATATGTTTTGAAAGAATAATTCTGATATATATTCAAATCAAAGGGAGTTTCTACTTTCCTAAGGCTGCTGTAACAAACTACCTCACACTACATGGCTTAAACAACAGAAATATATTATCTCACAGTTTTGGAGAGTAGGTATCTGAGAGCAAGGTGTTATCAGGATTATTTTTTCTGAGAACCATGAGGGAGAATGCCTTCCATGGCTTTCTCTTAGCTTCTTATGGTTTGCTGGCATTTTCTGACTTTCCTTGTGTTAGAGTAGGCAGTTAAACAGGCATGAGCAGAGCAGGAGTGATAGGCCAGTGATGGAATATTACCATGGCAGAAAGTCCAGAGTGCTTAGCAATGAGCAAATCTGGGAAAACAAGTACTATAGGCTAGGACCCTACCACCAGGGTGACCTTTCCTCCCATAGCATGTCACTAATCATGCAGTTTAGATCCCCTTAGAGAAGGAATAAGGGGGCTGAAGAATAGCCTCGTAAGACTTCCACACAAACCCTTGCATGACCACTCCCTTAAGTATTAAACCCTCAGGACAACGAGCTTCTTACCATCATCAAATAATTTTAACAAAGCCTAGGTCTGTTGACACAGAGACAGAGTTTTGGTCAAACTAGAGAGGACATTTAGGCCTCAGTTGTGTTTCAGCTTCATGTGCAGAAGACCAGAAAAACCAGATGAAGTGATTTCATGACTGACATCAAGACCAGATGCAATGGCCAATGATGACCTACCCTAACACCAATCAATCAGTAGAGACCATCACCCTGAAAGGGCACGCCTAGAAAGCTAATGAATACTCTATTGAGAGTTTTCCCTGAGAATGAGACAGGATAGTAAGAAGCTAGAAAAATTCCTTGGAACGTGGAATAGGGACACTTAAGGGTAAGTGCTTTGCACTTCTCCTCCCCAACCAGAGGGTAAATAGCTTAAATCACCCTACTCAGGGAGATAAATAGCAGAAATCCAGTTAGTGCCATTTGCCAACCACACCGAAGGACAAATGAGTTAAGGGATTGAATCTCATTTTGTCATAACAGCATAAAACTGATAAATATTCTATTGAGATCTTCTTCTAAGACCTCCCCCAAACTTCCAGCCTTTAAAACCTCTGTAAACAAAGGTACCAAAGCAAACTCTCTCTCCTGGGAGCAAGTCATTTCCTCACCCACCCCAGCACCCGCCGCCTTTTTCTACATCTGCTGAACTCTGAGGGACCCCATGAGGCTTGCAACCAGGGGAGCTATGGGCAGCTGTAGCTTGTCCTGGGCTAAACCCTTCTATCTGTCCCCAAGGCCCCCTTTCTCTGACTTCTTAGTGAGTCAGAGCAGCCCAGCCTAGGTTCATTTGCCCACCCAGTCCCTCTCCTGTTATCCTAGACCCTTCCTTGTTTTACTGTTCCCAGCTTTAATAAACATCCACTAAAATTCACCTGGACTTGTGCTGTAAATTTTTTCATACACAAAGTCAAGAACCCACACACTACTAGCTGACTTTAGGCAGACTCATTAAAGATCAGGTCCCCTTTCCAGTACCAAGACCTCCCCTAAAATACCTGCTTTTAGAAAGCAGATAAAAACACTTAAGGCAAAAGACCCAGTGCACTCTCCCTCTAAAGCATGTCCAAACCTCCCCACCCTTCTTCCCTCAGGTGTTTACTTTTGCTTTCTTACTCTTAAGCTCCAAGAGGCCTTCTGTGCCTCTATAACTTGTTTTCTGAGTCCATGCAGCCCAGCTGGCTCACTTCTTTTACCTCTATGACTTTCTAAATAAACTTCTTATGTTAGAGTTCATGGTTCTGAATTATTTCTTAGCCAACTCAAACAGCAACGTCTAACTCTGCCACTTTCACTTGGCTTATTGATGAAAAACTTCATCTCTGCCTTCATCTTCAAATGGCATTATCCACATGTGTGTATGTCTGTGTACAAATTCCTTCTTCTTATTAGGACAGTAGTCATACTGGATTAAGGCCCACACTAATGACCTTATGTTAACTTACTTCTGTAAAGAACCTGTTTTAAAATAAGTTCACATTGTGAAGTACCGGGGATCAGAACTTCTAACTTTTTTTTTTAAGAGACAATTCAACCCATAAGAGGTAGGTAGTCAAGCAAGGATAGAATCAGAAGCAGTATTTGTAAACACACACACACACACACAAAACACGCACAAAAAATTCAACCAAGTAAATTTGAAGGTCTAATTGGTTTTAATTAAGTAATTAATAAATCAGCAGCATCCCATGTAGCAACTAGAAGAGTACTCTGAAGAGCTGTACAAAATGGAAGGTTTTTATAGGGAAAAAAAAGAGGGTGGAGCTAATAAAGTAAAATTTTTGAGTGAATCATTTCAGGCAGGGTCACCTCCCTTAGGGGGAGGCAGGGAGTCTTATAGGCAAGTTTTTTGTTTTGTTTTGTTTTTTCTAATAGTAAGCAGGGTGGGACAAAAGAGCTATTAGGGAAAAAATAGAAACTATTTTTGTAACAGGACACCTTTTCTTTTGGGTGAAATATAGGGAGGGTATTTATCATGCATATGTCTTCTTTCTATGGGAAATGGAGAAGGCCAAAGTGATAGATTACTTTGCTGGTGCTAGGCCAGAAAATTCCAGACTGGTTGATTACGTTTCTGTGAGAGGGTGAAACTGCAATTAGATCAGGTATTAAATCTAGGTTTGGTATTGTGGGCTTTCAGCATGAAGAAAGCCCTTTGAGGCCTGTGGTTTTCTGTTTCACATATTCTTGTACTTATCTACATTAATCTATATAGAGTACAGCCAACCATTGTTAAGGGCCTTCAAAATATATACAGTTGTTTAACTGTGAGGTTGAATCATAGAAGTAAATTAATTAAAATACAATTATAGAAATGGTCCAATTCTGGAATATTAATACAAAATGGCAAGAATCATCATGTGCATTTTAGTTTTTGATAAAACCTACTTGTAAAACATAAATTTAATTTATATTCTTAAAATAATATAAACAGCTGATGTTATTGTTAGGTAAGAAATCAGACATGAGCGGCTGGGGTAGGGTCTGCCCTGGGGTTCTGACAGGGCTCAGACCAGCATTGCCTTCAGACCACCTCTCTATAGGCAACCCCACAGTCAGCAGTTCCTGAAGCAGACTTCCAATTGGGGAGGTTCGAAATGAGCCAGATCTCCATGCAAGAGCAAAGGAAAACAATATGACTTCAATTCCACCTTACTAGAGTCCTAGACTAACTATAACAAAATTTGCATTGCAGTTTTGACCTCTCCTCCCATGGGTTTTTCTCATGCATTATGGGTAAGGACATGTACAAAAGAAATATCTACGCTAATAAAACAGAAAGATGCAAATTTACTGTACCTTCATGATGTCCACCAGCCAATCAGGAGTGAGGATGCAAATTAACCCAACAAAGATGATGGGTTAATTTGCATACACAGGCCCCTAGCGGCCAAGGGTGGGGCAGGATGCTTGCATCATGGCCACGGCGATGACTCAGGCATTCAGCACCACCGCACCGCCCCAGACGCTCTGGGCCTCTGGGGAGCATGGGAAGGTGGAAATGCGGCTCCGGGCTGGAGCAAAGGCGGTGCCGGCAGCCAGGGGAAGGAAGGCCATTCTTGTACGAATCTTTGTGCATCGGGCCTCTAGTAGTTATATAACCCTTTTCTGTTAATCATCCTTGGATGCAAATGAAAGCCTTCCCCCGGAAAATCTCTCATTTAAACAAAACAAAACAAAACAAAACAAACAAAAACAACACATGGAGTTTGGGGCCATTGTCTCTGTTGACTGGCCCACTCCTTGCTTGGAGTGCATTTTCAATAAATCCCACTTTGCCTTACTTTTGTTTTAATGGGCCCTAAATTCTTTTCTGTGCCAATGAGAAGAACTGATGTCCCAGCCAGTAACCCCAGTTGGTAATATTAACTTGAAGACATATAGAGCACAACAGATCCTGAGTATGTCCTACATCACGATTTCTAGAAAAAAATAAAAATAGAAGATCAATGATAGTCTTTCCACAAGTTGTGTTGGAACAACTTGATATTTACATACTAAAACAAAACAAAAAAATGTAGATACAGAATTTACAGCCTTACTAAAAATTAACTTAAAATGAATCATTGATTCAAATATAAAAAACAAAACTACTCAACTCCTAAAATAAAACATAGGAGAAAAACAAGGTCTTGGTTATAGTGATGGCTCTTTAGATAAAACACCAAAGGCATGATATATGAAATAAATAACAATTAATTAATAAAAAGAGCTTTAATGAAATTTGAAAATTCTGCCCTCTGAAAGACTATGTCAAGAAGATGAGAAGGCAAGCCACAGACTGGGAGAAAACATTTGCAAAAATCACATCTGACAAAGGACTATTTATTATTCACAATATAGAAAAAAAACTTAAAATTTAGTAATAAGAAAACAAACAACACAATTATAGAATGTGCTAAAGACAGAAAATATGCTGTTGGCAAATAAGCATATGAAAAAATGCTCCACATCATATGTCATTAGGATAATGCAAAATAAGACACCACTACACACTGTTTAGATGGTCAAAAACAGGAAACTGAAAGCACCAAATGCTGGTGAAGATATGGAGCAACAGGAATCTTACACATTACAAGAGAAAGCACAAAATGACACAGCAACTTTGGAAGACAGTTTGACATTTTCTTATGAAACAACACACACTCTTACCATACAATCCAGCAATTGTGTTCTTTGGTATTTGCACAAAGGAGTTGAAAACTTATAATCACACAAAAGCCTGTACTTGGATATTTTCATTATTTTTATTTATTTATTTATTTTTCTTGCCCTGACCAGGAATCGAACCTGCCATCCTTTGGTGTATAGGACAACATTCCAAACAACTGAGCCACAACAGGACTATACTTGGATATTTTTAGCAGTCTCATTCATAATTGCCAAAATTTGGCAACCAATGTTTCTTTGAATAGGTGAATGGATAATTAAACCATTGCACATCTAAAACAATGGACTATTACTCAATGCTAAAAAGAAAGAAGCTATCAAGCTATGAAAAGACTGTATAGGACAACATTCCAAACAACTGAGCCACAACAGGACTATACTTGGATATTTTTAGCAGTCTCATTCATAATTGCCAAAATTTGGCAACCAATGTTTCTTTGAATAGGTGAATGGATAATTAAACCATTGCACATCTAAAACAATGGACTATTACTCAATGCTAAAAAGAAAGAAGCTATCAAACAATGAAAAGAAGAAACTTAAATGCATATTATTGACTGAAAGAAACCAATCTGAAAGGGGTATATACTGTATAACTCTTAATATATAACATTCTGAAAAAGGCAAAACTATAGAGATAGTAGAAACATCAGTTGTTGACAGGAGTTGGGGTTGAGGGGATAAATAAGTAGAGCTCAGATAATGTATAGGGCAGTGAAAATTCTCTATGATAGATACTTGTCATTCAACATAGAATGCACAACATCAATGCATAAATCTTTGTGAAAAGTATAAAGTTTGGGAGATTATGATGTGTCACTGTGATACTGTTATAATGATCGGGTTATTATTTAACAGGAAAAGAGTAAAGGAGACTAAATAATGTAGGTATGCCATTTATATATCTTTGCTAATTTAACACTTTCCTAGTCTGTTCCCTGCTGATCAATGAGGGAAGGGACTGAACAAAGACTGTATCAGTGGTTCTCTACCTTCCTAATGCCACGACCCTTTAATACAGTTCCTCATGTTGTGGTGACCCCCAACCATAAAATTATTTTCATTGCTACTTCATAACTGTAATTTTGCTACTGTTATGAATCGTAATGTAAATATCTGATATGCAGGATGTATTTTCACTGTTCGCGACCCACAGGTTGAGAATTGCTGGGCCCATGCCCAGTAAGGTCTGAACAATCTGGAAGGGGCTTGCTTGCCAGGCACTCCTGGGAGCAAGTCAGTGGCCAGGATGGGGGTGGCCACTGAAAGGCTCAAAATCTGAATATTTAAACTTCTGAACAAAGGAGCATGCACTCTTCTTTCTTGGTTTTTGCTCCCTCTCTGGCATGTCAGCTTCCTGGCACCCCTGTACCCACAGGGCTCACAGTCATGGGGGATCCCCACAAGGGACTAATGGACTTTAATTAGCTTGGATGCTGAACTGGATCCCCTGCAACATGGAACAGAAGCTCTGGAAACTGGCCTTGTTTTTGGCTCTGCTGGAACTGCAGCTACACTTCTTTCAGGACTGGAAGGGATGCAACCAGAGAAACGTAACTCCATGCAAATAAAGCCTTTGCCATATCTCATTCTCCCATGGGGGATTCTGAAAATTCTTATTTCCACGGTACCCCAAGAACCTTACTCTTATTTGTGTTTGGGAAATCTGGCCCATTAACTCCTACAACAAATGTAGGCTTATCAATTGTACAAATTTCCCACTGTGGTGGGAGTGTTGATAATGTGGTAGACTCTTCATGTGTGGGGCATATGGTGTATGGGAAATATCTGTACCTTCCTTTCAATTTAGTTGTAAGCCTAAAACTGCTCTGAAAAAAAAATAGAGTCTTAATAAGCAAACAAACTATCCAAATTTCAGACTTTAGGAACTAGGTGGCATAAGGATGCAACAGCTATATTTAAAATTTACTATATAATAAATATTTCTGTTGTTTGTTATTAGCAAGAACAACTGTATATGAGAATATTCTTCCATATGTAAAAATAACAAGGCTGAGTATGGATCTTATTTTAACTTTAACTTTTTAAAAAACTTTAGTAATCTGTGAAATATCAATGATCTATATTGAGATCTTCTATGTATAGAAGCTAAAAAGAGCATAAGGAATTCATTTTAAAAATTTTATTATTCACACTAAGGTCTATGGATGTTGGGGAGCATAAGAGACTTGGTTGGAAAGTTGTAATGAGGACATTCTGATAAAAGGGAAGTGTGTGGAAGGCCACCTGCCCTGTTTATTGGGATTCCGACTTAGGGGAGACTTAGGGGAGTGTTGAAGGCGGCACCCTTACTATCCCTTAACCTTTCCAAACAAGTCTATGCATATGCAGACCCCTGGGTGTTTACTGGAATCCTTATGCTTAATCCGGGGATGCTGTTGCCTAGAGGACAATGTAAACATGTCTTCCCAAGATTACTCACCCTACTGATTGTATCTAAAGATAAAAATTCCAATAAAGGCCTAACGAGGCAGGCAATAGAGGCTGCTCTGGCTACTAAAGCCAGAGGCCCCTTAGCCCTCTCTTGCACAGTCAAACTGTGTCTGAGTAATCTGTTCATCTGTCATTCAGAGGCTGCTGGTCAGCCCCAACAAGGTGGTGTCCCATGTGAGGAAGACCAAGGAATGCAAGGAGATGCAGCGAAACCCTCGAAAACAGAGGAAAGAAACAAAAGTAACTGTGCAGTAAGTCATTGGGGCCCACTTGGGATTTCCAAATTAAAGGGAATTGTTTTCAGCTAAGGTTTCACAATAGGATAGCAACTGTCCACCAAATAACATCTCTCTGTTACTTAAAAAGTGATCCTACTTCTATCCCAAGAAACTAGAAACACCAATCAGAGAGGATATATGCACCCCTATGTTCATAGCAGCACAATTCACCATAGATAAGATTTGGAAACAGTACCCATAGGCAGATGAGTGGATTAAAAAACTATGGTACATCTACACAATGAAATACTACACTGTGGTAAAAAAGAAGGAATTCTTACCATTTGAAACAGCATGGATGGAACTGGAGAGCATTATGCTAAGTGAAATAAGCCAGTCAGAGAAAGATAAATATAACATGATCTTACTCATTTGTGGAATATAATGAACAACATAAACTGATGAACAAAAACAGATCCAGAGACAGAGAAGCATCGATCAGACCATCAAACTTCAGAGGGAAGGGGTAAGGGGGAGAGATCAACCAAAGGACTTGTATGCATGCATATAAGCCTAACCAATGGACACAGACACAAGGGGGTTGAGGGCATGAGTGGGGAGATGAGGGGGCAATGGGGGGATAAGGACACATATGTAATACCTTAATCAATAAAGGGGAAAAATAGAAAAAAAGTTATTAAAAGTGAATGGTGCCTATAATTTATAATCCTTGGTTCCCTGATGATGGAACATTAGATGTTGATCTCTGGGAACAAGTAAGCAGGAATTTAAAGAGAAATCAGGCTCAGGGAAAAGGAGCGCGTTTGTC
Organism: Myotis brandtii; assembly: GCF_000412655.1. NCBI lineage: Eukaryota > Metazoa > Chordata > Mammalia > Chiroptera > Vespertilionidae > Myotis > Myotis brandtii. The sequence goes on along the minus strand of NW_005364882.1, from coordinate 1,217,119 downwards.
ATCTTTAACTACGTGGGCTCTTGTTCGAGCTGCAGCATGCCCACTTCATACTGAGGATCAAAAGCCTACAGAGCGCCAGGAGGTTTACCACCACCCCCTCCTCCTGATGCAGAACCTGTAGAGCCCCCAGTCCTCCACCTCCAGTGTGGAAAGGCTCATCAACTAGAAAAAAAATGAGACAAACAGTTCATTTACAAAAGGACTCCTTAATGCTTTGTCTGAAAATTACCATATAACCCTTGGGACTGGCAGATTTTGGCTAAAACAACTTTAGATGCCAGTCAATATTTGCTATGGAGAGCAGAATATGATTACACCTGTGGAAGTACCCTCTGGTAGGCTGCAGAAATAGCAGCGTGGGGGCCACTCCCATTTTTGTAAAAAAAAAAAAAATAGTACTTTAACATTAAAGCCACTGAAAGCCAGTGAGTTATGACTGTTACAAAATTTGCCAAGAAAATGCCTTGGGTAATAATAATTGGCTTTAAAATCTCAAAGTTGTTAAGATGAAATAAATATAACTAAAACTAAGGGTATATGAGAAAGCTTTTTCAGTGGTAATTATATATGCCTAAACATAGTTTTCCAAAGTCTTTGGTAACTTAAAACTTTGGAGTTTGCTTAATTAAATAGTAACAATTATTAAATATCTAGGTATTTTGAAATAACAGGATATGAAATATTAATTAATCTGAGTTTGCCTTGTATGGAGATTCTAGAGGATGGATTTGAATCTGCTAATGAATGTCTTGTATTTCATTTGAAATATCTCTTTGAATGTGAATGTATTGCTAATCGGAAGAATGTTAATTAATTACATGCCACCGAAAAAGTAAGGTTTCTAAGGCTTAAGAATTCTAACTAATTAGAAAGAAATTATGGCTTTGGTGTAATGGAAAGCATGAGGCATGGAGATGCATTTTCAAGGAAAAAGAAAGTGGTTTCTAGAGCTGTTTATCTCTGAAAGTTTTAAGGTTTCTGAAGAAAGATTTGTGAAGTTGTGTAATTTTGTGAAGAGAAATGTTGAAAGGAAATTGTATAAATGACACAGGCAGTAAGCCAGGACAAATAGAATAGGAAAACTGAAATAGTTAAACAGCAATTTGGAGCCATCTAGTAAATCCTATCTTCCCTAAGCCAAGGACACTTAAGAGTAAATGATTTGCATTCTCCCTAACCAACCAGAGGGTATAACCAGATGGTAAGGAGCTTATATCAATGTACTCAGGGAGACTGATAGCAGAAATACAATTAGTGTCATTTGCTGACCACACCCAAGGACAAATGAAGTTAGAGAATAAACCTTATTTTAATTCATCCTTTCCTAGTCCTATAAATTATTAAATTGGTTATATGTCACATTAATCAGGTATTTTTTTACAAAAAAAAAAAGGTCATCTTTTAATCATGAAAACTGAAGTTTGCTAGCCTATGTTTGTGTCTAATACACTTTGATATATGATCTTTTGGCAAAATAAATTTGACAATCCTTCCAGAGTTTGAATTTTAAGCAACTTTTTCTTGACCTAGAATTGGCTTTAGATCACTCCAACAGGCCTTCTGGAATGCTTCAAGTATTTGTTTTTTCTCTCATGAAGGGAAATTTCTGCCTAAGGTATTGGGAAGCTTTGTCAAATAATAATAACCACATTATGGTTTCATGTATAGCTCTAATTGTTATTCTGGAATATTGTGTTTTGAAGAAAGGACAAGATTCCATGTCATTTGCAAGTATTGCTGATTCTTAAACTTTTTGTTTTTTCAGATATAAGGAATCATTTTAATGCAAATTTGGTAAATTTTGGAAATTCTTAATAAGTGGCAATACATTTCTTTGCATGAATTCAATTAGACCTGTTTCCAAAAGTGGCTATAGTAACCAAGAAAAAAAACAAACTGAAATTGGGCTTGCTTATAGCAGCCTTAGCTTCACCACCTTTGTAGAACTTGATCCATTCAGCATTCCATGGGAATCCCTTACAATCCACAAGGGCAGGCCATCATTGAACTTGCCCATGCTACCCTGAAGGGTATGCTAGTAAAACAAAAAAGGGGGAATATGGGACTCAAGGCATGTGTTTCTACCCCCACAGGGCCACTGTGGATTCCAGCTTGCCAGATTAAACCCTATCATGGCATGGCACTGGAATAATCCTCTTCCAGAAATGAAGAATTTGGGCCTGGGACTCCACAGCACCAAACATTGTGCCTTCTCTGGACTCACCTGGGGAATAATGAAGCTGATGGCAGAGGCTGAGCCACAAGTGGAGTGTACTCACACTCTATGCATTCCAGAAAACTAACCATTGCTCTTTTTGTTTTTCTTATAATCTGTAAAATCAGAACTCCAGCAGTAAATGCGCTTCACAGATTCTGATATTCCAAAGTGTTTTTCTTATAGTCTGTAAAATCAGAACTCCAGCAGTGAATGCGCTTCACAGATTCTGATATTCCAAAGCAGAAAGCTCACCACCTCCTTCTGTCTTCTACATTCAGCAAAACAAAAAAGGGGGAGATGTTGGAGAACACAAGAAACCTAGTTGGAAAGTTGTAAGGAGGAAATTCTGATAAAGGGAAGTGTGTGGAAGGTCACCTGGCCTGTTTATTGGGATTCTGACTTAGGGGAGACTTAAGGGAGTGTCGAAGGCAGAGCCCCTAACTATTCCTTGACCTTTCCAAATAAGTCTGTATATGTGCAGACCCCTGGGTGTTTACTGGAATCCTTATGCTTGATCCATGGATACCCTTGCCTAGAGGACAATGTAAACCTGTGTCCTCCCAAGATTACTCACCCTACTGAATTTATCTAAAGATAAAAATTCCAATAAAGGCCTAACGAGGCAGGCAATAGAGGCTTCCCTGGCTACTAAAGCTGGGGGCCCCTTAGCCCTCTATTTCATAGTTAAACTGAGTCTGAGTAATCTGTTCATCTGTCATTCAGGGGCTGCTGGTCAGCCCCGGCACATGGAGACCAATCTTTAATGTCCCAACCCATGGCTCTCCACAATTCCACTGTGAGTATCTGACTTTTCTAGTCACATCAATCCCTAGCTTTTGAAGTCTATTGTGTTTACATTATTTGTTCTTTTAACACACCTTCAATTTAGTCTGTTTTATCTTCTACAATAACAACCATAGTGACTTGGTTGCACAGATCTTCTATCTTTGGATTTATCTGAATAAGTTTCCTCCTATCCTATCCCTTCCCCAACATCCTGTTTGGTTTTAATATCTTTCACCAATTACAATGGATATTGTAGCATTCCACTTAGAACCCTTTTTCAAAGCTAACACACTCACCCTCCAACTTCTGGAAACATTAACTGCTAATAGCTCAAGAGCTCTGCCCTTCATTGAGAATGGCTCTTGGCCATAGAGAACCCTATTGCCCAGAGAGTCCCTCAGCCAATAACAGGTTGATGCTGAGAAACAAAGATCCAGCCTCCATGCCTCAAATTGGTAAAATATAAAAATCATTTCAGATCCAGGTCTCTGAATAATAACAACTAAGTTTTTAGTGCAACTGCATGAAAATTAACTTCTTCCACTGCTTGTCCAGTGATCTTCACTTCCTTAGAGTTGTTGCTCACAAGACCATTTCTCAATGAATCTTCTGTTCTATTTTGCCATTGTTCATAACTAGGAATATTCATGCTGTCATGATATTTCATAAATGAGTCATCAATAAATAGTTACAGCTTACTGGCATATATAAAGTAGTACTTTTAAATGTCTAAATGTTGAAATATCTGAGCTTTTTTATTTTTAAAAAGTGACTGATTTTTTAAAAAATAAATAGATATGTATGCTATTATGTAATAGACATCTGAGTGGGACCATAAATAAGAAAGTGAATGAGTGGAACAGATGTTCTAATTTATCATTTTCTCTTTGATCTTATTAGTTAAAATATGCATGTTTAGAAACAGTACAACATCTAAAAGAGAGTGTGAAAAGGTGATAGACATGTTCAGAAAAAGCTATAGCTATGAATGTCAGATGTTCAAAAGCACCATTATTGCTAATGAATTCCCGAGGTGTTTGGTGTACCGCAAATGTATATTCAGATTATTGAGATTTAAGACTACCTAAGGATTAATCATGAAATTTACAAGCCTAGGAATGCTGAATTCCTCCTCAAATTATTTTAGTTATGAACAAAATATACAAAATACTAGTATACTTGTTACAAAAGCATTTTAGGTGTAATTAATGTCATTAAATTTGAAGTGTTAACAAATCTTGCATGACAGCTACTGGGGAGTTAGTAGACACTAATTCAGAAAAAAAAATAGGAATAACCTTCAAGCACATACTTTCAGGCATGCGAAACCATTGTGCCATGGTTAATCGTGGGTATTTTAAAGATAGGAATTATAATATTAAGATTTTGTGTTTGTTTTTTTACCAATTAATTTAAGACTGATATATTTACATAAGAGAACTGCTAAGTATTAATATGACATTTTAGAAAAGAAATGTTCTTTTGAAAAAGAAAAGTTTGAATATTATAACTATAAAATTAAATTGTTAGAAGTCTGTGGGGCAATTGGACTTATAATGGCAACACTTATTTATTTTATTTTTTTCAATAATGAAGTGTGAGTGTAAGCTCATAGCAGGAAACCTGAGGAAAATAATATGAAGGATAATATTCATTTCAAAAAGTGTCTGAATGCCCTGCTGCTATCTACAAATCTGATTCTCATTGTCAATAATATAATTGATGGTAGTAAGTCCACACAGTGACTGAGGGTTTCAATCCACAGCTGACTTTAATTTGCCGGCTGATTAATTGGTTTGGGTGAAGTTAGAAAATTCAATCTTTTCTACCTTGATTAAATTGCAGGAGCAGAGGGACCACTTCTAGCGTAGTGAGCAACTGTAGCAATGGACTAAACTTGGGGAAACTGGGTCATACAGTTTCTCTGTCTTTGACTTGGACCAACTGCCTGAAAGGGAAAAAAAATGTCTTTCTTGATTGAAATTCACTTTAAAACCTGGAAGTGGGCTAGCTGAGCTTACCTTTCAGCAATGATGCTATGTTTTTCTTTTCTACTGTACAAGCACAAGGGTGATGATAAGGCATTATTCAGGAAAAAGTAGCTGCGGTGTTTAAAAGTTGAAATAGATTATAATTGCTAAATTATGAAAACATTTATTAGGAAAAAACTCAAGTATATTAATATTAAGTAAATAAATATATTTTTAAGTATTGGAGCAGCCTGATTTAAATAGATGGAGGAAGCTATATCTGTAATGGGATTCCAACCTGGGGAATGGAACGGGGACTCACAGAGGCCAGACAATCTGTGTTAGTAACTGCAATCACTGTATTGAAATTCAGGAAAGTAACCAGTGATTAAATTATATATATATATATTTGAACAATGGGCATAGAAAACAGAGCAATCCTACCAAAAGAATGAGAGGGGGATAAGGTTAAGGTACAGGGAGGGTCAGGAGGAACCTCCACTACTGACTGCTTTCTCATTGCTGTTTCCAGCCCTTCAAAGAACAGGAACAATTCCTGCCCTAGTGTTCATTGCTATTTTTGCATAATTTCAATAAATCACCCCCCCCCATCTAGAGAATCCTAAATGCACTCAAATGAGTTTCATTTACTTTCATTACAGTTGAAATTTTTATGGAACTGGGTCAGAGGGCAAATTGCATAATGGTCAAAGGATAAGTCTTGATGAACCCCAGTTTCAAGGCACAAGTACTAAAGAGGAGTCTGAAAAGGGTGCTGTCATAAGCGATCAAAGAGGCAGAAGGAGAGTCAGGTGGGGGTGGGAGTCTTGGAAGCTCTAGCCATGCACTGTTTCACTCCAATTACTCTAGTGTTCCCACCTTATTTTTGATACAGAAATTTACTTTTGAATGCATGGGAAATTGTTATGCAAATCTAGCTACAGTGCATATCTCCTAGCAGTATTTTTACAACCAATTTCTGACCCTAAGCTTCCCTATAGAGAACTGCTTGAGTTATCACTACAGAAAACAGTGCTTTTACTTTGAACAAGAGCAAATGATGACACTGTCAGATATTGTTGAAAGATCTAAAACAGAATATTCTTGAGATCATCTCTTCCAGTTAGCATCATGGAGTTAAGAGTTGTTTATATGGAGTGATTGGGGAAGAAGAGAGATAGCTCAGGTTTGAAAAATTAGGGATCAAAACAGTAAATGATCAGAAATTGAAAGGGAACAACACAACAACTTTATAAAGGAGAGAGGTAGAGAGAGCAATAGATAAGAAAATTTGGGGAGAATAATTTTTTTATTGGGAGGAAAGCAGAGCAAATCTAACTAAACTCCAAAGAACCAGTAAAGGAGAAAAGCTTAAGAGTACAAAGGAGATTGGATATGTCATAAAGTAAAGTTCTGAAATGGTCAGGGAGAATGGGATTCAGACACTATCAGGGGATCATAAATGCACCAGTTTTTCAATTCAGAGTTGGAGATCAAAATCCAAGTTGTGTGTTTTTAAGTCTATTCCTTTTCATCGTATATAATTCCTATTTGGTAAAGCTTTGCCTGACATTTCATATTCCAGTCATCACTCAGGCATCACTTTTGTTATGTCAATTTTAATATTTCCCTGTGTTATGCTTGCCATGAGCTATACAACAGCTAAGCTGATGAGAGTTTTTATTAAGAAAGTATTTTTAAATTATGGTTTTATATATTGATTATTTAAATGTTGCCACACTTTAGTGTCCTATCTGTGAGGTCCTTTAAGGTGGAGAGATGTTTTGAAGTATACCAAGGTCACTTGGAATACAGCTGTTTGTGTCTAAGTGCAGGGTAAATCCTTGGCTTAGTTTCTGTAGAGATTCTTAATGTTGTCATTTATTTCTAGAGTTTACTTATAGGATTCTGAGGTAGAACTTGAGAGGCAATCTTAAAATACTTAAACTACTACATGGAAATGAATTTATAACGATTATACATTTCCCTGGCTTTATCACCAAATACATTATTATTCTATTTGCAAAGAATAAAAATTATGTGTCTCTATCAACCAGGATAGGATAATTTATGCTGCATTAATAAGAAATTCTCAAATCTTAATGACATATTATAACGAAAATGTTTCTTTCTCAATCGACATGCTCATCACAGTTCAACTCAGGGTTCTGCTCCACATCTCTTCAATCAGTGACCTAGGCTTGACCTAGCATGCCGCATCCTGAAATGCGGCTTCATCTTAGAAATTGCTAGTTTCCTAGGCAGCAGGAAGCACAGCTCTGGAGGGTTTCCCTCCAGCTACTGTATGCTCTAGCTTCCTCACAATTCATTTGCTGAAATAATCTCCTGCACCCCCTCTGACTCTCACTGGTCCCAATCCAACCTCAAGAGACATAAGAGGTACAATCCTAGCTTGTGTCTGGAAAATTGAGAGCTGGACATATTTGGCAAACAACACTAATGGATTTAGCAGATTGTTTCAACAATGTGAACACTGTTATTAAACTACGAACTCAACAATTTGAAAGATCTCAAGTCTCAGAAGGTATATACATACATATAAATACATATGTAGTTTTGTATTTATGTATATCATAAACATGCATCAGTAAGCTTTTTTTTTACATATTGGGCATAAAGATAATTTGAGATAATTTGTTTTATAATATTTTAATAAGCTTATGTTAATTTTTCTTATTTATAACTTCTACAAAACTCTCATATTTCTTCTGATAAAATATTAAACTATTAAACCTGATTATCTTTAAAGAAATGTTAACTGAACTTGTTTATAAATATTAAGTATTTCTGTGTGGAATTATTTTCTGTACCAATATATTGCTTGAACTAATGTAAGAGAATAGACTGATTAGATGTTGGTGTCTCATTAATATATATAGTTGTTTCTTTCTCTTTTTTAAAAATTTAAATGTGTCTATATAGCTGGAGGTTAGCCTGTGTCATATTTAAACTTTTGCTCTTATCTCATATAATAAAAGCCTAGTGACCAAAACAATAGAATGACTAGAACACCAGTATGACCAGAATGACCCCAGCCCCTTGCCCCAGCCAGACTGCCATCCAGCCGGAACCCCCATCAGGGCAGGCCGGCCGGCCCTCACCTGTGCACCGGGCCTCTATCCTATATAATAAGGCCAGTATGCAAATCGACTGAACGGCGGAATGACTGGTCACTATGATGCACACTGACCACTGGGGGCAGATGCTCAACGGACAAGCTTTCCCCTGATGATCAGTGTACTCCCACAGGGGGAGCACCACTCAGCCAAAAGCTGGGCTCACGGCTGGCTAGCAAGCGACAGTGGTGGGAGGCTCTCCTGCCTCTGCGGCAGCACTAAGGATGTCCGAATGCCAGCTTAGGCCCGTTCCCTGTGGGAAGCGTGCCTAAGCCAAGAGTTGGACATCCCCTGAGGGCTCCCAGACTGTGAGAGGGTGCAGGCCAACTTGAGGTACCCCCTCAAGTGCACAAATTTTGTGCACCAGGCCTCTAGTTGTTATATAATTGCTGATAAAATTGTCTTCTTTTTTGTTTTATTCTGTCCAGTGAGCCACAATGTCAGCTTTGGAATATATTTAATAAACTTTTGAATAAAATGTTCTATGGGACTTCTAAGGAGAAGAATGAGTTAAAATATATGAGTAAAGAAACCAAGGATACAAAGCCCTCTCAGTGTTTATCAAGACTAAACTGAATATTCTAATTATCTCAGGTAATGCCTTTCTTTTTTGTAAATACATTTTTATTGATTTCAGAGAGAAATGGAGAGAGAAAGAGAGAGAGAGGAACATCAATGATGAGAGAGAAGTATTGATCAGCTGCCTCCAGCATGTCCCGCACTGGGTATTGAGCCCACAACCCGGGTATGTGCCCTGACAGGGAATTGAATAGTGACCTCCTGGTTCATAGGTTGATGCTTAACCATTAAGCAATGCTTGCCACATGGCAAGGCCTTTCTAACACTTGAATATATGTGTGGATATGTATAGACATGGGCATATACACAAACTTCTATATACTTTTAATTTCATGTTTGATGAATTGAAATATTTAATGGATTGAATGATATAGAATAATTATGCACATCTTTCCTGTGCGTATTTAAGAGCATTCTGCAGTATATGAAACAATCATGCTAATAGATGCATTAACATATTTAGAATAATTAGATGCTTTAAAAAGAAAAGAGACCTGGTATACATTAATTCATTAGCTTTGCATTGATATATGATTAATATCCTTTTTTTTTCTTTTAGCACTGATATATTATGTGTGGTTTAACATACATTTGAGGAAAGTAATTTGAAATATTTGGTTTGTAGAGAGCTTTTGTTCAAACCTAGAGTAAGGTATTAAACAGTTTTTCCAAAGTTTTCATTTCATTAGTGTCTACAATAGAGCTATTTGATATACGTGATTATACTTTATTTATAACTTTTGTTTGGTTTACTGCGAAAAGTGTGCTGAATTTCCTAAAATTACTATCTAAGACTCACAATATCATAAATATAATATTATTGTTTTGTTTCATTTTGTATTGTTTAAAGGTTCCAGGGTCAAACATACCTAGAATCAAACCCCAACTACTAGCAACTTGACAGGAAATTACTTAACCATTTTGAGGGCCAGTTTCTACATTTGAAAAAGAGGAATATCAGAGTTTATGGGAGGATCCAATGTGAATACTTAGATAATATAAGCACAACATCTTGTCTACAGTAGGCTACAGATGAACGTTAGCTCCCATTCGTACTATCAGGAGAAATGACGAACAGCCTAATACAAAATACTGCAAATTCCAAAACTTTCTACACTTGTATACAACTTATATTTATAATGATTAGGCTAAAACTCTGGAATATAGGAAAGTACATTTTGAGTCATTTGTCATATAAATTTATACTCAGTATACTTAGTATTCTCATATACTTCTCTATGTTGTAATTATCAGTTAACTAGAGGCCTGATACACGAAATTCGTGCAAGAGTAGGCCTTCCCCGGCTGCTGGCACTGGCTTCCCTCCAGCACCTGGGACCCAGACTTCCCTCTGGCTGCTGGCACCCAGGACCCGGGCTTCCCTCACACAGGGAGTGTCCATCCACCTGCTGCAGCCTGCCAGCTGGTGGCCTGGGCCTCCCTCTGTGGGGTAATTAGGGGGGCGATGGTCGGGCCCCCAACCAATCACATTGTACCTGCCTCGGCTGGCCTGGCACCAGTAGGTGTCATAGCATGGTCCCGGATGGTCATCCAAATGGATGGTCATCCAGATGGTTGTTCCGCTGTTCAGCCATTCGGTTCATTTGCATATTATGCTTTTATTATATAGGATATGTAACAATTGATTGCTATCAATAGTACACAGACCAGTGTGACTCTTATGATTCAGTCAAAATAACAACTAAATCAATGATGCTTAGCTAATGACTTAATATCTCTATGGTCTTTTCTAAAAAAATGAGGAAAACAATATATGTTGCATTAGGCAGGATTTATTTTAGTTACAAATGACAGAATCCCAACTCAAAGCAGCTTAAACAAAGTTGTTTAGTAAATGTTTGGGGTAACTGACTGAATCAAAAGGAAAAGCTATTGGAACCAGGAGATATCTACCACTCCAAAGAAAAGACACTAAAGACAGGAGGCCATTAAATTCTCTCCACTCATTCACCTCATTGTTGCTTCTCTTTGTTTTGCTGTACATGGGGTTCCCCAAAGCAAGAGAGAGAGAGAGAGAGAGAGGATCACAGGCAACCCAAACATACTCATTGACCCCACTAAAGACAGGAGGCCATTAAATTCTCTCCACTCATTCACCTCATTGTTGCTTCTCTTTGTTTTGCTGTACATGGGGTTCCCCAAAGCAAGAGAGAGAGAGAGAGAGAGGATCACAGGCAACCCAAACATACATCATTGACCCTGAATAAGGTGATATCTGAGATTTTTCCCTATCAGAGGAAAAAGCATACTCAAGGAATGATTTGGCCTGATTTGGGTCCCATGCCCACTTCTAGAACAATTGCTGTATTTATAAAGTTTATAATGGCACCTGGGCTCACCCAATATGAACCATAGAGGTTATGGCTCTTACCAGCACTACAAAACCCCAAAGAAGCTCCTTACTATGAGACATAGGACCTGGTTTCCCCCGCAGCTTCTCCAAGGGCCCAGGTAGCTGAGAATTATTGGAAGTGGGATTTAACCAGGACCACACCACCAACACCACTGATAAGGGAGCATGGCGGGAAACTCAGCCTAATGCTCAATGAGAAATAGAAAGCAGCAGAAGAGAAACTGAAAATAGGCAGATTTTTTCCCCTCCCTTCCTGTCTCTGAATGACTGCTCCTAGTTTTGTTTTGTTTTTCTGAACCCTGTCCAAACCTTTGTCTCATAGCCAAATGGCTGTGACTGTGAAGCAGTGGTCAACTCCATATCACATCTTGTATTGCTCCCACCTCCACCCACAGACTAAACATTGCCTTCACTCTCAGCACCCTGGTTTAACACTTCTCAATCAGGAGTCAACTTTTATTCTTGACACACACTGTTTTCTAGGTATACCACACTAAGACAAATAGACACTATGTTATTTACTTATTTTTTTTATTGCTTTTAATGCAAGCTCTATGAGATTAGGTTGTTGTCGGTTTGCTTTTTTCTTCAATATTAATCTCCAAGGCTAAAACTTCCTGACACATGTTAGCTCCTCAATAAATAATTATTAAATTTAAAATTAGTAGACTTCATTTAGGTTATGTGACCTCAAGAGGGCTATACTACAAAAAAAAAGTGCAAAAGGACTCTTCTTGACGTGCTGAATAATGACAGGCAGGAAGGAGGTGCTGGACAATTTTTCAGTAATACTAGTAGTGGACAAATAAGTTTGGTTTTATGTTGACTCTTAACCATTTATTGAACATCTACTTACATCATTTCAGTAATGCAAGTTGCTGGAAGTATAGTGATAGTGAAATTTTTTTATCTTCAAAATATATAGTACAGTGTGAAAATATACAGTTCATAGTTGCCCCAAGATTTCCCAGGAAAAAAGGAATACATTATAACTACTTCATTTTCTTTAAAAAACCAAACAATAACAAACAAAAAAACAACAACCAAAATTTGTTGTTCATGTAGGTGATGTCCATTGTACTGATGCTTCCATTTTTAAGAGAGAGCTGGTCACGGAGAATGGAAAATCCACTCCAAAACAAATCACTTTACTTAGACCACTTTGCATGTTGAAATGTTGCTGCAAGCTAAGGTGGAGTAGAAACACAAGTCAGCAGCTTTTTTCTCTGTCCTAGTACTTATTCCTCCCCTTCCATCTGGCAACAAGAAAAAATAAACAAAGGCATCAGCATCTGTTGCTCCTGCTGCTTTGAATTAAATAGACTCAGTTTCATCAGTTTGCTCCCTCCAATCAAATTCATTGTTATACCATTCCAGGTATTAGGTCAACCTTTAATCTGACACTCCCATTGGATTTTACTAGAGTTTTTTAAAAAGACAAAAAAAATAGAGATTACAATGAAAAAATCAACAGTTTTTTAAAAGATAATTTATTTTAATGAATATTAAGTCACACATTGTAGCAGAATATTAAGTCACAAGCCTTTGATTCAGTAGTATACACACATATAAGCATAAAGTTTCTAAAATACAAATTTTCCATGTCTGTGTCTATATGCAAAGCACGAGTCATAAGCCTGATATTACAGGCAAAGGATTGCCTGGAGATTTGTTTTAAAGATGGGCTGTGGAAGCTTTAGTGATGGCTGTGAGGTGTTTCTCCTTGCTAAGGAGATGGGATGTAAGAGAGATTACTAAATGATTTTGAGTTTAGGAAATGCACTGGTGTTATGCAGGTCTTGATATGCTTGAGCACACAAATACATCTCATAAATCTGTCCAAATTCCTCAGAACTCAAGGGTAATGTGTTTCCTCCTGAATTCCTGTACTGATCAGCAAAACATACACACACATCTTAAAATGCAGCCCCAACGCAGAAGAAGAGGTGTATTTCCTAATACAGCAACCCAAGGAAGTAAGAGAGAATTAGAGTGACTTTGTTTCCTCATAAAATTGTCTCTGGGTACTTGAAATCTATTCATATGATTGTAACATTACAGCTGTAAAATGTTTAGAAAGTTTCCCCTCTCCTTTGAAATACTTAATTAGAAGTGAATTTAATAAGAGATGTGCTAAGCAATTAAACTTGCTGACCATATTAACATTTAAATGAGAATAAGAAACATCAAGCTATTTATAATAAGAAATTTAAGAGGATATTCTAGCAAGGCTCTGACAAAGAAAGAACATTTAGGATCTATACTTATAAAGTTCACATGCTAATTATCAGTTTCACTCATAAAAGATGCAGTTAGTAAACATTTCTCATAAAAATGTTCTAAATCTTAAATCTGCATTCCAAGAACTTCAATTTCAAACAGTATGTTTTGATTTTTAATGAACATAAAGATTAACAAGTTAAAGGTTAAAACACACTACTGTTATAACTACTCATTTTCAGTAAACAGGCAGGTTTTTTTTCAAACCAACATTCTGTTACTTGCTACTGTTTTTAATAGCAAGGAACAGTTGTGTTTTGCTTAAACAACAGTTGTGAAGTGTCTTGTGCTGATACTTGGTAAAAATGGAAATATCAACATTGTTTATGTAGGATTTTCAAGCCATATATCAGTGAAAGGTACATTTAGTTCTGCAGTCAACCTATTAAGTATAAATGGGATTTTTGGATTGGTGTGACATTTTACTTGACATTGTCAAATAACAAAGACAATAATATCTGTTTAAAAGTAAAACAGAATGACATCCTCTTCGTTTTTCGTCAAATACAGAACAAATGATCCTTGTAAGAATAAGGCACTTTGCTACCCTCCAAATTGCTCAACATTCAAGAGTGTATTTACCACAAGCCATTAAGTAATTTTGTTAAGAGTGATATTTTGTGAAATAGTGGTTTCTTAGACTTTTTAGTAAGAACATAACCTACTTTTTTCTTCGAACTGAAACTCACTAGGTTATACATCAAATAAACTGAATATTTTTTTAAATTAACTTACCTTCAGAATTCGTTTCTTGGTTCTGAATCTCTTCCTTTTTATAGACTCATGCAACAGAAAAGAACTAAAATTTGTTGAGTGCCTACTATGTGGCACACATTTCACTTACATTATCTCATGTAATGCTTCTAACAATGATGCTATCTTGTAATCTCTTATTTAATATGTGAGGAAACTGAGTTTAGAAAATTGAAGTGAAGGAACTTGCAAACTCTGCATGACCTGTGTGTTCTCTTACTCTGGGGATGTAGGGAGCAGAGCTTGTACATTATTTAGTTTGGCCTTTCCGGGAACAAACAGTAGTTTTGCCACCTGGAAATGAGGGACTTGGTGGCTGAAAACTCAGCTCATCTAAGCTTGTGACTGAAGAGTGCTTCCTAACCATGTGTTTTTTGTCTAGTCAGACAATCAATCTCATCCACCATAAAATGGGCATAGCGAGTCCATCATCGGGCATTGCTGTAAGGTGAGCATGTTGTGCTGGATTCTATTGGAAAAGATAAAACACTTTTGATGTCCACACATTGGAATAAATAAAAAAAAATTCTTGAAGGATTCTTGAAAGTATAATTTTCTAACTTCTAGGTTAGTAAAGCGCTGTGCTGGTTGACTACTGCAGATTTTTGTAAACCTGGAAGAAATGCTTACAAAGTGGCCTATTTTCCTCAGTTTGAGAATATTTATTTCCATTTTTGAGTACAGTTCAACTGTTACTGTTGCAACTGGCTACTTACTAATAATAATAGAAAAGGAGCAAAAGGGATGCCAGACATCATAAGCATGGCCATTTGGACAGCTTTGCCAGGAAGCTGCAATTTCACACTCCCAGGGAACCAAAGGTCCATTCCCTGCAGGTTGCTGGGGGAAGGGGAAGATGGATGCATATGCAGTGAGTCAGGGTGATGTAGGGAAGATACAAAGATAATGGGCCAGAGGTGGTAGAGCCACAACAAGCGTGATATCTTAGAAGGTTAAAATCCACAGACAAAGGGATTCTCTTGCTCTCTTGTTTCTTTGGCTTTACTGCTGCTTTCTTGTATTTGTCCTTGTTTTCTTCATGGCTATGTGGCCCTAGAAGCCACATGGCCCATGGCCATGCAGACCTCACATGCAATGGACTACAGCTGGGAATACAAACTAAGCTAGCCTGATGCTGGATTGGGCTGTGCAGACACGGAATAGGAACTCTGGGCAATAGCTTTAACCCTAGCTCTACTAAAATCATAGCTGGACTTCTTCCATGGTGGGCCAGAGGGAAAGAGGACCTTGGCAACTCAGAGGTTTAATTTCACACAAATAAAGGCCACTCATTTTCCCAAGAGAGTTTCAGAAAGTGCTTTTTCTTATGACACCGAAAGAAGCTCATTTCCACCAGCCACTAGTGGGGACATGGAGAACTCCCTACCGATAACATAACTAGGATAGAAAAATGAACAACACAGCAGATGAACACATTTCCCCCCTTATTACTGTATATGAAGAACAAGAAATTTTCAGATTTCTTTTAGTAGAAATATTTTAATAAGTGTGTTTGAGTATGTGTGAATAATTTATGAGAAATAAAGGCAAATCTGGCAAAAATGGGATTTTCTTCATATACAGTAATAAGTAAAGTATATACAAGTATGATGTATTTATAAGAAATCATTTCTGGTGTGCATCTGGAATTGAGAGTTAATTAGTAGACTTATTTTTAGACTAAGACTCATTTTTTAGTCTAATTACCTACTGAATTTAATAATTAATTATATTTGTTCTGTGCTTCATTAATTCCTTAAAAATAAATCAAAGTTTTAATGTCTTTTGTGCACCTGAATCTTATGGTTTTGTCTTCATTGAAAAGGATATATGTCAACTTTTGGAGAATGACATATATTTTAATCATTTATTTCAAATAATATAAATTCTACATAATAGAAAGATGTACAAAATGTATTTGCAAAGCAAGATTCTCCTGTGGAAACTTCCTGCTCTCCACTTTATTTGGAGAATGGAGTGGTAACTATACAGAGTGATTATCAGAAATTGTATTTGAATAGGTTTAACTTCTATGTAACAATTAATGTATATTTAGTCCTACTATCTTCTATATCCATAATAATGTGCAAGGAGAATTGATGTGACAGTATGGAAACTCTGAGGCAATGTAAGTGGCATGCTTAAGGGTATTTTTGTTGTTCAAACTTTTGAAAGTTGCTTATGACTTGTATGGAAAAATTCGAGAATATCTAATTCACATCTATGTTTTATTTCACAAACCACTATGAATGAATGAACAGAGATTTGATATAGTCTGAATAGGTTTTTGTATTTCATTTTTGGTGATAAGAATGGAATAATCTCCATAAAATGGGCTAATCAAATTCCCGTGGAGCCACATCAATACTCACTTTGCCTCCTTAAAATATAGATGGCTCAAGTGGCTTTCAGATAAATGCCAGATTTTTTTTCTATTTCTGTGATCTGAGAAGCAGGGAAAGTGACAGAGACCAAATAACAATTAAGTGTAGGATAGTATTAAAGCCAGATTAATTGAGAGGAGACCGGAATAATAACTGCTTTTTAAAATATTTTTATTTTCTAATTTTAAAATGTTGACTGTGCAAAATATCAAACACTCTAGAACAGTGGTTCTCAACCGTGGCTGCACATTAGACTCACCTGGGAATCTTTGGAATGAGGCCCAGAAATCAGGATTTTAAAAAGATTCCCAGGTGACTCTAATGTGCAGCCAAGGTTGAGAACCACTGCTCTAGAACATAATGTCCTCCTTAGATCCACCCCTTATATAAAACAGCTCTCCAGATTTTGCCACTCCATCCTTGCCTCACCCATAACTGAATAATTTGCTTTAGCTATTAGTAGGAAGTCCTAGTTTCTGGCATTAACTCTGATTTTTTTATGGTGTCATTTAGCTTTTGTTCCTGCATTTCCTGTAGAGAGGGTAGCTATAAAGACCTTTAAGTAGATTCAGTTCAATTTTTTTTTCCATACCATTCTTTGTTGGTAAAGCTGGACATTTTATGTCATGATACACCAGTCAGCACACACTATTTTTTGTCTGTTTTTTAGTGATGCTAAGATTGAACAGTAGTTCAGACTCTTACATCCTGAACCGTTATTGTAAAGTTCCCCATCAATCTTTTATCGAATGGTTTTATTCACTAATGAACTTTGCCTGAAAGTTATGTCACATTTACTAGCTGAAATCTTTCTTTTTATAAAGATAACTTTTCATAATCAGGTTCATCTATTTGGTTATTCTGAAATACAGTTTGCACAGAAAAAGTAAGATACATGCTGACTTTGTTGTTCTCCCACTACCTCTTGTATGAGTATTACTTTGAAGTTAGAGTTTTTATATTTCAATATATGTCAATCCATTATAGTTATTATTCTATCTAGTGCTCATTTTTTTTCATATCCAGCTACTGGAAAATTGTTTCTGTGGCCTCTTGTGTCACTTTCAGTTTTATTTTACTTATTATTTTCCTAGCTTTATTGAGGGATAGTTGGCATTTAGCCAACAGAACATATGTGCAGTGTACAGTTGGGTAAGTTTCAGCATATGTATACAACCTTGACAGCATCAACACAATCAAGAGGATAAATACAGTCATCACTTCCAAAGGTTTTCTTCATATAATCTCTCTCCACCAGTCCACCCCATATACATCCTATCCCCTTTGTTACTCAATTATAATCTATTTTCTGTCACTATAGTTTAGTTTCTAGAGAATTTCATGTAAGTGGAGACATATAGTACATAGTTTTTTCTGTGTTTGACTTCTACTTAGTACGATAGTTATAAAAGTGATCCATGTTATTTCTGTTGTTATTTCATATTGCTGAGTAGTATCCTATAGGCAGAACATATCACATTTCTTTATCCATTCACCAGGGGATCTTTGGAATAGATTCTCACAAGTGAGACTGATGACTCAACTGGTAATGGAAATGCAATTTTATACCAGCTATTTAGGTTGTTTCAGCTTATGGCTATTACAAGTAATGCTGCTAAAACCATTGGTGTACATTTTGTTTGGACACATGTTTTCATTTCCTTGGAGTAAATACCTAGGTGTGGAATTGCTAGATTATATGGTAGGTATATGTTTAACTTTTTCTGAAACTGCCCAAATGTTTTCCAAAGTTATTGCACAGTTTTAATTTTCTGCCATGAGAGTAGAATAGTTATAATTCCTCATCATCCTTGCAACCGTTTGGTATAGTCAATTGTTTTAACTTTAGACATTCTATAGGTACACACTAATGTCATTGTGTTGTTGTTGTTTTGTTTGTTTGTTTGTTTTGTATTTTTTATAAATCTTTTTAAAAATAATTCTTTATTGTTAAAAGTATTACATATGTCCCCCGTTTTCCCCCATTGATCCCCTT
Organism: Myotis brandtii; assembly: GCF_000412655.1. NCBI lineage: Eukaryota > Metazoa > Chordata > Mammalia > Chiroptera > Vespertilionidae > Myotis > Myotis brandtii. The sequence goes on along the minus strand of NW_005364882.1, from coordinate 1,198,642 downwards.
CAGTCTGCCCCAGACCCCCACCACAGGCCTTCCCCACTCTATTGTCTTTGTCCATAGGTTATGCATATATGTATACAAAGTCTTTGGTTGATTACCTCCCAACCACCCACCTTTCCCCACCTTCCCTCCAAGGTTCTGCACTCTATTCCATGCTTCCATATCTCTGCATCCACTCCATTCATCAGTTTATTTTGTTAATTAGATTCCACATATGAGTGAGATCATGTGATACTTGTCTTTTTTCTGACTGACTTATTTCACTTAGCATAATACTCTCCAGGTCCTTCCAGGCTGTCTCAAACAGTAAGATATTCTTCTTTTTTACTGCTGCATAGTATTCATTAGTATAAATGTACCACAGATTTTTATCAACTCATGTACTGTTGGGCACTTGGGCTGTTTCCAGATCTTAGCAATTGTAAATTGTGCTGCTATGAATATAGGGGAGTATACATTCTTTCTGATTGGTGTTTCAGGTTTCTTATGATACATCCCTGGAAGTGGGATCACTGGGTAAATGGTAGTTCCAAATGTATTTCTTTGAGGAAACTCCATACTATTTTCTATAATTGCTGCACCAATCTGCATTTCCACCAGCTGTGTACTAGGGTTCCCTTTTCTCCACATTCTTGCCAGCACTTGTCATTTGTTGATGGTAGCCATTCTGACAGGTGTGAAGAGATACCTCATTGTCATTTTAATTTGCATCTCTCTGATGATCAGTGACTTTGAGCATTTTTTCATATATCTCTTGGCCATCTGTATGTCCACTTTGGAAGACATGTCTATTTGGTTTTTTTGCCTATTTTTAAATTGGATTACTTGTCTTCCTTTTGTTAAATTGTATGGGTTCATTATATATTTTGTATATTAACCCTTTATCAGATATATTATTGCCAAATATGTTCTTCCATAGAGTGGGCTCCCTTTTCGTTGAGCATTTTTTTTCTTTTGCTGTGCAGAAGCTTTTTATTTTGATGTAGTCCCATTTGTTTATTTCCTTTGCCCTAGGACAGTGGTCGGCAAACTGTGGCTTGGCAAACCGTGGCTCGTGAGCCACATGCGGGTTTTTGGCCCCTTCAGTGTGGCTCTTCAACAAAATACCGACTTCTGCGCATGGGCCACAAAGTTTTAATCGCACTGTACGTGCATGCCCACACGTGGTATTTTGTGGAAGAGCCACACTCAAGGGGCCAAAGAGCCGCATGTGGCTCACAAGCCGCGGTTTGCCGACCACGGCCCTAGGAGATAGATCCATAAACATAGCTATGAGTGATGTCTGAGATTCTGCTGCCTATAATTTCTTCTAGGATTTTTATGGGTTCACGACTTACATTTAAGTCTTTTGAGTTTATTCTTGTGTGTGGTGTAAGTTGGTGGTCTAGTTCCATTTTTTTTGCATGTATCTGTCCAATTTTCCCAACACCATTTATTGAAGAGATTGTCTTGACTCCATTGTATGCTCTTGCCTCCTTTGTCAAATATTAATTGAGTGTAATGGCTTGGGTCAATTTCTGGGGTCTCTGTTCTGTTCCATTGATTTATATGCCTGTTCTTGTGCTAGGACAGGGCTGTTTTGATTACAGTGGCTTTGTAGTATAGATAGATATTTGATATTGTGATCCCTCCAGCTTTGTTTTTCTTTCTCAAGATTGATGCAGCTATTTGGGGTTTTTTTTTGATTCCATATAAATTTTTGGAGGATTTGTTCTAGGTCTTTGAAATATGCTTTTGGTATTTTAATAGAGATTGCATCAAATCTGTAGATTTCCTTGGGTAGTATGGACATTTTAATGATGCTGATTCTACCCCCTTGTTTATATTTTCTTATATCTCTTTTTTCAACATCCTGTAGTTTTCAGAGTATAGGACTTTTACCTCCTTGGTTAAGTTCATTCCTAAGTATCTTAAATTTTTTGTTGCAATAAAAAATGGTATTGTTTGTTTAATTTCTCTTTCTGAGAATTCATTATTAGTGTATAAAAATGTCATCAATTTTGGGGTGTTGATATTGTATCCTGCTACATTGCCAAATTCATTTATTAAATCTGGTATTTTTTTGTGGAGTCTTCAGGGTTTTCTAAGTCCAATATCTTGTCATCTGTGAATAATGAGACTTACTTCCTCCTGTCCAATTTGGATGCCTTTTATTTATTTCTTTTGTCTGATCACAGTGGCTAGGACTTACAGTACTATGTTGATTAAGAGTGGTGAAAATGGACATCCCTGTCTTGTTCCTGTTCTTATGGGAAATGGTTTTAGTTTTTCCCTATTGAGTATGATGTCCCTGTACGTTTGTCATATGTGGCCTTTATCATGTTAAGGTATGCTCCCTCTATTCTCACTTTGCTCAGAGTTTTTATCAAAAATTGGGTGTTGAATTTTTTCAAAAGTTTTTCTGCGTCTATTGATATGATCATGTGATTTTAATCTTTCAATTTATTTATGTGATGTATCACATTTACTGATTTACAAATATTTTAGTAGCCTGGCATTCCCAGAATAAATCCCACCTGGTCATGGTTATGGTCTTTTTTATATATTTCTGGATCCAAATTGCTAATATTTTATTGAAGAATTTAACATCTATATTCATCAGGGATATTGGCCTGTAATTCTCTTTCTTTGTAGTGTCTTTATCTGGTTTTGAATTAGGGTAATGCTGGCCTCATAAAAAGAGCTTGGAACTTTTCCTTCCTTTTGGAATTTTTGGAATGGTTTGAAGAGTGTAAGTGTTAGTTCTCCTTTGACTGTGTGGTTAAACTCCCCTGTGAAAACATCCAGACCCGGGCTTTTGTTTTCTGGGAATGTTTTGATTACTGCCTCTATTTCATCAGTTGTTATTGGCTTATTCAGGTTTTCTGATTCTTCTTGATTCAATTTTGGAAGATTGAATTTTTCTAGGAATTTTCCATTTCATCCACATTGCCCAGCTTGTTGGCACAGAATTGTTCATAGTATTTTCTTACCATCCTTTGTATTTCTTTTTTTATTTCTTTATTGATTAAGGTATTACATATGTGTCCTTATCCCCCCATTACTCCCTTGATCCCCCCCCCTCAGGCCCTCACCCTTAGGGTTTTCTAAGTCCAATATCTTGTCATCTGTGAATAATGAGACTTACTTCCTCCTGTCCAATTTGGATGCCTTTTATTTATTTCTTTTGTCTGATCACAGTGGCTAGGACTTACAGTACTATGTTGATTAAGAGTGGTGAAAATGGACATCCCTGTCTTGTTCCTGTTCTTATGGGAAATGGTTTTAGTTTTTCCCTATTGAGTATGATGTCCCTGTATGTTTGTCATATGTGGCCTTTATCATGTTAAGGTATGCTCCCTCTATTGTCACTTTGCTCAGAGTTTTTATCAAAAACTGGGTGTTGAATTTTTTCAAAAGTTTTTCTGCATCTATTGATATGATCATATGATTTTAATCTTTCAATTTATTTATGTGATGTATCACATTTACTGATTTACAAATATTTTAGTAGCCTGGCATCCCCAGAATAAATCCCACTTGTGGTTATGGTCTTTTTTATATATTTCTGGATCCAAATTGCTAATATTTTATTGAAGAATTTAACATCTATATTCATCAGGGATATTGGCCTGTAATTCTCTTTCTTTGTAGTGTCTTTATCTGGTTTTGAATTAGGGTAATGCTGGCCTCATAAAAAGAGCTTGGAACTTTTCCTTCCTTTTGGAATTTTTGGAATGGTTTGAAGAGTGTAAGTGTTAGTTCTCCTTTGACTGTGTGGTTAAACTCCCCTGTGAAAACATCCAGACCCGGGCTTTTGTTTGCTGGGAATGTTTTGATTACTGCCTCTATTTCATCAGTTGTTATTGGCTTATTCAGGTTTTCTGATTCTTCTTGATTCAATTTTGGAAGATTGAATTTTCTAGGAATTGATCCACTTTCATTTCTGATTTTATTCATTTGGGTCCTCTCTTTGTTTCTTGATGAGTTTAGCTAATGGTTCATCAATCTTGTTTAGCCTTTCAAGAACCAGCTCTTGGTTTCATTGATTTTTTTGTATTGTTTTTTAAGTCTCCGTGTCATTTATTTCTGCTCTAATCTTTATTATTTTCTTTCATTTACTCTGGGCTTTTCTTGTTGTTCTTTTTCTAGTGCTTTAAGTTGTAGAGGTAAATAGTTTATTGTTAATTTTTATTGTTTTTTGAGGTAGGCCTGTATTGCTATGGACTCTCCTCTCAGGACTGCTTTTGCTGTATCCCAGATATTTTGGGTTGTTGTGTGTTCATTTTCATTGATTTCCAGGAATTTTTTTTTAAATTTATTTCTTGACCTCATTGGTAAACCCTTCATTGTTTAATAACATGCTATTTAACCTCCATGTGTTGGAATGTTTTTTGGGTGTTTTTACTGTAGTTGATTTCTTTCCTTTTTAAACATATTTTTGTTCATTTCAGAGAGGAAGTGAGAGGGAGAGATAGAAACATAAATGATGAGAGATTATAATTGATGGGCTGCCTCCTGCACATCCCCTACTGGGGATCAAGCCCACAACCCTGGCATATGCCCTTGACCAGAATTTAACCTGGGACCCTTCAGTCCCCTGGCCAACACTCTATCCACTTGAGCTAAACTGTCTAGGGATACTGTAGTTGACTGCTAATTTCATTCCACTGTGATCTGAGAAAATGCTTGATATGATTTCAATCATCGTGAACTTGTAGAGACTTGTTTTGTGTCCTAACATGTGGTCTATCTTTGTGAATGATCCACGTGCACTTGAGAAGAATGTAGAGTCTGCAGCTTTGGGGTGAAATGTTCTATAAATGTCAATTAAATCCATCTGATTCAGGGTTTCCTTTAGAGTCACTATTTCCTTGCTAAGTTTTTGTCTCTAGAAAATCTATCAGTGAAGTCAGCGGGGTGTTAAAGTCCCCTACTATGACTATATTGTTGTCAATCTCTCCCTTGAAGTCCTCTAGAAGTTTTTGTTTGTTTGTTTGTTTTCTTGTTGTTGTTTTTTTTATTTAGGTACCACTATAGTGGGTGTATATATGGTTACCAGGGTTATATCCTCTTGTTGGATCAATCCCTTTAGTGTTATGTAGTGACCTTTGTTGTCTCTTGTGATGACCTTAATTTTGAAATCTATTTTGGTCAGATATGAGTATTGCAATTACAGCTTTTTTTTTTCTTTTATATTGGCATGAAAATTTTTTTCTCCATTTCCTCACTCTCCTCCTGTGTGTGTCTTTTATTCTGATGTGGGTCTCTTGTAGACAACATATAGTTGGGTCATGTGTCTTTTGATTGGAGCCTTTAATCCATTTACATTTAAGGTTATTATTGACTGCCAGTCTGGGTGAGGGGCTGAGGGCTGTTTTCCGGCTGGCGAGTGACTAAAGCTTCCAACCGCTCCTTGTTTTCTTCTCTTTTTTTTTTTTTTTTCTGGGCCAGCTTTAGCTCTGAGGCCTCGCTGCTGAAAACATAGATACAATGTTGCGGTCCGAGCCTGGCTGAATGGAAGCCCTTTTCTGGGGTTTTGTTTAGCTTCTTATTTGCAACATAGTATATAGTTGCTTAGAGTTGCAACTGAGAGGCTGGCAAGTGAGGCGGGGAACGTTGGGGTTCGCAGCAAGCAAGCCTCGTGCTCGCTTCAGTGCCTGGCTGCCGGCCGCCATCTTGGCTGACAGTTAATTTGCATATACTCACTGATTAGCCAATGAAAAGGGTAGCGGTCGTACGCCAATTACCATGTTTCTCTTTTATTAGTGTAGATAGGTACTTATTTATTGCCATTTTAACTCTGTATACCTAGGTCTCTCTATTTCTTCTTCTTATAACAGGGGTCCTTTTAGTATTTTTTTTTTTTTATTACTGGCTTGGTGGTAATGTACTCCTTTAGTCTTTTCTTTTTTGACCAGGAGGATCTTTATTTCACAATATATTTTGAATGATAGCCTTTATCGTTGTGGTTTTAATTTGCATTTTTAAAATGCTTCTGAGCATTTTTCATATGCTTATTTGCCATCTGTATGTCTTCTTTGACGAAATGTCTGTTCAATTCTTTAACTCATTTCATACTGTCTTCTGATTTTCTCATTATTGTGTTTTGAGTATTCTTTAAATTTTGAATACAAGAACTTTGTCAAATATATACATTGCAAATATTTTCTCCCAATATGTTACTAGTCTTTCCATTCTTTAAAAAATGTCTTTCTATGCCTTGGTGGGTAAGGCCCAGTTGGTTGATCATCATCTCATGCACTCAGAGGTTCCTGGTTTAATTCCTGATCAGTGTTACAGAGTAGAAAAATTTTTTAGGCCTGCTTAATTACTTAGCCACCTCAGCAGCTTGACAGCCTGTGCAAAGTTTCTAGGAACTGAGCTCACACACCTGAGCAACGGACTACAAAGAACAAACAGATCAACACACCTGAGCAACGGCCTACAGAGAACAGACAAATCAAAATTAAGAACAGTCCTGACCTTTAAGTTACCCAGAAATGAATAACAGGAGGATGATGAATAGCTTGGCTAAAACTACCCAATGAGCTTTTGTAACTTGGCTTTGCTTGCTATGGGAACCTGAACACGGATGTAGTTGTCCCCTTTAAATATTGGACTCTGTAGATGTTCAGGGCCGCTTCTCTCTTGGGCTTCCCGAGTGGAGGAGCGGACACTGGCCAGTCAATAAAGGCTCTCTAAATTTTAATCTGTCCGGAGTTCTGGTCATTCTGTCACTCGCGCTCCACAACAGTCAGGGCGCATGCCCAAGCTGCAGGATTGATCCTCAGTAGGGGGGTGCAATAAGCAGCCCATCAATGTTTCTCTTTCTCCCTTTCCATCCCTCACTCTGTAAAATCAATAAAAGCATTTTTTTAATGTCCTTCACCCACCCAAAGTGAGATCAAATATGCAACCTGGGTATGTGCCCTCACCAGGAATTGAACCTGACACCTATTGATGTATGGGATGATCCTCCAAACAGCTAAGCCACACCATCTAGGGCCATTTTTGATGAATTACAATTATTATTTTTTTATCTTATGGATCGTGCTAATGGTATTATATTAAAAGAATATTTCCCAACCCAAAATGACAATTTTTCTCTCATATTTCATTCTCGAATTATTTACCTTTAAATATTTTTTATTTTTATGCAGTTGTAAATAGTATATTTATTTCAATTTCTGGTCATTTGTCCTAATATATAAAAATGCAATTTATTTCAGTATATTGAGTTTGTCTCCTATACAATTGTTAAACTTATTAGTTTTGGTAGTTTTTATAGATTCTGCCAGTTTTTTATATAGTTTTATTCTTTCATTCTAGATGCCTTTCTCCCCCACCCCTTAATCTTGCCTTATTGAATTGATTAGGTCCTTTAATACAATATTGAATAGAGTGGTAAGATTGGACTTCTTTCTTCCTGATCTTTCACCACTAAGTATAATGTTAACACTAAGTTTTTTTGTGGATACATTTTATCAGGTTTAGGAAGATCTGTTATATTCGTAGTTTGCTAAGAGGTTTTATTACAAATGGATATTAAATATTGTCAACTATTTTCTCTGCAAATATTGATGTGTTTCTAGTTGCAAATAAAACAAATGTGTATATGTGTAAAGGTAATTCTTTACATACTATACTGTACCTTGCTTTTTTCACTTAACCATATATCCCCATTGCTGAAACAAGTCTCATTCTTATTTCTGGCTGCATATTACCTATTATGTGGTTGTACTCATAAGTCAATTCCCTATTGGTAGATTTATTGAATGTTTTTAATTTTTGCTATTACTGACGATGCCATCATGAATAATATTTTGCATGATCATTTTATATTTCGTCAGGGTATGTTTGGAATAGATTCTCATATGTGAGACTGAAGATTGAACTGGTGTAAATGTAATTTTAAAGATATTTCATTTTCATTTGTAATGTAGAAGAAAGCATGTCTATCCCTTTGTCTGCACTATATATTACAGCTGTGTTCCTAGCTTATTATTCCTATTTCTTTTTTACTTTATGGTGCATTGTGCCATGCAATTTATTTTATTTTATTTTTTCTTTCATTGCCTTTATAATATATAACAGAAATATGTCCCTAGATCTAGGTTAAAAAGAAATCCATCCTTGTTTTCTTCATAGGTCTTTGTATTGTTACTATTACTATGACTGTTATTATTTTTACAATTATGCTTCCTATTTCTTTCAAATTTGCCTTTGTGTAAATATGATATACTTTTAGTTGCTGCTTTTATTGATCCCTGGGGACTTAAGAGAAGGTTCCTGTGAGTCTGTGTTAGTAGCAGCTTATATATAACTCCCAAGAAGTAACCAGCCTATAATATGGGTTTACATTTCTGGCTTTTTACCATTCTCATAAAGAGAAAATACAGTTACTGGGAAAGAATCTTCAAAACATTAAAAACCAAACCAAATGAAAAAAAACCTCTTCAGTATAATTTGATAATTTTATAGGTAAAATACATTTGGGTACATTGGAAGAAGGTTTAAGAAGAAGTATTTTTTTCCATCTGAGGCCAAATTGAGTTCCCTTATTATTTAAAATAAATCTTGTCAATATAACAAAAGATGGAGTTATGATAAACCAATATTATTTTGAATTCTTCATTAGACTGGTTATTCTGAACTAATTGTGGACAGATTAAAATAAAATTATGTACTTGTGGTTCTGCTAGTAACCTAGCAAACCTGGTTACCTGGTAAATTGGTTAATTATAAATTTATTTAGGTTATCGCCATAGTACAAGATTTTAAAACAAAAATATTAAGCCCTCTACTTTGCTTTATTACATCTTAAAAGCGTTTCTGGCCTCCTCTATAATGTCAATTGTCAATAGAATAATTAAAACATAGTCACACATCCTCTTTCCAATGTTTATATTATAAAGGTCAACAAAATGGCACAAAGACTTTGCTGACTTTATTTTTTAATTACTGAGAAATAATGACACCATACTCTCCATTCTAGCCAAGCAATTTAGCAATTCTCTAAGTAGCACTCAAGCAGGGAAGGAGAAGGATGGTATCTTTTCTGGGAAGTCTTTCTTTTTGTCTCAAATTGTGTTGAATTAACCCCTCTGGAACTTACTTGAAGACAGAAATTAAGGAAAACATATTAGCAATAGAATGGCTGTGCCCATCAGACTCTTTGCCTCTTCCAAAATGAAGTGGTTCTGTGGAAATATTACTGACATGTTGTTTGATAGAATAAATTAAAGGTGAAGTAAAATAAAATATGAAAAGGGGTCAAGTTATCTACAAAAGAAGTAAATTTGATGTTAGTTTATTCTATTTGAGCTCTATGAAGTGAAATTGTCTTATGATTTTTGTTAACACTTATTAAAAACAAGCAAAAGCTTCACAGTGCTTGCATATTTAAAAATATATGTATAGGCTTTGCAACATTCTAAACTTATCTTTAAGTAATACTTTAAGCATAGGTTTGTATTCAATTTTCTAGATGCCCAAAACTAAATGTGTTGCTACAATGTGTTACTTTATCAGACTGGATCTATTTTAACAATATACTATTCACATAATCTTATTTGTAAAAAAAAAAAAAAAAATGTGAGAGGCCTGGCCGTGTGACTTAGTCAGTTGTAGTGTCATCCTGTACACCAAAAGGTTGTGGGTTCAACTCCTATTCAGGGAACATAGCTAGATTGTGGGTTTGATCCCCAGTTGGGGCCTGTATGGGAGTCAACCAATTGATATTGCTCTCTCACATCAATAAACATATCTTTGGGTGAGAATAAAATAAAAAAATGTAAAAGAAAAACTTGACATTCTACTCTCTGATACCCACCATTTAATCAATTCAGAGGCCCTTTTAAATATCATTTGGTTCAATTTCTGGACTACTTTAAGTATTTGTAGTTTCTTACACAGATTCTTGAGATAATGATCTACTTATATTTACATCCAGACGACACTTATATAACCATCATCCATTAAAAAGATTACTGCCATTGTCCTATTTTTTCTAACTTTATTGTAGAATAATTATCAAGTGTATTTATATATAACTAAAGTATACAGCATAATGGTTTGAGATACATATACATTGTGGAATGATTACTAAGATTAGGTAATGTAATGGTTAGAAAATCAAGTGATTTACAGAGTCGTCCCGGTAAAGGGATTAAGAAGTCCAAATTGCTAGTTGCAGAATAGTCTCAGCAATGTAGATTACAGCATAGGGGATATAGTCAATGTATAATAATAAAAGTGTAATATGCTAATTAGATAGAATGTCCTTCTGGACGACCTTCCAGACAAAGCCAGAGGCGCAAGGGAAGCCTGGGCCCCGGGTGCCGGAGGGAAGCTGGTGCCGCAGCTGGGGGAAGGAAGGCCTAATCTTGAACGAATTTTGTGCATCAGCTTTTAATAATATCATAAAAACTATGTATGGGGCCTGTGGGTACTTGAGACATGTTTTGGTTTGTTTTGTTACAGCTTTTGCTCAAAGTCTATTTTGTCTGATAGAAGTATACTAGTAGCTACCCCTGGTATATAGGCAGCATATAGTTGGGTCTTGTTTTTGTTTCTTTGTTTTATGTTTTTCTTTTTTGTTGTTGTTTTTTTGTTTTGTTTTGATCAATACAGCCACTCTATGTCTTTTAATTTGAGAATTTACATCATTTATATTTAAAGTAATTATTATAGGGAAGGACTTACTATCACCATTTTTTCCATTGCTTTCTAATTATTTGTAGTTTTAGCTCCTTTTTTCCCCTTTCCTCTCTTGCTGTCTTTCTTTTTAAATTGATTTATTTTTGTAATAGTATGTTTTGATTCTTTTCTCTTTATCATTTGTGTACCTATGATTTTCTTTGTGATTACCATGAGACTTTCATAATATATCTTATAGTTATACTTGACATTCTACTCTCTGATACTCACCATTTAATCAATACAGAGGCCCTTTTAAATATCATTTGGTTCAATTTCTGGACTACTTTAAGTATCTGTAGTTTCTTACACAGATTCTTGAGATAATGATCTACTTATATTTACATCCAGACAACACTTATATAACCATCATCCATTTTATGCTGACAATAGCTTAACTTCAACTGCATAAATATATCCTCACTGTTTACTTGTACACCCCTACATTTTGTATTATGAATGTCAGAATTTACAGTTTTTATATTGTATATACATGAACAAAATTATAGGTATAGTTATTTTTAAAACTTTTGTCTTTTAACATATATGCTAGAGTTTAAAGTTCAAATGTGTTGTATATACCTATGTATCCATTTTCTCATTTTACTGCAACCACATTTAATGAATGTGATTGTCAGTCAGCAAATTCTGCATACTAAAATAAAACTATTTCCCTAAAACTGTACTGAGAAATCTAGAAAAGCCTATTTTTGTCTCTGGAATCCCCTAGACCCGTGGTCGGCAAACTGCGGCTCGCGAGCCACATGCGGCTCTTTGGCCCCTTGAGTGTGGCTCTTCCTAAGCCTTAGGAGTACCCTAATTAAGTTAATAACAATGTACCTACCTATATAGTTTAAGTTTAAAAAATTTGGTTCTCAAAAGAAATTTCAATCATTGTACTGTTGATATTTGGCTCTGTTGACTAATGAGTTTGCCGACCACTGCCATAGACTCCATTCAAAGTTTTAACTCAAATTCTTAATGATTCGTTAATTTTTAAATATTGGTTCTGTGCAATCAGATTCTCTTTTTCCAAAGCACCCCCTGTCCCCAGCCCTGTTTGTTTTTTTTCTCCTTTTATTCTGATTGGGCTAAGACAAACTAGTACTTTTATTACACATTCTCTCAGAGTCCTTTACACTTCAAACTGTACTATTTATAACAAAGCTTTTAGCATTCACAATTTTATATCTTTCTCAAGTCCCTGATTCTTAAATTTAAGAATGTGTCAAATTGCTCTTTGCTACAGATTTATAGATGTCTTCTGCGAAACTGACACTCCATGGAATTTCTCCCATTGAAACGAGCAATAACCTGTTGATTTCCAAATCCTATCCACATGTTTAGTCCTTATTTCACTTGCCCTCCCTGGCCTTTGGCACTGTTAATGATTATACTTGAAAAGTATTCCTCCCAGGATGTCTGTGTGAATGTTTATTCTTAATTATCCTCTTTTATCCACAGGCCACTTATTACAGCTTTCCTTCTAATCTGCAAACTCCATATTGGTGTCCAGAAGGGTTCTGTCTTCTGGACTTTCCACCTCAAGTTTATATATCTTTCCCGTCATTTCATCTGCCCTGTGATATACTGAAAATACTGGTATTTGATTTCCGGCGCATACTTCCTTGAATTCTTATGTGGAAACACAATCAATGGCTATAGCTTTTTGTTGTTGTTTGCTTGTCTCACTCAGGCATTAACAATTCTGTGTGTGAAATGATCTAAGTCTGCTACCTGTCCAGCCTCATATCTTGCCAATTTTCCTTTCTACGTTGTAGTTCAACCATACTAAACTACTTTAGTTCTCTGAAAATGCCATGCTTTCTTGCTCTTTTATGTCTTTACACAAACTGCTTCTTTTGTTTGGAATGACTTTCCTACCACCACTTACCACTGGGCATAATAGTGTTAAATTTGTAATGCTTGGTTCAGATGCTCCCTCCCATATGGACCTCTCTCTAGACTTCCTCCGTCGAGTGTACTATTTCTTTCGATAAGCTCCTTCTCTGTATCTTGTTATAGCAACTATTATGTTGCAAAATAATTATTTTAATATTTGTCTTTGTAACAGATTCTAAGCCACAATCCCTATTTTATTTTGATACTTCTAAAATCAATCTCAGTGAACCAAGTAGGATAGATAGTTAATAGATATTGGCGATATGAATCAATGTACATCAGCTTCATCATATGTGTTGCAATTTCACTGTCTGTGTCATTCCTTATGAAGAAAGACTTTATTTTTTCTATTTGTTTGAAGGCCCATAGAGGGTATTATATTGTTTCTAGTCAGTCATTGGTTATGGTTAAGTGCTGAGTTATTTATTGAAAATCTCTTGGTAACACATCTTCTTGGCATTATTTCTGATCAGGATTATAATTTCCTTACTTTCAAGAAGTGAATAATTAAAAGTTTGCACACACAGTCTTAGTTAACTTGCTCCTAATGTGATCTATGCACATGTTAGCTTAATTGAAGATAAAAATTACAAAGGAGATATATTGACAATTTCAATTCCTAAAGTTATGAGTTTTAATTTTACAAAATATTTTTTAAATATATTTTTATTGATTTCAGAGAGGAAGGAAGAGGGAGAGAGAGATATATAGAAACATCAATGATGAGAACCATATATTGGCTGCCTCCTGCACGACCCCACTGGGGATCGAGCCCGCAACCTAGGCATATGCCCTTAACCGGAATCGAACCTGGGACCCTTCAGTCCGCAGGCCGACACTCTATCCTCTGAGCCAAACCAGCTAGGGCCAAAATATTTATCTTGATTAATAAAACTTTAATACTTAGGAACTTGTCTTCTGTTATAGAAAAAAGCATGAGTCTCCTCTAAAATAACTTATTCAGAAAAATTAGGTATAGCTTAACATTTTAAAAATAAAAATGATTGTTAAATGATACAATTTAAAAAATATTTTAGTGTATTTAGATATATTTTGGAAAATATACCTAACTCAAGCTCATATTTCTATAAATAAATATGCACAATACAATAAATATTTTGTGAGAACATATCTAGAAATAGACTTTGCTGGTAGAAATAGAAAAGTATTCTTAAGGACTCAGTTGAAACTTCTAAATATCCTAATAGCACTCTGGTTGGCAAGGGTTTTAGTTGATTGTTTCTGTTTGTTGTTTATATAAAGAAAAAAAATGCAATGTTGGGGTAATAGCATGCAAATTATACATGCTAATGCACAGAGAGAAACTGCTTGTTAAAATATAGGTAGTTTGATAATCATAAAATAATGCTTTAAGCATTTAACATCATAGCATGATCATTTGTTACTTACATATAAGAATTTTACTGCATTTTAGTTACACTTTAGAAAATTGGTTCAGTGTTTTGATATGTAATTATATATTATAATTTTTGCCATTAAAAAAAATGGGAAAATAGTCTCCAGGTAAGCATTTTAATGTGATTGTTTAACTTTTCAGGATAAGATTAGGAATGAATTACTAATAGTAAGCAGGATATGCTAAATATCCATATTTTCTTAAAATAAATATATATATTTTTTATCTTGTTAGAAACAGTAAGCTTGAAAATTTAGGAATGCCAGTTGCAAGTTAGGGAGACCTTTGCATAGATTTGCACATGTCAGAGTGGGAGTTAAATTGAGACGAATGTGGCACATGTGTATCCTAAATTGAGTTCTGCATCTCTGAAGCAAGGTTGAGAAAAACTTGAATAACAGTTTAGTAATTTTTATCCTAATGACATGGGCCAGAAGGGCCCACTGGAGGCAACATTTTCTAATTCCCTGATACCCGTACGGATGAACCTAAATGATTTCAAACTGATATTTCCGCTTCTAAAATATAGCCAGGAAATGAGAATCTACCCTTCGGTAACTAGTTCCACTATCTCACAGTCGTTATGCCAAAATGTACTATTAAGCGTCCTAAATGTACACATTACTGACACAATGGGCTATAATGGCACTTTTGAAGCTGCTGTACAATATCCAATCTACGATTATTTAGGGAGTTTACATCACCCATTGTTGATGCAACAGCGCTTAATAGCACCTTTGTTATCAAAGGGGCTTGTGTTGCTTAATATCCCCAGCAGTGCTGTTTGAAACAAATTGGTAGAACACCACAAACAGTGACAAGATTTCAGATATTTATGTGCAAGCATTATAATCTACATTTCAAATTGAATTTATATGTTATGTAGCTAGATGAAGACTTCAATATGTTGGAATATTTTTGAAGACTATCCCTATTAACTAGCATTCTATACTAATAAAAGGGTAATATGCTAATTAGACTGGGATACCTTCCAGATGTCCTTCCAGACAAAGCCTTGGTGGCGAGGCCGAGGCAGAGGTGGTTAGGGGCAATCAGGCCAGCAGGGGAGGGCAGTTGGGGGTGAGCTGGCCAGCAGGGAAGGGCAGTTGGGGGTGATCAGGGTGGCAGGGTGGGTAGTTGGGGGCAAGCAGGCTATCAGGGGGAGCAGTTGGGAGTGAGCAGGCTGGCAGGGGGGGCAGTTGGGGGTGAGAAGGCCAGTGGGGCAGTTGGGGGCAAGCAGATTGGCAGGCAGAGTGGTTAGGGGTGATCAAGCAAGCAGGCAGGTGAGAGGTTAGGAGTCAGTGGTCCCGGATTATGAGACGGATGTCTGACTGTCTGTTTAGGCCTGAATCGGGCTTAAACCGGCAGTTGGACATCCCCCCAGGGTCCCAGATTGGAGAGGGTGCATGCTGGGCTGAGGGAGATCCCCCCATGCACAAATTTCGTGCACCAGGCCACTAGTATGAAATAAACACGCATTGATGCCACAATTTGAGGAACCATGGTTAGTTAGGATATTTTTAAATATTACCTGTCAAGAATTTAAGAAATAATAAAATATAGAAAACTACATGATTATTTTTTAATTATTTCTTCTTTTTAGAGATATAATTGATGCTTAACTTTGTGTAAGTTGGTGTACAATGTGCTATCCAAAAATATATCAAGAACTAAGTAAACTTAATAACAGCAATGAATAATCTGATTTAGAAAATAGGCACAATTAAATAGACTTTTTTTCCCCAAGAGGATATCAAAATGGCCAACAGACACATGAAAATGTGCTCAACACCACTAATCATCAGGAAAATGCAAATAAAAACTATAATCAGATATCACCTCACACCTGTTAGAATGGCTAGCTGTCATCAAGAAGATTAGATAGCAGGTGCTATTGTTGGGGATGTGATAAAAAGGGATGTCTTATACATTGTGGGTGGAAATGCAAATTAATCCAACTACTAAGGAAAACAGTTTAGAGGTTCCTGAAAAAAAAGACTAAAAATAGATCTATTATATGATCCAGTAATTCCATTTCTGGGACTGCACCCAAGGAAATAACAGGATTTTGATAAGATATTTGTACCCCCATTTATCTGAGCTTCATTCACAATAGTCATGATATGGAAACATCCTAAATGATCATCAACAAATGAATGGATTAAAAAAGAGATGGTTCATATACACAATAGAATATTATTTAGCTAAAAGAAAGGGGGATACCCTTCCATTTGCAACAACACGAATGGACCTTAATAAGGTAAGTCTGACAGAGAAAGAAAAGCACTCTAAGATATCACTTTTATGTGGAGTCTTAAAAAGTCAAACCTGTAAAAAACAGATTAAAATGGTGATCACAAGGGATAGGGAATTGAATAAGAATGATGGTATTTAAGGGTACAAACTTGTAACAAGTAGTAAATAAGCCATAGAGATCTAAGGCACAGCATAAACAATATAGACAATAATTCATACTATCCTATCTAATAAAGATAGAATATGCAAATTGACCATCACTTTGTGACAAAGATGGTGGCGCCCACAGCCAATAAGGAGGGAATATGCAAATTGATGCAACAAAGATGGCGGTAGCCTGCCCCGGAAGCTTGCGTCATTGCCATGGCGACAACGCAGATGTTCCGCCCCACCCCGGCCACTCTGGGCCTCTGGGCGGCAGTGTGCGGAGCAGCTGGGGAGGGGCGGGATTCTTGCTATGTGGGGTGAACAGAGAGTAGAGGGAGCTACAGGAGGGCGGCAAGGCCTGAGTGAAGGTGGAAGGTGGCCCTGGCCTGGAGCAAAGGCGGAAGGCGGAGTCCGGAGCAAAGGCTTAGGTCCCAGGTGCCGGAGGGAAGCCGGTGCTGGCAGGCAGGGGAAGGGAGGTTTATTCTTGCACCAATCTTCATGCATTGGGCCTCTAGTAATTATATAATGTGATAAATGCTACTGCATAATCAATCACATTGGAATGTAGGATTGTGTGAAAGTAACATGCTGCGAACCTTAAGTTTACACAATGGTACATGTCGAACTTATTTAATGAAAAATAAAGTGTACAAGGTGTTGATTTGATACATATTCCTTATAGTCTTTAAGTAGCAAATATAGCTAGAGAAAGCATGCTTGAATCAGTTTTTCACTCTACTTCACCAAGGCCAGAAAAGGGTAGAGGATTAGGTGAGAAAATTAAGTAAAAATTAGCTGCAATATATTGTTTTCCATGTAGAAAGTTAACAGGTTCATAAAGCAATTGAGTTGATAGCAGATATTTCAGAACCCATGATCTTAAAGAAGATCTCTTTTTTTCCTTGAATGCTATATTTAATTCATACATTTTCTTTTGAATTTTCTCCTCTGAAAATTTATTTTCTGGACACAAACTAGTAGTCACTGATGGCTTTTGATATGGCATACAAATATCCAGAGACTAGTCTTAACTGACATGTAGTGATAAAGGATGGAGAGCTTACCAAAAACAGGAAAACAATAAAAGAAGAAAAGAAATGAGAGAGAGAGAGAGAGAGAGAGAGAGAGAGGGAGAAAGAGACACTAATTTGATTTGGTAATTTGGAAAATAGTATTTAGAAAAAAACTAATATTAAAATTCTATTTGTAGTCACTTAATTTCTTAGGGATCTTATTGCCAACATATGCAACTTTTATTTTTCCTGAGTGAATCACAAAGGTAAATATTATGTATATCTTATATTGATTTTGTTAGATGCACTTTTTATAGCTTAGTCAGAATTTCACCTCACATTTTTTACTAGACTTTCAAGATTTATTTTATTAAGGTTGTAGAAGCTCAAGTTTAATTAGCTTATTTCTTCTTTCTAAAATCTTCTACAGTTCAGACACACATAAACCACAAAGCAACCTAATAAGCAATAAGTGCAATAATTAATGCAACACATTGAAACAAATTTAATTTATATCTCTCCCCACTTCTCCCTAGGGAATGGAGAACTTGAAGTTCCAGAGATTGAAATGTGCAAGTTCCAGTTATTTTTAACATGTCATGGAACTCAAAGTTTTTGTAAACTGGAGCCTTTGCAATTTAAGTTAGAACCTCCCTTTTAAAATTATTTTAAAATTATTTAAAAAGTGATTTGTAAGCATTCATATCTGAGAAGATGGCACAGATTAATGTTTCCATGCTCTTCTTGCTAAATAAAACCCCAAACCCTGACATTTGAAACAAACAAAAGAGGACTATGAAAGGTGTAGATGCAGTCATTAGGGTTTTCTATGTACAGTATCATGTCATCTGCGAAAAATGACAGGTTTACATTTCCTTTTCCAATTTGGATGCCTTTCACTTCTTTTTCTTATCCAATTGCCATGGCAAGCACTCCCAGGACTATGTTGAACAGGAGTGGTGAAAGTGACCATCCCTATCTCATTCCTGTTCGTAGGTGAAATGGTTTTATTTTTTGCCCATTGAGTATGTTGTTGGCTGTAGGTTTCTCATATAAGGCTTTTATTATGTTGAGGTATGATCCCTGTATTCCCAGTTTGCTGAAGGTTTTTTTTTTTTATCAAGAAAGTGTGTTGGATTTTGTCAAATCCTTTTTATGCATCAATTGCTATGACTATGTGGTTTTTATCTCTCAATTTGTTTATGTGATGTATCACGTTTAATGATTTGTGGATATTGTACCATCCTTGCATCACCGGGATAAATCCTACTTGGTCATGGTGTGTGATCTTTCTGATGTAATGCTGGATCTGACTTGCTAGAATTTTGTTGAGGATTTTGGCATCTATGTTCAAGAGGGATATTGGCCTATAATTCTCTTTCATTGTGTTGTTTTTATCTGGTTTTGGTACTTAGGTTAATGCTGGCTTCATAGAATGAGCTTGGAAGTGTTCCTCTTGAAGTTTTTTGAATAGTCTGAGGAGGATAGGTTTTAGTTCTTCCTTGAATGTTTGTAAAACTACCCTGTGAAATCTTCTGGCCCCGGGCTATTGTTTGCTGGAAGCTTATTGATGACTGCTTCAATTTCTTCCATAGTTATCAGCCTATTGAGATTTTTAGATTCTTCCTGATTGAGTTTTGGAAGATTGTATTTTTTTAGGAATATGTCCAATTCAGGGATGTAGCAGGATATAAAATTAACATCAAGAAATCTATGGCATTTTTATACACCAATAGTGAACTTACCGAAAGAGAGATTTAAAAAACAATCCTATTTACCATCACACCAAATAATTAAGATAGGAGGAAAAAATTTAACTAAGGACGTAAAAGACCTGTACTCAGAAAACTACAGGACATTGAAATAAAGAGATACAGGAAGACATAACAGATTGAAGAACATACCGTGTTCATGGATTGTTAGACTCAACATCATTAAAATGTCCATAATACCCAAAGGAATCTATAGATTCAATGCAATCCTCATTAAAATACCAACGGCATATTTCTCAGACCTAGAACAAACTCTCCAAAAATTCATCTGGAATGAAAAAAGACCCTGAATAGCTGCAGCAATCCTGAGAAAGAAGAACAAAGTAGTAGGGATCTCAATACCAGATATCAAGCTATATTACAAAGCCACTGTTCTCAAAACTGCCTAGTACTGGCATAAGAACAGACATGTACACCAATGGAATAGAATAGAGAACCCAGAACTCGACCCAACCACTATGGTCAATTAATATTTGACAAAGGAGTCATGAACATACAATGGAGTCAAGAAAGTCTCTTCAATAAATGGTGTTAAGATAATTGGACAGATAAATACAAAAAATAAAAATGAAACTAGACCACGAACTTATACCATACACAAAAATAAACTCAAAATGGATAAAAGACTTAAATGTAAGATGGGAAACCATAAAAATCTTAGAGGAATCCACAGGCAGCAAAATCTCAGACATATGCTGAAGCAGTATCTTCACCATTACAGCTCCTAAGGCAATGGAAACTAAAGAGAAAATAAACAAATGGTACCATATCAAAATAAAAAGCTATGTACAGCAAAAGAAACCATCAACAAAATAACAAGAAAGCCCACTGCATGGGAGAACCTATTTGCCAATGTTATCACTAGTAAGGGTTTAATCTCCAACATTTACAGGGAACTCATACAACTTAATAAAAGGAAGATAAATAACCCAATCAAAAAATGGGCAATGGATCTAAATAGATACTTTTCAAAAGAGGACATAAGGAAGGCCAAGAGACATATGGAAGCATGCTCAAAGTCACTGATCATCTGAGAGATGCAAGTCAAAATGACAATGTGGTATCATCTCAAACCTGTCAGAAGGGCTATCAACAAAGGACAAGTGCTGGTGAGGATATAGAGAAAAAGGAACCCTCTTGCAATGCTGGTGGGAATGCAGACTGCTGCAGCCACTGTGAAAAAAATATGGAGTTTCCTCAAAAACTAAAAATGGAACTCCCATTTGACCCAGTAATCCCACTTCTAGAAATATATCCCAAAAAACTAGAAACACCAGTTAGAAAGGATATATGCACCCCTATGTTCATAGCAGCACAATTTACCATAGCTAAGATTTGGAAACAGCCTAAGTGCCCATCAGCAGAT
>NW_005364882.1:1160323-1178064 GCF_000412655.1 Myotis brandtii | reverse complement strand
AAAAAAGTAATTCTTACCATTTGCAACAGCATGGATGGAACTAGAGAGCATTATGCTAAGTGAAATAAGCCAGTCAGAGAAACATAAATATCACATGATCTCACTCATTTGTGGATTATAATGAACAACATAAACCGATGAACAAAAATAGATCCAGAGAGAGAGAAGCATTGATCAGACTGTCCACCTCAGAGGGAAGGTAGGGGACGGTGGGGGTAAAGGGGAGAGCTCAACCAAAGGACTTGTATGCATGCATATAAGCCTAACCAATGGACACAGACACCAAGGGGTTGAAGGCATGAGTGTGTGTGTGGGGGGGGGAGGGGCTATGGGAGGGATAAGGACACATATGTAACACCTTAATCAACAAATAAAAAAAGAAAAGAAAATTTTAAAAAGTTAACAAAAAAGAAAGGTGTAGAGAACAAAGACTGGCTAGAGAACTTAGGTCCCAAGTAACAATACAGACGTGACTTCCCTGGGTTTTATTTTTGCCTCATCTATATTGGACTTGGAGA
Source organism: Myotis brandtii (assembly GCF_000412655.1). Classification (NCBI taxonomy): domain Eukaryota; kingdom Metazoa; phylum Chordata; class Mammalia; order Chiroptera; family Vespertilionidae; genus Myotis; species Myotis brandtii. Next base: position 1,177,546 of record NW_005364882.1, on the reverse strand, counting down.
TAAAGAAGCCAGCAATCCAGAAATGCCAAGGGATACAGAGAACAAAATCTGCTGCCTCTAGCCAAAGAATCAGGAAACAATAGCCTATAAAGATAAGAATTTTTTGACAATAACTTCTTTATCTAAACACCACAGAAAAAACCCTGGTCCCTCCTCTCCCCTTGCCAACAAAGATCGACTGAGGATTACAGACTTCTACCCTTTCAGGTTACACATGGCACTCCAACTGAGGTCATGTCGGAGACAGCAAAGTAGAGAACTGGGACTTTCACTGTCACCAAGGGGATAAATCCCACATCTTCTTCACTTCCCCACCTTCTTAGGGGAGAAGTGGAGACTATCTCTGGAAGCTGAAATTTTACCCCCATGGCTGAAAAGAGTTGCCATCCTCATCCCCAATATAGTGGTGTGAGAGAGGACCTAGTAGAGAATTAGGACTTTTAGCACCTGCCTGTGGTGGCCCCCACATAGTGTTAGTTGAGGCAAGGTGAGAAGAGTAATGAGAAACTTCTACTCTTCCCAGAGAGCCATGGAGGTGTCATTGATGACCTACTCCTCCTCATGCCCCGTAGGTATGAGAAGCTACACACCTTAGGTGACAATGGAGACCAACTGGGATATTTGAACTTCCAAACTCCATCTGGGAGTAACAAGACACCATCCCTCCTCTTTCTCCTGCCTGAGTGGTGTCAAAGGAAACCAGCTAGAATGAAAGGCTGAAATATGATCCAGAGTTTAATGATACGATACCCAAAATGTCCAGGTTTAACTGAAGATTTCTTGTCCTAACAAGAACCAGAAAGATCTCAAACTGAATAAAAAAGAACAATCAATAGATATAAACACTGAGGTACTACATAAATTAGGATTATTTGACAAAAATGTTAAACAGACCTAAAAAAAGCTTGAATGAGCAATTTCAAACACACTTAAATGGACAAAAAAATACAAAGGCTCAGTAAAGAAATGAAAGTCTCAGAAAAGAAATAGTCTCAGAGAAACCAATTGGAAATTTTAGAACTGACAAAATAACTAAAATAAAAAGCTCAGAGGATGGGCTCAAGAGCATAATGAAGTAGGAAGAGGAAATGATTCTCTGAAGTGGTAGATAGAAAAATAAATATTACATAATTTGAACACTATAGAGAAAATGGCCTGAATAAAATCAGACAGAGATCAGGGGGTCTGTGGGACTATACCAAAAAATGTAAGATGAATGTCATCAGAGTTTATGAAAGAGAGGAAAAATAATTTGCTCTTGATGACTTTTTCTTTGTGTGATCTATAATTGTAGATTATAAAACCATCTTTAGAGGAGTTTGTTTATATGAATTCAGTTTACACATTTTGAAAATATGTCCCTACAGAAGTTTTTCATTTGATTTTACCAGGTACCCAAGACAAATCACATAAATTTATTTTTTCATATTTAGAAGTAATATACTCTAAACTCTCATGAAGCAAAGTCAATGACATTTCATCCCCTCTCCCCAACCAGAAGGAATAATTTTTTTAGTCAGTACCTTGTGCAAGTGTATGGAATCCCTCACTCAATTAATATTTTTGAAGAAAGCATGAATGAATGAATAACATGAGATAATATAATGCAATTCTATTTACAATCCTATTAAGTCTTTTGGAGAATCTAATTTTAAAAATTATTTTTCTAGTACAAGGAAAAATATAGAAATAATCAATTTTGAAAGTAATTTTTAAACTAACAAAGAGATATTTGACTTACCATATATTATAACTTGTAAATCTATAATAAAGGCAATAATAATTTAACAATATGAACTTATTATAAATCCATAATAAAACAATTATGGAACTGGCACAAGAACAGTGAGATCAATAAAATAAAAGTGAAACTGAATTCACAACCTCAATGACATTTAATAATTATTACCTTAGATAAGAATGGCAGTTCAAATGAGCAGATAAAGTGTTTATTAAGCAATAAGTGGTGTTAAGACAGCTAGTTAATATATATTAGAAATATCTTAGATGTTTTAAGACAAATGAATAAGTGATAAAAGCTATTTATTAGAAAATTTAAAAGTAGAACTTTAGTGTACATGATTTTACAAATAAAATGATAATAGAAATTAATAAAATATGCAGAGCATTCAAAACAAACAAGCATCCAAAAATTTCCAGGTGATATATTTTAAACTGTCATTTATTTCTAATAAAGTAAATGCACATTTATACAATAAGTAATATAATTTCTAAATATTTGATTTTGAAAAAATTTTCAGCAAGACAATAATCTGTACTTTCTGGGTTTGTGAAAACAAATACTAGCTGACAATCATGATGGAATTATAAATTGGTACTGGTTTTGGAGATAAACAAAGTAATACATAGAAAAAGCTTTAAGTTGTGCTATTATATTTCTAGGAATATCTCCTCTCCTCAAAAAATAATCATGAGATTATGTAAAGGTTTAGCTAAAAATGATTTTTACCCTGGTGTTTTTTATTAGCAAAGTTGGACAAAAGTAAAATATTCAAACAGGTGACATTGAGTAAATATGTCATGATGTAGCAACACAAAAAAAGATACAAATGGAGAATACACAACATTCCGAACAGTGGTTATGTGCGTACTGAAATCCTGGGTGGTTAATATTCTTCTAGCTGCTTATCACTGTTTCCTAAATTTTATGTATGTTTCAGTTATATTTCATAGGTCAAAATATTTCTTTAATTTTTATTGCTTTTTCTGTGGAACCAAATAATGCTAAAGATAAGGCTTATATATGCCACTAAATTGACATCTCCATAAAAATTTTCCTTCATATGATTGATAAAAAGTTTTTTTCCAAGTAAATATAAGCATATACATTATTTTTTAATTGGGGAACTATCTCTTTTGGTGAGACACTGGCATATCTGTATGCAACCAGAACTGTTTTTTTTTATTGTGTTGTACATAAATCTATGCACCAATTTAAAGACCTTTGGCTGTTGAGATGAAAAAGAAAAACTATATACAAAATCTTCTAGCTTCTAATTCTGTTGGAGTCCAACCCACTCTGTGAAATGACTCACTTGTCTAAGAAACCCGCATTGCCATAGTAATCAATGTCTGAAGCAGGCACTTGACTGGGAGGTGGCAAAATCATAAAAATAGGCTTCGCTTGTCGTTCCTATTCTCTTGTGATTCTCTGTGTTCAGGCTCTCATTTTCCTCCCTCATGCTCATGCTACAAATGTTATCCGTAATCAGGAGTGAAGGGATGGATGCACACCGCAGGCTGCAACCTGAGTGATTGCACCATTTAGACAGGATAATAATGCCTGAAAGTATTCAGGATGAAAGAAACGTCCTTTAATGTTTTTCTTTCAAAATACATATATAACATTAAAAATCAGTAATGCATGAATTTCTGTTCACCTTTAGTCAAAATGTCCATTTTTAAGGTTATCTGAGGTGAGCTATTTAATTCAGCCAATCTTTTAACCTTCCATCTCTAGTAGACCATTTGGCGATGTAATTCTCAAGGCTGTCATGTTCAGCAATTGGACTGGATGGAGCCTTATTAGACAAGGGCTTTTCCCTGATTAATCACAATCAGTCCCCATGTTCTGAAGAGCACTGAAAATCTGTGGGACTAGTTTTCAGAGACACTCAAGTCAGATGTTCTTATCAGAAGTGGTACTTTTTATAGTCACAAATATAGAACCTGAAATTCATGGTATTATTGTTTCATGAAACCAAGTTCTTGTGCTATCAATTTAAAAGGCTATAAAATACATATAGCCTTTATTTCTATTTGCATGCTAAGTAAAATACTCTGCACCCTTAATTGTATAGAGTTTATACCTGTATAGTTGATATACTAGTGTGCCAGATTTTTAAAAACAAGTAAATTACTTCCTTTGCTAATAAAACTATAAATTTAAAGATAAACTATTTTAGTAAAACAGAATATAATTTAGAATTATTTAAGAAACCAAAACATCATTGAATTTTCAACACTAGACTTTTAAATTTTATCTTGGGATGAATCTACGATATAAATTTGATATAATGTCAGTCCAATCATTATAACGAACACTCAGTTTCATTCCAAAATTCCACTCAATGTCAGTTGCAATATAAGTCTTTAGTAGTGATTATGAATTGGACAACTTACAATCAGAGTGATTTCCATAACAATTGTAGATGCATCTTAAAGTAGAGTTTATGACACCACCAAGGAGGACAGAAAGTATTTAAAATATTGATTTCACTGTTTCCCATTGGCCAAATTAAACAAAAATAATAAGAGTTGTTTTTTTTTAATGTAATGTTTTGTCATTCTATGTATTTTATATTCGTGTTTTTTTTAGATTGTACAAATATATGATACGAATATCTGAAATTATAAATAGGTACATAAGTAAAAGTTCCCTCTTCTAGTCCTGTCCCCATTTATTACCTTCTACCTGCCTTTCTCAAATTTAGCCATGGTTTCTGGCTTACTGGAGAATTCTTGAGAATTTATTTATGAGCAAATATATATCAAATATTTTACCTCTCTTACTCAATAATAAAGCACTTCAAACATCCTTTATACATTCTTCTCTTGTCTTAGTTCACTGAATAATATACCTTGGGCACTTTCCACATATAAAGAGTTTCTCAATTTTTATGACTACTATATGATATTTTGTTATATTGATAGATAGATGTGTGTGTATAAAATTAGTGTTCTATTTTTGGATTTCTCGATTTTTTTTTCAATTGTTTGGCTTCAACAAATGCTGCTCCCATGAGTAAATTGGTACATATATGATTTTACTTGTGTATATCTGTAGAATAAGTATCTAGAAATGAAATTGCTGGCTCAAAATGTATATATATTTAACATTTTGGTGTATGAGAATTATTGTTTTCCTAGAGTGTCTCTAAATAGTGGAGGTGTCAATGAGGGGGGGAAGGGACATCTGTAATACTTTCAACAATAAAAATCATTTTTTTAAAAGTGTATAGCATGGCTGGTGTGGCTCAGTGGTTGTGTGTTGTACCATGAACTAGGAAGTCACAATTCAATTCCCAGTTGGGGCACTTGCCTGGGTTGTGGGCTTAATCCCCAGTAGGGGACATGTAGGAGGCAGCCTATTGATGTTTCTCTCTCATCAATGTTTATATCTCTTTATTCCTCCTCTTCTCTCCCTCTAAAATGTGTATAGCATGGCTGGTGTGGCTCAGTGGTTGTGTGTTGTACCATGAACTAGGAAGTCACAATTCAATTCCCAGTTGGGGCACTTGCCTGGGTTGTGGGCTTAATCCCCAGTAGGGGACATGTAGGAGGCAGCCTATTGATGTTTCTCTCTCATCAATGTTTATATCTCTTTATTCCTCCTCTTCTCTCCCTCTAAAATAAATAAAAATAAATAAATTAATTAATTAAATTCATATATATTTAAAATTTTGGTGTATGAGAATTCTTGTTTTTCTATAGTTTCTTTCACTAAATATATTGCCAAAATTTTAAATCTTTCTAATCCCAGAGAGCTTTTGATGAAAAAATAAGATCAGATTATAGCTATATAAAGTAAGTATCTGAGTTTCTTAGTTTAATATTATATGAATTTAATTTTCAAAACTTGGTATCTTGTTAGAAATGTGGTACTTCCCTGGGGGTTTATAATTTGAAGCATGCAGAGGAAGCGAATCTAACTAGACTTGTAGAGAACCAAGATTCAATGCTCTGAAGTAACCTACTTCATGAGGCAATGTTCGTACCTTTCTCTTCCCTAATATATCTCAGAGATATGACATTCTCCCAGTAGTAACAGTTGTTTACTGCAGCAATTATTCTTAAGGATAGGAAGACAAAACATCAGGATCTTGGTGGAAGGAGGTGGAAAAGCATGCAATTAGAAAATTCCCCATCAAGAATCCATACATTCTTCCTTATTTGTGAGGAAATATGAATAGTTGAGTATGACTACCACTGTCTATGAAACTATTTTTAATTGCTATTTACCTATAAAAGCCTGGAAGACAAACGGGTCATTGTGAGCCATATTATATTGAAGTACCTGACAGAAATGTGTTCATGAAGTTACACAGTGGACATCAATCAGTATTTTTTTAAAAAAAAGTGAGTTTCATGAAAATAGGACTTTCTTCACTGAGTCATCTTCATTGATTAGAATTTTGCTTGCCACATTGTTAATTCATAACAGTATTATTAAAGGAATGGCCTAAAAATAATGTTATAGTACAGTAATGAAATCTTTTTTTAATGTTACTCATCTGGGTTCTAATTCTGGATCTGTGATTTTCTAGGTGCCCCTAAACAAAATATTTAAACTCTCTTGTTCTCAGATGCTATTCTTTAAGATGAAGAAACTAATAACTATATTATAAAATATTAATAATTATATCAAAAGTACAAAAATTCATCCTGTAGTTTTCTGAGCTTCCAAGGTTAAGAATCACAATAAGAATCTTAAACTAGCAACGTCCAGACCAAGCACGTTTGCCAGGTCCTTCAAATGGAGGATAAGCAGCTTTGCCTGTTCTAGTGCCAAACAGCTCCATCCATCATCATATTAACACAGCAGGTAAAAATTAACATATTAGCACTCTCTTTTGTTTGTAAAATAACTAATTAGATTTATTATTCCCCAGGAGGTTGTAGTGGTAGAGACATCCCTTCTTCGGTAATGCAGCCTTAACTGGCCTACTGCAACCTTCCCAAAGGTTTTCTCTATGTTTAACCTTCTGAAGTCTCCTTAATTGTTTTCACACATTGTAAATAAGACTCTGGTATGCTCAGACCCAGGAGTATACTGACTGAGATTTATTTTAAGATAAAATTTTGACTTTCCTAGAAGTACTGAGATGGCTTTACAAAACCTTATCTTATCTTTTAAATAAATACCATGCATGTTCAGCCTTATTCCCAATCCTAAAGAAATTAAATATCAAAATTATATTTAACTGACATTAAGGATTCAATACATATTAGCACATGGTAGCACATTTATTTAACTAACTTAACTCTCATTTTTAAAAGTCACATTCAAAGGGATGAACAACAACAAAAAAGCATCAGCTTTTTCTTCCCCTAAACTTTATACACTTGGTATGATTAAGAAATTTCTAGTTGTATCCTATATTTTCTATATATAATTGTATATCAGGTGTTCAATAAAGTTGTATAGAAATTGGTAGGAAATCACATAGGAGATAATATTATTTAAAATGACTCAAAAATATAACATAGCTAAAGTGCAACCAAGTACCTATTGATTGGAAGTCCTCTACGTCCAGGTTTTCTTTCCCCTAAGGGACAAACCAAATTTATTTTGGGACATCCAGATGTCTATAGATTCTTTAACACATATAGTCCTTACTCACAGAGAAGCCCTCAATTATTTGCTGGCCAAACAGGGCGGAGTCTGTGCCATGATAAATACTTCCTGCTGCATCTACATAAACACCTCCAAAGAGGTAGAGAAACGAACCACTCAAATCTTCCAATAAGCAGCTTGGCTGAAAGGGCTTCACCATCTCTTACCCCCGAGGTCTAGGCACACATTAGGGAATAATATCATCCCCAAGAAGCTGGCAAGCCCCCCTTCTTAGACTTTTGTTTATACTGTTTTTCTTCTTGTCTAGAAACCTTAAAGCTGCAAATAGTCCTCCAAATGGAACCACAAATAGAAGCCACCTCCTTCTTCCGTGGACCCCTAGATTACCCACCTCCATGGGACCTAGACTGCTGCCCCAATCAATGTCCCTGTCCAGCAGGAAGTAGCTAGAATGATTGACACCCGTGTCCCCAACAGCAGTTGGGGTTTCCTAATCAGAGGGGGGACTGAAAAGATTTTAGAGACAGTTTTAGGGAAGGGTCCATAGGAGAGGAATGCATACATGATGGGCAGAGACAGCTGCAAGCTGCAAGATTGTTTATCTTACATACACAGAGAATGACAAGATTTACCAGGTAAGGGGAAGAAGAAGAGGGGGGCACTGGGTGAGCTTTGAAATTTTGAAACTGATACCATATAGGGAAAAGGGAGAAAGTAGTCAATTAGAAAAGCATGAGAGACATAAAATAAGGAAGGGTCCAATTAGAAAGTGGGATGAACAAAGTGCTTCCAGCATTGATAATCCATAGACAAAGAGACTCACTGAACTAGGTTTGTTCTCCTTTCAGAGAGAGGGCAGGTTTTTCCCATTTGAGGACCCTTCCCCAGGGGGAGTTTATTATGCTTAAAATATTTATTTTTGAATCACAAAGTCATCTGTCTCATAAACTTTTTCTTTTAAATTCACGAATTTTATTCTTCAAACTTCATAGGACAAGAACCCTCAATAGGAGAGTCCAAGCTCACCATTTCACGCACCACTATGGTATGTGTGTGTGTGTGTGTGTGTGTGTGTGTGTACCTGAGCAGAAAAAAGAAGCAATATTAGAAGTGCTTTCAACTTTATGATTATCTTTATTTCAAGATGCCTCTGCTTTAAGTTAGCAAGAAAATGATAATGTTGGACTATCCTAACATTGAAATAATCTCAAATATATATATATATATATATATTCCCATGATTCAATGCTTTGTTGTGCCCTTCTTGGTACACAGAAAAGCAGAATTTTCATTACAACTTTTAAAAATGAGGGTGTTCTGGATATATAAGTGGTAAAAATGCACAAGTCTATCCCTGGTCCATGAATTTTCTATTTGGAATTCTCATTGCCTTCAGAGCTCATCTCTAATTTTATGTCAATTATGTGTATCACGAATGGCTCAATTAATGAAAGAAAATGAGAGTTTCTGATTCTGAGTTCCTAAAGAAAGCCCCCTCTTTTGATTCCTTCTTGTTGTGAACTTAATCAAATTAACTCCAAATAGAAAAAGTGATATAAAAATTAAAGGAAAATATTTAGCTATAAATCACCTACACATCTCTTGGGAAAAGATTACCTTTTTTTAGATTACATGTGGAAGAGCTTTCTTTCCTTGTACACATTTTAAATTTCCTCACTGTAATTTTCATAGCATATAAAAACACAATGAAAAAATAGTCAGAAGGCTATCTTCTGGTTGTTGATCTTCTTCCGGTAGTAGTCATCAAGATGCATGAGATAATTCAGGAAATGGAATAAAATATATTATGTCTATGTTATAGATTAGATAATAGATTTTATAGGATATCATGTGATTATTTGTTACTTGCATTTGGATGAAATTAACTGATGTAGTCTAAAGTTTTTTGGAGACTAGAAAATATTTTGGTATTATGTCTCAGGATAATTGTATTAATGACAACTTTTGTGTTGCTCTTATTTTAATACAAAATGTATGAATGATGTTGGTAATTTTCCTCCTGGTTAGATGCCCATATTCCCAATCTACCTTGACAGTAATTGGCAAGTCTTTTGGCAGTCACAACTAGGAGACAAATGACCATTGAATTCAAAAGCTAAGCAGGGTGTTAAATGCAAGTTCGCTTTAAGCATACTGGGCTACAAACCTATCCGGCCATTGCATTTGATTCTACTAGGTTTCAAGAAGGGAGGATCCAGAATTTTAAGATTGACAATGTATAATTATTGATAAGTATTATATTCTTAATATAAATCTATCAGTTGGTGACTTCTCAGTGTAACTATCAGAACTAAAATGAACTTAGCATAACTTCATTATCATAAACGTGTATGAAGTTTGATTTTTATGGCATACAATTAAGTGCCATTGTTATTAATTTGCACGAAATATGCTAAAAGCATGATCCTTGTTCTTGCAGACACAAATTCCTAAGTGAGTAGGACAAAGTGGCACAAACACTGTTATGAGCAGTTTCAAGAACCACACCGGTCACTGATCTCCACAGATTTACTCTCTGGGAGATTTTATTTTAAGACTGAGCTACTGAACATAGTCAAAGGAGAACTTCTCTTATCTTCCTCTCTACCTAAAAAAGCACATTGAGCACATCGGGGAATTTCAAATTTAAAAATAGGACACAGGAATGGTGCAATTTGTGAACAATGGAAATCAGAATTTTGGTGATATAAGTGAAGTGTTTGCGTTTCTTTATTTCTAGTTATTGGTTTTACTTTATTTTAAAAATGGTTTCAAAGATGATGTTTTTGGAATATGTCCCATCAAGTAGGAGCAGTAATGATTGAGTTGGGTTCCATAGAAAAAGGAAACCTAGTACATCTCTAGGGTTAGAGTTCAAGAGAGATTTCTATTTTGTTTGGCTTTTCCAGCAGAGTAAGAAACAATTTAAGAATTCCAAACAGAGGCCTAATCTATAGAGTGAGCTGGTTGGGAACCTAGAAAGATCTAGATTTGGTTTGGAATTCTGCTCTAGACACTTAAAGATGTATGAACTGGGGCAGGTAATTTAACTCCTCCAAAGCCTTACTTTCCTAATAAGTATCATGGAGATAACATCACCTAATAATTTTGTTATGAAAATATAAAATATGCAGAGAATAATACATATCATATTGGAAGTGATTGATATATTGCAACCAATAATATAAGTTATGGGGAATAAAAGGAAGAATATATCTGGAACATTATTTTTTCCCTTAATACTCTATAGCTCACAATACTTAACTATGATGACTCAAAAGATGGCTTGGTAGTAGATAAGCCAACCTCATTCCCTAGTGCTAATAAGAAATTGAGAATTATAATAATAAAACTTTCGGAATGTGTAATTTATACACTTCCATATCATACATTAAAATTTGAAAATTAGAATAATCGTAAATCTTAATCTGAGAGTGTACTATTAGATTCAAAGTCTTTGTAAAAAAATAGTCATAATCTTTACCACAGAAAGATAATGGAGCATTCTTATTTTTATTTTATTTATTGATTTTTCTTTATTGATTAAGGTATTACATGTGTCCTTATCCCCCCATTGCCCCCTCAACCCCCACTCATGCCCTCATCACCCTGGTGTCTGTGTCCATTGGTTAGGCTTATATGCATGCATATAAGTCCTTTGGTTGATCTCTCTCTCTTATCCTCGCCCACCCTTACTTTCCCTCTGAGGTTTGATGGTCTGATTGATGCTTCTCTGTCTCTGGATCTGTTTTTGTTCATCAGTTTATGTTGTTCATTATATTTCACAAATGAGTGACATCATGTGGTATTTATCTTTCTCTGACTGGATTATTTTGCTTAGCATAATGCTCTCTAGTTCCATCCATGCTGTTGCAAATGGTAAGCATTCCTTCTTTTTTACTGCAGCATAGTATTTCATTGTGTAGATATACCACTGTTTTCTAATCCACTCATCTGCTGATGGGCATCTAAGATGTTTCCAAACCTTAGCTATGGTGAATTGTGCTGCTATGAACATAGGGGTGCATATATCCTTTCTGATTGGTGTTTCTAGTTTCTTGGGATACATTCCTAGAAGTGGCATCTCTGGGTCAAATGGGAGTTCCATTTTTAGATTTTGAGGAAACTCCATACTGTTCTCCACAGTGGCTGCACCAGTCTGCATTCCCACCAGCAGTGCATAAGGGTTCCTTTTCCCCTGCATCCTCGCCAGCACTTGTCATTTGTTGATTTGTTGATGATAGCCATTCTGACAGATGGTACGCATTGTCGTTTTGATTTGCATCTCTCAGATGATTAGTGACTTGGAACATGTTTTCATATGTCTCTTGGCCTTCCTTATGTCCTCTTTCAAAAAGTATCTATTTAGATCTGTTGCCCATTTTTTGGTTGGGTTGTTTATCTTCCTTGTGTTAAGTTGTATGAGTTCCCTATAAATGCTGGAGATTAAACCCTTATCAGTGAAAACATTGGCAAATATGTTCTCCCACGCAGTGGGGTTTCTTGTTTTGTTGATGGTTTCTTTTGTTGTACATATGCTTTTTATTTTGATGAGGTCCCATTTGTTTATTTTCTCTTTAGTTTCCATTGCCTTAGGAGCTGTATCCGTGAAGATATTGCTTCAGCATACATCTGAGATTTTGCTGCCTGTGGATTCCTCTAAGATTTTTATGGTTTCCCATCTTATGTTTAAGTCCTTTATCCATTTTGAATTTATTTTTGTGTATGGTGTAAGTTGGTGGTCTAGTATTATTTTTTTGTATGTATCTATCCAATTTTCCCAACACCATTTATTGAAGTGAGTGTCTTGACTCCATTGTATGTTTTTGCCTTCTTTGTCAAGTATTAATTGAGCATAGTGGTTTGGGTCGATTTCTGGGTTCTCTGTTTTATTCCTTTGGTCTATATGTCTATTCTTGTGCCAGTACCAGGCAGTTTTGAGAACAATGGCTTTGTAATATAGCTTGATATCTGGTATGGAGATCCCTCCTACTTTGTTGTTCTTTCTCAGGATTGCTGCAGATGAATTTCTAGAGAGTTCATTCTAAGTCTGTGAAATAAATCGTTGGTATTTTAATGGAGAGTGCATTGAATCGATAGATTGCTTTGGGTAGTATGAATATTTTAATGATGTTGATTCTACTAATCCATTAACATGGTATGTTCTTCCATCTGTTAATGTCTTCCTCTATCTCTTCTTTCAGTGCCCTGTAGTTTTCCAAGTACAGGTCTGTCTTTTACCTCTTTAGTTAGGTTTATTCCTAGGTAGCTTAATTTTTTTGGTGTGATGGTAAATGGGATTGTTTTTTAAATCTCTCTTTCTATACTTTAAGCAATAAAACAATTTTTAAAAAATCTCTCTTTCTATAAGTTCACTATTGGTGTATAGAAATGCCATAGATTTCTTGGAGTTAATTTCGTATCCTGCTACATTGCCCATATTATTTATTAAGTCTAATAATTTTTTATGGAGTCTTCAGGGTTATCTATGTACAGTATCATGTCACCTGCTTATAATGACAGTTTTACATCTTCTTTTTCAATTTTGATACCTTTATTTCTTCTTCTTGTCTAATTTCTATAGCTAGCACTTCCAGTACTATGTCGAACAGGAGTGATGAAAGTGGGCATCCCTGTCTTGTTCCTGTTCTTAGGTGAAATGGCTTTAGGTTTTGACCATTGACTATGATGTTGGCTGTAGGTCTGTCATATAAGGCTTTTATTATGTTGAGATATGATCCCTCTATTCCAAATTTTCTGAGGGTTTTTATCAAGAAAGCATGTTGGATTTTGTCAAATCCTTTTTCTGCATCAATTGATATGACTATGTGATTTTTATCTCTCAATTTGTTTATGTGATATATCACATTTATTGATTTTCGGATATTGTACCATCCTTGCATCCCTGGGATAAATCCTACTTGGTCATGGTGTATGATCTTTCTGATGTACTGCTGGATCCGATTTGCTAAGATTTTGTTGAGGATTTTGGCATCTATGTTCATGAGGGTATTGGCCTGTAATTCTCTTTCATTGTGTTGTCTTTATCTGGTTTTGGTATTAGGTTAATGCTGGCTTCATAGAATGAGCTTGGAAGTGTTCCTTCCTCTTGAATTTTTTTGGAATAGTCTGAGGAGGATAAGTTTTAGTTCTTCTTTTAATGTTTGGTAAAACTCCCCTGTGAAGCCTTCCGGCCCCAGGATTTTGTTTGCTGGAATCTTTTTGATGATTGCTTCAATCTCCTCCATAGTAATCGGCCTATTGATATTTTTAGATTCTTCCTGATTGTGTTTTAGAAGGTTGTATTTTTGCAGGAATATGTCCATTTCCTCTAGGTTTTCTAGTTTGTTGGAATAGAGTTGTTAATAATATTTTTTTAACAATCCTTTGTGTTTATGTAGGGTCTGTTGTTATTTTGCCTCTTTCATTTCTGACTTTTTTTATTTGGGTCCTCTCTCTTTGCTTCTTGGTGAGCCTGACTAGAGAGTCATCAATCTTGTTTATCCTTTCAAAGAACCAGCTTTTGGTTTTATTGATCTTTTGTATTGTTTCTTTGGTCACTATGTCATTTATTTCTACTCTTTGTCATTTGTTTCCAGGATGTTTGTAATTTCTTCTTTGATTTCTTTGGTAACCCAATAATTGTTTAATATGCTATTCAGCAGCTTCCAAGTGTTTGAATTTTTTAATTGTTTTTATTGTAGTTTATTTCTTATTATGCCATTGTGGTCTGAGAATATGCTTGATATGATTTCAGTCTTCTTGAATTTGGAGAGACTTTGCCTGTTACCCAACATGTGGTCTATCTTTGAAAATGTCCCATGTGCACTTGAGAAGAATGTATATCCCGTGGCTTTGGGGTGAAATGTTCTGAAGATGTCAATTAAGTCTATCTGATCTAGTGAGTCATTTAGGATTGCTGTTTCTTTGCTGATTTTTTTTTTTTTGGTCTAGAGGATTTATCTAGTGATGTCAGTGGCGTATTAATGTCCCCTGAGAATTCTTATCTTTAAAATAATTTTATTCAGATATCCTGATCTCTGATGAAAAGGGGCTAACAGTTTATAGAATAATGAGATATGGTCCCTTAATATATGGCACATAAATTATATTGTTAATGGGACAGAAAAATAGATATTCCATTACTAAGTAGGACCCTTTCTTCCAATAGTATCCCACATGCATTTCTTATCCTATCTGAAATCTGTACCAGAACATTTCCAAATGTGGGAGAGAAATTACATTTGGGAAATATATTGAGAGTGTCAATGTCTCTACAAAATGCCTGGTCCAAATCTTTGTCATTGCTTCTGCCTTTAATCATTAATAAACTTGATTATATATAAGATCTATCATTTGTGTTGAGGGTGATTTGGCAATTTGGTCTTTTTTATCTTTTATCAGACATTATTTTCTCTCCATTTCTAATAATCAACAAATTTTTATCTTGTATACATGTATTCTACTTTTTATTTTATTGATTCTATTAAAATTTATTGGCTATCTTATATTGTCTTCCTGATGGTAAATATGTAGATTTTGACATTACATTGGTGCCACTTTAGTCTGAGGATTAGGTAGTAGATGCTCAAATATCACATAGGCTATTAACTAATTACATTTTAATAAAGTGATTAAGGCCACCCATGGTAATTTTCTTCAAAAATAACTTGCATGGCATGAATCTGCAAGAGCACATGGTGGTGAGAAAAGTAATAAATTAGATAGCTGTAGCAAATTTCATTTTATTAAGTCTGAGAGGAAAAAAGTGCTGATAATGCTGATCAAAATAGATCCTCTTTTTTACAATAAGGATAAAGGTCAGCTCGGTAGCAAAACTTGGCTAATTGATTTCCTCATCCAATAATTAATTTGGTTCTGGGCAACTAATTGGAAGACTGGTCAGGGTTTCCACAAAGACAATACAGTAAAGCAAAAAGGCAGATCAAGTTGACAGAAGAAAACAAGTGAATAAACAGTAACTAGGAGAACCTACCTGTTACCATTATATACAGGTATAAGCAGATTTAAATATTTTTAAAAATCCTTTAAGAATATGATATCTTTATACTGAGTTAAAGTCACAATTGCAAAAATGTGCAATAAAACTAAGTTCAAATTCATTCTAAGTATAAAATAGAAAGGTTTTACCATACTACACTATGTATATATAAATACATATATAATATATATGCACTAGAGACCTGGTGCATGGATGTGTGCTTGGGTGGGGTCCCTCATCCTGGCCTGTGCCCTCTCACAATTCAGGACCCCTCTGGAGGATGTCAGACTGCCAGTTTTGGCCTGATCCCCACAGGCCCTACCAGGATCTGCCGAAACCTGACATTCTACATCCCCCTGAGGCATGTAGCAGTGCCAAAGCAGCAGAGAGCCAGAGAGGAGCCCCAGCTGGGGCTGGGTGCAGCTCCTCTGGCACTCATCCCAGCCCTGATGCACTTGCCGCTGTTCACAGCTGCACTAGCTGGCCATGAGCCCAGCTTCTGGCTGAGCAGTGCTCCTTCTGTGGGAATGCATTGACCACCAGGGGGCAGCTCCTGCACTGAGTGCCTGCCATCTGGTGGTGAGTGTGTGTCATAGCAACCAGTCAACCAGTCAATCTGGTCGTTAGGTCATAATGGTTACTATATAATAAAGAGGTGATATGCAAATTGACCGTCACACCCTCGCACAAGATGGCCACACCCATGTGGTCACAAGATGGTCGCCACAAGATGGTCGACAGGGAAGGGCAGTAATGGGTGATAAGGTCAGCAGGGGAGGGCAGTTAGGGGCGACTGGGCCAGCAGGGGAGGGCAGTGAGGGGCAATTGGGCCAGCAGGGGAGCAGTTAGGCATCAATCAGGCTGGCAGGGGAGTGGTTATGGGGTGATCAGGCTGTCAGGCAGAAGTGGTTAGGGGCAATCAGGCAGGCAGGCAGGCGAGCAGTTGGGAGCCATCAGTCCCGGATTGTGAGAGGTATGTCCGACTGCCGGTTTAGGCCAGGGATAGGGCCTAAACTGGCAGTCCGACATCCCCTGAGGGGTCTCAGATTGGAGAGGGTAAAGGCTAAGCTGAAGGACACCCCTCCCCCCCCCAGTGCACAAATTTCAAAATTTCATGCACCAGGCCTCTAGTATATCTTTCTATTATCTATCTATCTAGATAGGTATACATATACCTATCTAGATCTATATAGATATATATATATATATAGATATATGTATGTGTGTGTGTGTGTGTGTGTGTGTATATCCTATATAATAAAGAGGGATTATGCCAATTGACCATCACTTCGCCACAAAGATGGTGGTGCCCACAGCGGAGGCAGGGGTTTCCATAACACAAGATGGCTGCACCCACAGCAGAGACCAAGTTCCCAAAATGAGCCTTAATGAGCAATCAGCAGGGACCTGAGGTTGTACCTCCCTGC
Source organism: Myotis brandtii (assembly GCF_000412655.1). Classification (NCBI taxonomy): domain Eukaryota; kingdom Metazoa; phylum Chordata; class Mammalia; order Chiroptera; family Vespertilionidae; genus Myotis; species Myotis brandtii. The sequence continues at coordinate 1,160,799 of NW_005364882.1, read as the reverse complement.
CCCCATGGGGGACCTCAGGCCACGCCCCCCACCTGTCAGGGCTTGATGGGGGACCTCAGGAAACGCCACCCACCTGGCAGGGCTTGATGCCTCCCACCCCGGTGCTGGGCTGGGGGACCTCAAGCTGCTCACCCTCCACCCTCGTGCCAGACTAGGGGACCTAAGGCTTCACCCCTAGCCTGGCGGGGCTTGACAAGGGTGGGACTGGCCGGGTCTGGATCTAGCCCAATGAGAGGGGCCAGCCGGGTCTTGGTCTTGCGTGATTTTGAGGCGCACGTGGGTGGGCAGGGACTTGACTCTGGATCCCATGGTGCACCCCAGACTCTGACAGGAGGAAGATTTTCATATACATTTTACTAATTTTCTTTCATCTCTGACACTTATATTATAGAGAAAGGGCAAATAGCAATATTAAAATATTTCCTCTAATTAATCCCCTTTTAATGTGCACAAATTTTGTGCACCAGGCCACTAGT
>NW_005364882.1:1144045-1160258 GCF_000412655.1 Myotis brandtii | reverse complement strand
TATATATATATATACTAGATATACTAGAGGCCCAGTGCACCTATAGGTGTAAGATTTTTGAGAAATACCTTCTCTGGATAGCAAAAACACTTAGTATGTACTGTTCACTCAATAAACACTTTAAGAATAAGTAGATAAACACAATATATTTAATATAAGTAGATAAACACTATATATAGGCAAGCCAATTTTATAGTTACATGTGATAAATTCATCATTATAAAACTATGCAGAATTTTAAGTTAACAACTGAAAAATATAAAACAATTGAAATATTTAGACCACTATTTCTGAAAAGCTTGGTCTATGGCAGTGATGGCGAAACTATGACACGTATGTCAGAGGTAACACATGAACTCATTTTTTTGGTTGATTTTTCTTTGTTAAATGGCATTTAAACATATAAAATAAATATCAAAAATATAAATCTTTGTTTTACTATGGTTGCAAATATCAAAAAATTTCTATATGTGACACGGCACCAGAGTTAAGTTAGGGTTTTTCAAGATGCTGACACGCCGAGCTCAAAAGGTTCACCATCACTGGTCTATGGGCTACTTGGTATTAATTGTGAAAAATATTTTGTGCACAGGCATAAGAAATTTAAATATTTGTTTTCTACTGCAATATTTGCAAAACACTTAACATGATAATATATTGACAACAATGGAGGATGTAATATAAATGTTATAACCTGATTTGTCATAAGAAATCCTCGAAACTCTTCTTCTTTAGGACACAATTTTGGAAACTGGTTCAGCAACAGTGGTCTAAGCACACAAAAATGCTTTTTTAAATGGCTACTTTCCTGAGCTTCATGCAGAATGATTATATCATGCCATTTGTAGCAGGACTTTTAATTGGTTATGATATTAAAAGTGGGAGGGAGGAGGTGCTAGAATCCATTACTTTGGCAATGAAAAAACATTTATAGTAGGAAACCATTAAACTGATCACCATAAGACAATTTATTATGTGAAAATATCATTTTTTTTGATCCCTGAGAATCTATTGCTTACCCAGTAATTATCAGTTATTCAAAAATTCATTAAATTTACATTTTAAGGCTAAAACATTTTGCTATCCAGTCTGGAAGATTACTGTCGAATTACAAATAATTATTTTACAAAATTTTTCAAACTCTCCATAAAAATGAGGCTTTCATTTTTGTTTAAACCCATGCTATTTATTCTAATCACCTATAACATGGAGTTTTTAGAATTTAGGTCAGTGATTTGATTTTTTTTTTTAAATTCATTACAAAATTTAATATTCTTCTACCATGTGATCCAATAAATGTCATTCCTTGGTAGTCAAAGTAATTGATAACTTATGTCCACATAAAAACCTGCACATGCATGTTTAGAACAGCTTTATTCATCATTACCAAAACTTGGAAGCAAGATGTCCTTCACTAATGTTAATGGACAAATAAAGTGTGGTACAAGGAAATATTATTCAGTGCTAAAAATAGATGCGCTATCAAGCAATGATAAGACATGGAGAAAACATAAGTGCATATTAAGTGAAGGAAGTCAAACTAAAAAGGCTACATACTATATGATTCCAACTATTTGATGTTCTGAAAAAGACAAAACTATGAGGCCAATAAAAAGATTAGTGGTTTCTAGGTGTTTTGTTTGAGTAAGCAGAGCAAGGAGGATTGTTAGAACAGTGAAACTATTCTGTATGATGCTGTGATGGTGGACACATGCCATTATACATTTGTCCGAACCCATAGAATGTACAACACCAAGACTGAATCATAGTATAAATTATGGATTCTAGGTGACTATGATGTGTCCATGTAAGTTCATAAATAAACAAATGTACTATTCTGGTGGAGAATGTTGGCAACAGAGGGGGTGATGCATATGTGGGAACATGGAATATGTGGGAAATCTTTGCACTTTCCACTAAATTTTGCTGTGAACCTAAAACTTCTCTGAAGAGTAAAGTCTATTTTTTAAAAGGGTCAGTAAAGAGGGAATTATACTCTATTTTTTTTTGGGGGGGGGGGGGGGTATCCAGATTAATAGGTAATTTAAGAGAATGAGAAATTTGTAGAACAGAATAGGAGGCTAGAAAAGCAATGATTTTTTAAAAAGACATTTTCTTGTGCTATTCTCCTTCCTGCTTCAAGCCAGATTTAAATGGACACTAGATTTTTAATGTGATCTACCATAACACAGTCTACTCTTAGAATGTAAGAAAAATTGTTAAACTTTTACAATGAAAAATAGTACTGTGTCAGAGACACTGCTTAGTTTTAGAAATGAAGAAAAGCCTCAGAGATTGGTAATTTTTGTAATTCTTTTATACTATATTATTACAATAATATTCATTGAGAATCAAGTTTTCAGGCACCATATAGAAGATGTAACAAGATCGCCACAATATGAGTACACAGTTTAAATAATTTATACTAAAAGGTTGAATCTAAAATTAATTAAAAATATGTGCTAGACAAAAGATGGTTATTAATTTAAAAATAAAAATAAATCAATTTTGTATAGAGCCACCTCTGCAATCTCTACTTTCCTTTTAATTATGTTAGATTTTTTTAAATGAATTTTAGAAGTCAGGGAACACAGTATATCTCTGTGTTTAAAGGCTCCCATCAATTATACAGAATTGATATATTATTATTCAAAAACATATATCCAATACTGAACCTTGCACTTGAAAAATACTTAATATATCAATGAAAAATCTTTGCTGAGTGTTGGTTTTTTCCTGGGAGCTATCCTCTAGAATCTAGAGTCTAGATGCTTAAAATCTGGTTGGCAAATTGAGACACTATTGAGCAATAATAAATAAAAATATTATATAGCACAAGACATTCAAAAGGATTGTATGACTTTTAAAAAAATGAATAGTCATTTGAAAAGAACCATAGAAACTTACAATTAATACTGGGAAAACATCAGCTAAATCATTGTGTCAAACCAGAAAAAGTTGAGACTGTTTTTAGGCTTTTTGTATATCAGATGTAACTACAAAAGTTTATCACAACAATTTCAGCTTCCTAATTCCTGGAAAACCTGGTCCATTCCATCATGTTCATAAGTATTGACTGGTTAATTCAGCTTCCATTATTTGTCATATAGTAAATTAAATATTTCGTAATATAAATTATATCTAAAAATGGATCAAGTTCTATGTTGATCAGGATGTTTTTCTTCCAAAAGAATTTAATATAATTAGAAACCAATTTGGAAATTCATGGAGAGGATGAAGGCTTTTAGAAATAAGCTTTCCTTTGCTAAATGGAAATTCTCATGAGGTTGTCTGAGGTTTCTGGGTCCTGTATTCCTGACTATACTCTGAAATGTGCTTTCTTTCAAATCTCCAGGTTATTTTTTTTTCCCTCTGATTGTCCCATTGGGTCTACTTTTTGCTTCAGGCAGAGATCCTCTACTAGGCACTAATCTTTCTTTTAACATCCATTCAGCTCAAGAAACTGTCTCTGTGGGAAAAAATAGGTAATTTAAGAGAATAAGAATACTCTTAAGAGTGGAATACTCAAGGGAGATGGTTCTTGGATTAGTAACTTGCAGATGGAGCATGAGAAAGGAAGTGGGAAAAAGTAATCACGTTAGAGAAGAGTTTTTTAAGTGCATGATTGGAATCACTAGGACATTCACCGGCTGCTTCTCTTTATTGATGTATTTATCAAAACTATTCAGAAATACAGAGGCTGAAGTTTTAGTTAAATGTATCTTAAAATTTCAAACTGATGATTAGATAGCTTTTTGCAATTCCTGTCGTATAAAGTGATTCTGTTAGTTGATGACATGCTAACAATGTCAATAACACTTAACCCTTGTAGATAATATTAATGTTTTCTTATCTATAGGGCTTTACAGTTTAGAAAGGCCATTAAAATAATTGTTTTATTGGATGTTCACAGAAATCTCTTAGAACTAATTAGTTTTAGATAAAAATTCTGCATCAGAGAGATATTGTCACAGAACTTGAGAGTTTTAAAAATAGGAGCAGAAATTAGGAGTTTTGACTTTGAATATTGTGACTTTCAATATATTGTACAGTAGAGCAAAGTCAAATGCTTCATAGAACTAAAGTTGGCATTAAGACATAACTTCAGTCCTTCTCATGAGCTTACCTGGTACCCCTAAACTATTTATGTCCAGTCTCTGACTTGCAAGGTTCTCTTTAAAATACAAACAATTCTGTCTCATTGTATGGGGGAAGTTTTTTTTTATGGTGAAGCTTAAGTTATAATTTAAATTGTACTTTTTGATTTGGAGACAGTTTTAAGAAATGGACAATGAGAAACCCTGGTCAGTCCTAAAAATCCAAATTAACTATGAGTGGCAATTGAGGTGGATACTGGGTTGGTTGACTCAACTGAATCCTGAATTCCTGGATTCAGTGGGAGAGTAAACCTACAATTCCATGACCCAATCAGTGTGTTCTATAATATGTGATTCTATCGCCTAGATCAGACATATTAGGACTAATGCAATTCAATTGGTAAATTTTGAGTGAGCTATTGTTGTGTTAGAAATTTTATCTTTTGCAGGATTTGTTTATTTAGACACATGTTTTCATGGAAGAATTTTTCAGTTATATGATACAATAATTTTCTTTATTCTTTAAAGTATATTGCTGTGTTGTGTGTGTGTGTGTGTGTGTGTGTGTGTGTGGTTTTATATTGTAATCAAAAGCACCTTATTTGATACATCAGAAGATACTAAAAGGATTTGGTTATCTTATCTGAAAGCCAAAAGAAGCCCCCAAAACTTGGCAGAGCTGTAACATCTACCATCTCTTCCTAAGTCCTTGGATTACATCATAATGACTAAATTAACTGCCATTATTATTCACTTCTATTACTTTCATCTTGCTGACTTAAAAAAGAGTAGAAAGCTAATACAGTAAATTTTTTTCTTTTCTTTTAATAAAGTTACTACTGATAAAATGATATTCCCCAAAGAAGAAACATTCATAGATTCTTTTGGATTGTATTATATCTCTTTTTAAATATTACTATTTTATTGGTATGCTCTTTCCATTATGCAATACATTCTCATTAAATTGCTTATTTTTGCTTTAATTGGTTTAGCCTACTAGTCAGAAAAGGTTGAGATTTTTGTTTGAAGTGGAGGTAAAATCATTGTATTTGCCTGATATGTGTAAGTGCTATACTCTAAACTCTAACAATTAGTTCTGAAAAATGTATAGTGAATCTATCATATCTAAATCAAAACATCTCTAAGTTATGCTACAGTAATCATTTTCTAATGCTTCAGATTTTTTCCTCACTAGAGTAAGCATTAGGGTAAAAAACAGTTTTTTAAGGATATAATTGAATATTCAAATATAGGCAGCATACTGCAAGTAAAGGTATACTTGGGTGTCTGAAAACCTATTTTGGGGAACAGAAACTCAAATGGGAACTTCATTGGATCAATTTAAAAAGTCGACTGATTCTCTTCCTTTAACTATATTCTTAGATGTTATAATATTTTCCTAAAGGGAAATTCTGCTGTATTTGCAATTACCTTGACTGGAGGTATATTCTAAGACAAACTCTATTTCGTAATCTGTGCTAGAAAGGCATTAAGTTGAAATATCAAAGAGGATGATTGTTGGATCAAGTACTGGAAAAATAGGAATATGTATAGGAATCGAGAGATGATATGAAGCTTTTTCAGAAAATTTCAGAGCAGGCTATGTTGAGTTGCAACACAGTTGACCTGCATAAAATTGCAGAATTTCCTGGAACCTCAGCCAGCAACAAGCAGTGGTATTATCCTATATAATAAAAGCCCAGAGACCAAAATGGTGGAATGACCAGAATGACCAGAGACCAGAACACCACGGCCCCTTGCCCAGGCTGGCCCTGCCCACCAGGGAGCAGTTGGGGTGCCCCTAGGCAAAGCAATAGTTTGATGGGGGAAAGTTTAATAAACAGGGGGGAAGGTCTTAAGGGTCTGCGGGGTTGGTGTGGTTGGCCTGGAGTAGGTATGGAGTGTGCTGGGGAAGGAAGTGGAAGATCCGATTGGAAAACGGCTCAGCACAGTACCTTTCTCATTGCAACCTAGATGGCGCCAGCCTTGGACTGAATAGGTGGTTGTTTCATGAGTGCGCTTGGGACCAACATGTTCATAGCAGCGGCAGTTCTCCCGAAACTTCACTGATTCCAAATAGTAAACAGCTATCAACGTCAAAGAACAGAAAAATCCTCTCCAACTAGAGGCCCTGGCCATTGCAACACGACTGAAGGAAACACCACTTAAGGAGGAGCTAGAAAAACCGGAAGTACGCAACCAGAGGATTGTGGGATTGTGGAGGATGCCTGGGCGCCTACCACTAGAACGTGAGCCTGTTATTGTGCATGTACATAGTCGGCCATATAGTCCTCAGTCTCACAGTATTTGGATGTGACTTCTGGTGGGAAATTGTTTCCATTGAAGTTTACTGTTCCCTTGTGGCGAGGAAGATCAGAATTAAAGGTTTTGTTTATTGCCTTGGTTTGAAGTGGAGAAAAATGGGATAGTGATGAATAAGAAACTTTGGAGATAGAGAAGGGAAGTTTGTCCAGACTGTTGAGAGCTCAGAATTAGAGTTTTGGAGATAGAGAAGGGAAGTTTGTCCAGACTATTGAGAGCTCAGATTTTAGAAATCCTGCTTATAGCACCTGATGCCTAAAATCTGAGCACTCTACTTTTAGTTTTTCTAGTTCAAGTTTTTGGAAGTCTCCTATTAAAAAAATCCTGGTTGGGAAGTGCAGAACACTACAGTCCCCCTCCCCTTAGGGCGAGGTTAGGGGGATCAGGCAGGCAGGCAAGTGATTGGGGTGATCACACAGGCAGGCAGAGACAGTTAGGCGTGATCAGGCAGGCAGGCCAGTGGTTAGGGGCGATCAGACAGGCAGGCGAGTGGTTAGGGGTGATCGCACAGGCAGGTAGAAGCAGTTAGGGGTGATCAGGCAGGCAGATGAGGGGTTAGGAGCCAGCTGTCCCAGATTGCAAGAGGGATGGGTCCCAGATTGTGAAAGGGTGCAGGCCAGGCTGAGGGACCATCCCCCTGTATGAATTTCATGCACCAGGCCTCTAGTTATGCTCATAATATCCTAAAATATTCACACCTTGGTAAAGAAAAATTCCAGTTTATTACACAATTCTGTGTACCTAGGACAATCTGTGTATGTATGTGTGTATGTCTCTGATTGTGTGTTTCTGTGTTCATGTATTTGTGTGTGTTTTATTGCATATAAGGTTATGATCCTACTTTATTTTACTTATAGTTGTATAAATTTCATTTTCTTATATTTACTTATCTGAAACAGAATTTACTTAAATGCCCTATGAATATAATAAAATTTTCCTGAATATTTTTCCTCTCCTATGGATACAAAACTAATTACTAAAAGAATATCCTATTTTTAATACTTAGGCAGTTTTGAATTTTATAATATCACAAATAATGACTTATTTATATCTTGATAATATTTTAATGCACATACACTTTTTTCCACATTTCTACTTAGATATCCAGAATAAGTTTCCAGAAATGATGTCTTGATTAAAGGTATAATCATTTTTAGGAGTCTTGATACAAATTGCCAAATGGCCTCCAAAGAGTTTGAACTAATTCATACTCATAGCAGTTGCATGGTAGAGTGTCTTTTATTTTGCATTTGGAAACAATGACTTTCAGCTGAAAAACATTTGCCAATTTGTATAAAATATATATACTTGTTTATCTGCTTTTACTTGATTTGTCATTGGGTTGAACATTTCTAATTTTTTTAAGTGAAGTTATTATTCTCCAATCGCTCCCAAAACTAGATTAAATATTCCCTTTACACACACCATTTCCTATTCTGATGTTAAGACACTTGGCATCTATTTTAGTAGGGGAAAACTTAGAGATGTCATGGGAATTTTTCACAAGAATTGAATCTAACTGAGCAAAAGAAAAAGTTTCTAAATATGGGATGGACCTACATATGGGTCCTTTATGGGTGAATTGCAAGCTAAAATTAAAGGATGATATGAGATAAACAATGATCTTGACTTTAGGACCCCACAGCATCTTCATTTCTTCCTTTACTGGTAATCATGACCTATTAACTTGGGCCTGGCTTTCATCTCATTAGGGCACTGGCTACCAAGGGTGCACAGTAGTCTTCTGATAGATCCTATTTCTCTCCACACAGCCCTCCAGGCATCCCTCCAGCCCTCACCTTCTTCTGTCTCCTATCATCAGATCTTTTCTAAGTTTATGCTCACTTTCCTCTCCCCACCATAGATGGCTCTTCTCTTTTAGGACTGAATAACTCCATACCTTGGTACCCTAAATCCATTTTTCATGTAAAACAAAAGACAATAATGAACAGCATTGATTTTTTTTCTTTCTAGTTAACTGTAATAATCCTAGAAATAGTCTGTCTCAGACTAATGAGGAAAAAAGGTCTCAAAGAAGGAAAGAATAAAAGAGATTCACATAAGTATTTTTTTCTGTTTTCTCATTACAATTTATTTATTACATATGCATCTTCTTTTGAGGTATCTATCTCTCTTGAACTTTTTTTTGTTTAATATTGGAGAGAAGTGAGCCAGTTTTAAAGAGTCATTAATAAATTTTCATTTAGATTTCTCAATTTTTTTTCATTTCTTGGCCTAATCACCTACTCTCCAAAGAAGAGACATTTTTTTTCAATAAGTTTAGAAGCTCCTTTTGTTTCAGACTTTCCCTTATCCAATACCACTGTCATCAGTCAAGACCAGATCATACACATAACCCTTCCAGAGACTGTGACAGTACCATTCATTTATTCAACACATTTAAAACAGAGATGTAAAAAACAAAACAAAAAACAGCTTGGTAAATGTAATTTTTTAGTCAGTACAGTATAGCTTCTGACATGATCCCAAGCTTTACTCTATAAACCTGAAAGTCTTCATTTCTATAGAAATAGTAAATTTATTAGATTGTCTTTTGCATTCAAAAAATACAAATGTTTCAATGTTCCTTTAGAAGCACTTTCTGAACATATCTCAGACCCAGGATTTGTTTTCACTTAAGAGGATTTAGGGTTTCTCATCTGAAATTGGGATAGAAAATAGCTGAGGTAGAAATCATAACTTCTTTGTTATTTAGGTAATTCATAAATGGATTACCACACTGGTGTGCTAAATTCCTCACTATTGGGGAACAGAGATACAAAAACCTTGTAAATGAAACTCTGAATACAAAAATGCAGTCCTAATACACAAGAAACAAATTGTGAGGGGAAAAGAAAACACAAAAATATATTTCTATCAAATTTTTGAATTTGTGACTCCAGGACATCTCCAAATAAATAAAAACTATAAGGCAATAAAATAGCACAAAAATAGTCTCCTTAGATAAAACTGATTGGGTTGGGTTGATTGTTTTAATTATCCAAAAATTTCTGAACAAAGTTGGTAGAGGTCCAATATCAAGTGATAGTTTGGTATGATTATGAGAACAACTCATCCAAATAGATTACGTATTTTTACTTTGCAGTCACATGTTTGCAAAGGTATTGACAAAATTTTGATTTTCCTAGGAATTAGAATAAGTATTCAAGGAAAATTATAAGAAAATAAATGAAATGTGTATTATGATTATCATTTTAATGAATGGTTTCACTCTGTTCCCATTGTGCATTATTCCATAATTTCATAAGAAAAGAGATATGAAAGGAAGCTCATCCTGGTTTTATCTACTTTGATAGAATAAAATCTGATAAAGGTCAGGAATAGTATCTTATTTCATACTGCATAATTTGTTAGTAGCATCATTTTAAATATATAAAAATGCTAACTAAATTTGTGTTGTTGAATAAATCACCAATACATTTTTTTTTGTCAACCAATTTAGGAAAAAAGAGTCAATTTAGTTTATCTAGATTAATATTTTAATTTGATCAAATATTTGTCCAAGTAATTCATTCACACAAAATATTCAAAACCATAGTCATATTTTAAAATACTTTATAGTATTGAATTTATAGTTTAATTAATTTTAGACATAAAATAACTTTATCTCAAAAAATAAATTTCATATTTGATTATTCTTATAACAAGTTTTCTTAATACCCAAAGAAAGTTATTCTAATCCATTTTCTCTTTCAAATTTCCATCTGATTTCATTTTCACTAGTTTCCCATCACACATTCTGTCTTTTCACAGGCATCCAAACTGAGCACCTTGCTGCTTAGCTGCACTGAACTGATCATGTTATGAGAATGGATGGTATGAATATTGCTCAGCAGTTACTTTTGGAAATCCGAAGAATCAAATCATGCACTAGACTTACATAGAAGAAATGTATCCAGGACACACCATGAGAGCATTTTTAAGAATGCTAATGCTAATGTTAGTACTGAAGAAGCTACTGAAGCCATGTAATACTTTCATTTATTTGGAGCAGCTATGTCATCATACTGACTATGGGACCCAAAGCATAAACTGACTGTGAATAATTACATGCTTAGCAGGAAGCAACTGCTATCATAATTCAAAATTATGTTTGATTTAAGGAATAACTTAATTTTATTAATAATGGGCTTTTAAATCATATAAATAATAATTAAGGTAATAAAGTATAAATTTGGACTATTGTAACACATATGAAAGAAGATGTGCTAAATAGCTAACAATTTAGGCATTTTATTTCAATCTTAGGATCAACATTTTCCAAACATTCATTGAGCATCTAATGACATATAACTTAAAACATGCACAAATAAATATATAATAGATATATAAATTTCATTGTATAAATTTGTAACAATGCCTTTTTATGTGCGTGTGTTAGAAAACTTAACATGATATCTACATTTTTAATAATTTTTTTAAAATTTATCTTTATTGTTGAAAATATTACAGATGTCCCCCCCTTTTTTCCAATTGACTCCCTCCACCCTGCACCTACCTCTCCAAGGTCATAACCACACTATTGTCTGTGTCCATGGGCTATGCATATGTGCATATAGGTTCCTCAGTTAATCTCTCCCCACCCACCCCACAACACCGCCTTTCCTCTGAGATTTGTCAGTCTGTTCCATGCTTCTATGTCTCTGGGTATATTTTGTTCATCAGTTTATTTTATTCAATAGATTCCACATACAAGTGAGATCATGTAATACTTATCTTTCTCTGACTGGCTTATTTCACTTAGCATAATGCTCTCCAGGTCCTTCCATGCTGTCTAAAAGGGTAAGAGAGCCTTCTTTTTTACAGCTGCATATTATTCCATTGTGTAAATGTACCACAGCTTTTTTATCCACTCATCTACTGATGGGTATTTAGGCTGTTTCTAGATCTTAATTATTGTAAATTGTGCTTCTATGAATATAGGGGTGCATATATTTTTTTCTGATTGTTGTTTCAGGTTTCTTAAGGTTATATTCCAAGTAGTGGGATCACTGGGTTTAATTTTTTTTCTTTGTTTTTTTGCACAACATCATGTTATTGACAATAGGCACTATGATATAAGTAGATCTCCCAAAATTATTTATTTAGCATCTGGTGTAATTGAAAGTTTATACCCATTGAATAACAATTCTCCCTTTCCCCCTGGTGATGGTATCAGAGTTGTTTGCATATAGAAAAATCATCAAATTATACACACTTAATATGCACAATTCTTTGTATTTCAATTATATCCTACATAAATCTGTTAAATGTAGATAATATAATTTACATAAATAATTGTTAATAGCTTATATGCATTATATATGTATATATGTATATATCTAATTTGTAATCATGCATTTTCAATATTGAGCAAAGAGAATGTGAGAGTGGGAAGTCCAAATGGTCTAGAAAAAAATGTTATGTCTATTTTACAATTAGAGCTATTTGTTTTGTTTTGCTGTAATGATGTGACAAAATATTGTTTGAATAATGCCAATGTTGAAAGCAGAAGAATAGGGAAAATTTCAAAGAACTGAGAAATAATGTTAACAATGGGGAACAAGGTAATGAAAAGGGCAGGTTAAATTTTCCAAAAAGAATGAAAAAAATTGGAAGAGGAACTGAATAACTCCAAGTATGGGGAACAAGGTCCTTAAGGTTCCCTTTCAACAGAATCCATTAGTGCATCTCATCACACTCATTCCTGATGATTTATTTCAGTTTTGTGTTATTGGACATTTGTCCATGCCACAACCTCAGCCAGCAGTGCCCTGTACTCTTTCATTAGCTATGTAACTTTTTCTCAACTATAAGGCAATTTCTTAGTTAAAATTTTCTCTGGCAGCCTCAGAAAAAATAAATACATCTTACTTTTGCATTCTTGCATTGTTTCTTGTACTTTTATTTAGGGCTTCTATAATTCCACTAGAGGCCTGGTGCATGAATTCATGCACCAGTGGGGCCCCTTGGCCTGGCCTGTGGGACCGGGCTGAAACGGGCTCTCTGAAATCCCCTGAGGGATCCTGGATTGGGAGAGGGAGCAGGCCAAGCCAAGGGACCCCACCAGAGCGTGATTGGAGCCTGGGAGAGACACAGATGGTTGGCCAGCCAGGGAGGGAGTACAGGAGGGCTCCTGTCCTGCCCATCTTGCTCAGTTCTGATCGGCCGGACCCCAGCAGCAAGCTAACCTACCAGTCTGAGCTTCTGCCCCTGGTGGTCAGTGCACATCATAGCAAGCGGTGGAACGGCCTTAGCATATCATTAGCATATTACACTTTGATTGGATGGACAGTCAACTGGTTGACCAGACACTTAGAATATTAGGCTTTTATTATATAGGACAGTTAATTTTGTTTGGTTTCTTCAATTAAATGTTCAACTCCTTAAGACAAAGTCAGATTTTAACAGACTTTTTCATTCTTATAATACCAAGAGCAGTGAATTACACAAAGTAGATATCAAAGAGCTAATTTAAATAGAAGACAATAAATTGAACTAAAATTGGATAATATAGTAAAGGGATTTTTTTAAATATATTTTTATGGATTTCAGAGAGGAACGGAGAGGGAGAGAAAGATAGAAACACCAGTGATGAGAGAGAATCATTGATTGGCTGCCTCCTGCATACCCCCCACTGGGGATCCAGCCTGCAACCCAGGCATGTGCCCTTGCCTGGAATCAAACCTGGGACCCTTTAGTCCACAGGCCAACTTTATCCACTTAGCCAAACCACCTAGGGCTGTAAAAGAATTTTTAAAAGAGAATAAAGATCCTGATTCATACCATAATGGTTAACTGTCTAGAAAAAAAAAAAGATCATTAAACAATGTGAATGAATCTCACAAGCATACAATTAAGCAAAAAAAAAAAAGTCCAGACACACAATAGCAGTACAAACTATATGATCCCATTTATATGAATTACAATAATATGCAAAAGTTACCTCTGTGATTAAAATTTATAATATGACACCTCTTGGGAGCTTGTAACTAGAAGAAAGCACCAGGGGTTTCTGACAAGCTAGAATATTCTGCTTCTTTATTCGATGCTGATTAAACAAAGGTGTTCTAATTTTCAAATACATTGAGCAGTAGACTTTGATTTGTGTGCTTTTCTGTATGCATGTTATGCTTTGATAAAAAGTTCTGCATCAAGGTGTAGCTTAGTTCAAAGCTTGGGTGGGAAATCATGAAAGCAGTGAAGAAAGTGCTATGACATGGTTGTGAGAAGAATCTTGATTAAAACCTCAATTCAAGATCTAATTGCCATTGAGATGGTGAAGGACATAGAACTGGAAAATCCTCTTTGTCTTTTTTTGTTTTTGTTTTTTGGTGTAAGAAGAGTTTTATAATTTCTTAGACTGTGGATTCCTCAGGCCTTATAATAGACACTTTCACCCTATTTTGCAATTAGTACAATGGATTCTCTTTGAACATTACAAAATATCAGAATCCAGGTGCTAAAGACACACTGGCCAACTTTCATATTATGAATTGAAATGACCTTAAAATTTGTTGAAATTGCATAGGTAGAAATTAAAAATACAACAACAACAAAAAAGAAAGAATGTATCACAAAACTTTAGACTTTGTGGCTACATGTAGATGAAGGATATGAGTCACCAGTAATATTTGTCACATTCAGTCCTTCAGACCAAACAACACACCACATGGGAGCTGAACACAGTATTTAAACTTGTTTGTAATATACTAGAAATTCAATTTTATTTTCTCCATCTGTTGTTATTTTTTATATCTGATTCACAGTTTAAGACTAAACTAAATGCCATTGCATATGTGTTCTAAATACCAATATAAGAATCTGTGCTAAAATCCCAAATTTTGGCAAAGAAAAGAATAAGTCCTATTACCATGATTTCAACTTTTCCTCCATTCAAACAACACCAAAAAACATTAGGTGAGTTTTCTATGTTTCACTCTAAACTCACAACTCATCCCTGACTGCTTATGCTTGAAGTGAAATGGTATTTTTGAAGAATTGAATACTTCCCTAGCTAACTCCCCAGTGCATAGTTATTCTACTTCTATTTTCCGGAAATGAGGAGCTACTATTGTGTAATGCATCTGGAGGTCATTAAAATGAAAGTTGGTAATTTCTGAGCATGGTGCTGATAATAAGATTGACTTTGTTTTATGGATATGTTTTTATATAATTGCCTAGTTATTTCAGAAGAAATTTCCCAAAACTAAGTACAAATATTGGCCATTGAGAGCCAGCCTAATGTAGCATTTACAAAAGAGGTATACAATCATGCTTAGAAACATTGCATCTAACAAATCTGTAAGGGAAATAGTGACTGTTAATTCATAAATTGTTCAGATTGAAGATTGTCTTTGTTAGATTTTATTCATGTTGAAAACTACTAGAAGTGATAAATGAATTCAGTAAAGTAGCAAGATGCAAAATTAATATTCAGAAATTGGTGGCATTTTTATATACCAATAACGAACTATCAGAAGGGGAAACTAAGAAACCATCCCATTTACTATTGCAACAACAACAACAAAAATGGTATCCGGGAATAAATTTAACAAAGGAGGTAAAAAACCTATACTCATACAATTATAGCATACTGAATAAAGAAGCTGAGGAAGATACCAATAAGTGGAAGTGTATACCATACTCATGAATAGGAAGAATTAACATAATTAAAGTGTCCATACTACCCAAGGAATTTATATATTCAATGCAATTCCTATTAAAATGTCATATCTCACCTATATAGAAAAATATTTCAAAAATTCATGTGGAAGCAAAAAAAAAAAAAAACAACCCAAAAAACAACAACAACAACAAAAAACAAAACCCAAATACCCTCAGTAATCTTCAGAAAGAACAAAATTGAAGGTATCACACTACCTGATATCATGGTAAACAGCATGGTACTGGCATAAGAACAGGCACACAGATCAATGGAAAGGAGTGGAGAGCCCAGAAATAAACTCATGCCTTTGTGCTCAATTAATATTTGAAAAAAAGAAGCAAGAACATATGATGGAATAAAGACAGTTTTCAAAAAATGGTATCTGGAAAACTGGTCAGACACATGCAAAAAAAACCACAAAAAATACAAAACTAGACCACTAAATTACACCAAACATAAGAATTAACTCAATATGGAGTAAAGACTTAAATGTAAGTTGCAAAAAACATAAAAATTACAAAAGAAAACATAGGCAGAAAAATCTCAAACAACTCTTGTAGCAATATTTTTGCTTATATATCTCCTCCAGCAAGGGAAACAAAGAAAAAATAAAATAAACAAATGGGACATCAAACTAAAAACCTTTGCACAACAAAGGAAACTAGCAACAAAATTAAAAGGCAACACACTAAATGGGAAAATATATTCACCAATGATACATTTGAAAAGGATTTAATATCCACAATTTATAAAGAACTTATATAACTCAACACCAAGAAAACAAACAATCCAATTAAAAAGTGGGGAAAGGACCTGCATAGACACTTCTCCAAAGAGGACATACACGAAGCCAAGAGACATATGAAAAAATACTCAATGTCACAAATCATTGGAAAAATGCAAATTAAATCCACCTTGAGATATTGCTCCAAGCCTGTCTAAATACATATATATCCCAACTAATAATAGACAAACATGGTAATTAACTGTACCTCCGACACGCTTCCCATTGGCTAATCAGGGCGATATGCAAATTAACTTCCAACCAAGATGGCAGCCGGCAGCCAGACAGCTGAAGTGAACAGGAGGCTTGCTTGCTCCAGTGATGGAGGAAGCCAAGGTTCCC
>NW_005364882.1:1140731-1142267 GCF_000412655.1 Myotis brandtii | reverse complement strand
CCATAACCTCGCCATTGGCCCTGCCCTGAGTGTGACAGTGGGGGCACCCCAACCCCCTGATTGGCCCTGCTCTGCGGGTGATAGAGGGCGGCATCCCAACCCCCCTGCCCCACGGGCCCTGCTCTGTGTGAATTGGGGTAGAGCCATAACCTCCCCATCGGCCCTGCCCTGAGTGTGACAGTGGCGGCGCCCCAACCCCCTGATTGGCCCTGCTCTGTGTGTGACAGTGGGTGGCGCTGCAACCTCCCCATCGACCCTGCCTTGAGTGTGACAGGGGGCGGTGCCCCAACCCTCCAATCGGCCCTACCCTTAGCATGACTAGGGGTGGCATCGCAACCTCCTGATCCTCCCTGCTCTGTGTATGACAGGGGGCGGCGCCCCAACTCCCCAATCGGCCCTGCTCTGAGCCCGACCAGGGGCTGCACCTAGGGATTGGGCCTGCCCTCTGCCACCTGGGAGCAAGCCTAAGCCAGCAGGTCATTATCTCCCGAGGGGTCCCAGACTGCGAGAGGGCACAGGCCGGGCTGAGGGATCCCCCCTCCCTGCTGAGTGCACAAATTTTTGTGCACCGGTCCTCTAGTCCTATATAATAAAAGGCTAATATGCAAATCCACCCAACAGAGGAACAACCAGTGGCTATGACCTGCACTGCTGTAGCCAACGGCAGATCTGACCCTGCCCCCGATTGCCTCCCCCCTATCCTGGGCTCAGGCATTGAGCATCTGCCTCCCCTGCCCATTCAGTTGGTCTCCAGGGCACTGAGGCCTCCAGCGGGTGAGCGGGGCCCACATCTACAGCACCCTGGACCAGAAGGCCTGCAAGATCAACCTGGCCAATTTCACCCACGGCAAGTGCTCCACTCTTGTCATGACTGACCTGCTGGCCTGGCGCCTGGGCATCCTGCTGCTGGACAATGTCATTACCACCAACCTCTTCCTGCACCATGTGGGTCGTGTGCCCCCGGCTGGCCAAGTGGCCCAGCCTACTCCTTGGTGGCCCCAGATGAGGTCCCCTACCTGCTGGACCTGCACCTGTTCCTGGGCCGTGCCCTCACTCTCGCTGGCCCCCACAAGGAGCCCACAGGTGTGGACGGCGTGCTGGGCCAGGTGCCACAGAGTGTGGTGGACGATTAGGACTGCGGCCTGCAAAATGGCCTGCAGAACACCCTGGAGACGTTGCTGGTGCTGTGGGGCCTGGGCCGCATGGCCAACAATGCCCAGCAGCAGTGTGTGTGCTCGCAGCCGACGTCCTCGCCAGAGTCCATCAAAGGGAACAAGGAGCTGGACCTCATGAGGCTGGCCCTGCACCCCCTCTTCAGCTCGAGCTTTGAGGAGGAGGAGCTGCAGCAGCTGAGGCTGGTGGATAGTATCAAGCAGTACCGCTGGCGGGCGACCATCTTTGAGATCAACACCTCCAGCCAGGACCTGAGCAGCCAGGTGATGCGGGCCAAGCCGCAGAAGGACTGCAAGGCCATTGCCAGCTTCCAGCAGGGCCGGCAGGAGCGGCAGGAGGGGCTGGCTCGCCCAGCCCTGAGCT
>NW_005364882.1:1130733-1140333 GCF_000412655.1 Myotis brandtii | reverse complement strand
GGGGGAGGAGGAGGAGGTGGAGGAGGAGGAGGAGGCGGAAGAAGAAGAGGGGGAGGAGGAAGAGGAGGCAGGAGAGTGCGTGGAGGACGTCTTCACAGAGGTCGTGGGCCAGAAATGGCAGCAGCCAGGACCTGAGCGGGAGCCAAGAGGCAGAAGGAGGAGGCCCGGCCACTGGACCAGGATTTCTATGTCCCTATGGGACTAAGGACTTCGACAGCGAATGGGGCCTGAGCGTTGGTAGGGACGGGGCGCCTTTGAGCAGCAGGTGGCCGGCAGCTGTCCTGGACCTGATGGGGTCGAGGCCCAGAACCTGACCAGGGGCCGGCAGCAGCTCAAGTGGGACCAGAAGAAGAAGCAGTTTGTGGGACAATCAGGACAGGAGAACAAGAAGATCAAGACAGAAAGTGGTCGCTACATCAACAGCTCCTACAAGTGGGACCTCTACCAAAAGTAGAAGCAGAAACAGAAAATCGCCATATGCTCAATGCCTGAGCCCCAGCGGACTGCCAGCAGTCGGCCCTGTCAGGGCCTGTTTCGGCCTGATCCAGTCAGGGCATGTGCAGGAGGCAACAAATTGATGTGTCTTTCTCACATCCATGTTTCTCTCTCTGTCTCTCGCCTTTCCTTCTACTCTAAAAATCAATGAAAAATGTCCTCAGGTGAGGATTAATAAAAAAACAAAATATGCATACATACATACATATACAAAAATACATGAATATTGGGGGACTAGGGGGTGGGGCCCCACGGGTGCACAAATTTTGTGGATTGGGCCTCTAGTTAAACAATAAAGAACTTAAATTAAAAAAAATAATAATAAAATAAAGGAAGAATGAGATGAAAAGAAAAAAATATGAATCATGACATATTTAATAACATCTGTAGAGAAAATATACTTTCGCATTTTTGTGTTTTCTTATGGCTATGTTCCATGATTAAGAATGGTGAAATTTAACTGAAAGCACCAATCAGGTGAACCCTTTGTATAGGGAGCAAAGACAATATAGCAACATAAATCTAAGGAGATATGAGAATATTCATACTAAGGGTTATTAACCAGTTTATGCCACTATCTTTTTTAAAATAATTTGATTGATAACTATAGACACTCTTCCCAGAAAAACACACATGCATATACTCATACACATATTTGCATTTTTTTATTGATTAAGGTATTACATATGTGTCCTTTTACCCCCATTGCCCCCCACCCCCCTACTCATACCCTCACCCCCTTCATGTCTGTGTCCATTGGTTAGGCTTATATGCATGCATACAAGTCCTTTGGTTGATCTCTCCCCCTTACCCCCACCATCCCCTACCTTCCCTCTGAGGTTTGACGGTCTGATCAATGCATCTCTGTCTCTGGATCTGTTTTTGTTCATCAGTTTATGTTGTTCATTATATTCATTTGTTTTATTGAGTCAATTAATCCTCTGAAGTCCATTAATAATCCTGTATTCAGAACCCCTAGATAGGGAGAAATAAATGCCTTCATTTTAAAGATTCTTCAGCAGAGTTTCAGATAGTTTTGGATAGGCATCAAGTAGCTTCTCATTCAAGCTTGTACTCTCTGATCAGCGATTAGACTCTGTTGCAAGTTATATGACATTAACTCCTTTTCAGGTTCTGCTTTAGCTAGAAAAAAAGAATCCAGACAGAAATCTTCAGTAGCTTTTTTTAGAACACTTTACAGAATCAAAGTGATGTTGAAAGTAGATAATTACAAAATCGGTATAATATATCTACCTAGAAAGAAAGCCTGCATGTGGCACTCAATATCAGTGTTTTACAGATATAAGAAAATATGGTGACATTTATAAGATGCTATTATATTGTGTTAAATAAATGATGAATATGGGCTATGAATGCAGGGCAGAGTATTCCTGCTACCACTCAAGTCCCTAATCAAAACAAATAATTCTTTTTATGGCAGAAAAAAAATCAATAATTAGAGAAGAAAGCTTCCTTTGAAGACTTTATGGCAGTGGCTTTAAAAGTAATATTTAGACGTGTAGGCAGCCCTAGGAGTAGAAGTACCAGAGTTCACACATAAGCATTTCAAAGGATATTATAGATTCGGGTGAGTGAAAAGCTGAATCTTTGGTTTGAATCCTATTCTACTAAAGGTCAATAAACATTGGTGTAGCCGATAATCTTTACAAGTTTTAGGAGTAGCTATTTATCATATTCAGCTGTTTTAAGGGGAAGAAGAGATGCTTTGCAATTTTTTCTTACAGTAGCCAGGAAGAAATTTCCACTGTAAGTGGCTCTACGCTGCATTAGATCAGTGGCTTTCCATCTTGGAGGCACAAGAGAATCACCTGTATGACTTTTACAACAAGATCTGAGGCTTATCTCCAGAAATTCTTATTTAGTTGATCTAGGATGTGGCATGTACATGAGTATTTTTTAACTGCTTTCCAGTTGGTTCTCATTGTGAGGAAAAGTTTGAAAAAATCACTGCAACTAGTTCATTCTCGAAGGGCTCCATGCAGGAAGCAAGATGTCATACGTCTTCCATGTTGCTTGATTCCAAGGTCAATTATACTGTTAGGTGATTTGCTATTAGAACTGTTCCATTATTTTTATTCTGTAGTCTATTACACCTATTGGAAATCCTTTATCTTTTTGGCTTCCTATTACTATTCTTTCATACTAGCAGCATGTGACAACTAATTTGAAATTTCAGAGGAGAAAATGAGGCTCAGACTGTAAGGGGCACATGAGCCGTTGCTGAACCAGTGATCTAAGTCTCTGCTGTAGCAATCTGCTTCCAGGAGACCACGTTTTATGCAAGGAGCTCAAGGACCTGGGTGCATTGTTTCATCATCACATGATTACTTGCACCGCTGCTAGCTCCTCTATGAAGTCAAGTGGTGATTTGTTCACGCAGGGAGAATTGCCAATCATGGTTTCGCATGCCTGTTCATCGATTCCTATACACGTGACCCTGACGGTCTTTTAAAAATGCCTTGCCCTTTAATTTCTCATTTTCCCTAAGGGAGAATTAACATTTCTGACCACCATTCTGATTTTGCAGACCTTGAGTTTTAAACCTGAGTTGTTTAATCATTTTTCCTGTTCCCTTATAACACAAAAGGAGATTGTTTTTCCTTCTGTTTTCAAAGTGAATAAAATGAGGCACAGATGATCCAAAAATTATTTTGTGTTATTTAATAGTCAGCAACGGAGCCAAGGACTTACGATTCTAGGTTTTCTGGCTTCTGGTGTAATGCACTATATACCAGATCACTGCTGCCTTTCTCTAGTAATAGAACACTGAAATCAGACATCTGTTAAATATTGTATGTGACAAATTTTCATGTAAGTACTCTGGCTTATGAGGAACATTTTTAATACTAGCATATTTCATGATGCAATGTGAAAGAAATACAATGAAATATATATTTTATGATATAAATTTTCAATTAATTTTTTATCATTTTCACTGGAAATAATAAATAGACAGACTCTATTGCCTGTAAGGCATAGAGAACACAGTCTATCCTGACACAGAGAAAATAACACTAGAGGTTTATTAACTTCTTTTAAATGGACTCTTCTATAAAGTTGAGACTTATATATATACACACATACATACCTTTGTATATACATACATATATCTAATTTGATATTTTGAAAGGAAATGTTTTTTTAATCCTCACCCAAGGATATGTTTCTATTAATGATATTTAGAGAAAGAGAGAAACATTGTGAGAGAGAAACATTGATCGGTTGCCTTCTGTACACACCCAGACCGGGGATGGAACCTTAAAACTTAGGTATGTGCCCTGACTAGGAATTGAACTTGCAACCTTTGGGTGTACAGGAGGATGCTCCAATTAACTGAGCCACCTGGCCAGGGCCAGAAAGGCAATCTTAACTGCTTTGGGAGTCAGAAGACTCCTAAATTTGAAGGAGAAAATCATCTGCTTGTTAAGAAGAACCCCATGGAAATTCCTATTCATTGGATTTGTCTTGGAAACATATTTTAGAGCCTACAAAATATATTCCATTCACTTAAACTTTCAATATGCATCTCATTCTGTGAGAGAAACTGTTGGCCAATATCAGCTTACACATACTCTGTGTGAAGAAATGATTTAATATTCTGACTTCTGCTTTTCTTCAACAATGATCATCTCAACAAAGGCTGCAATTGATTGAATGGAGATTATTGTGCAAAACTGTCACTTAAAAAATTAATGTATCTTTATTGTTGAAAGTATTACAGATGTCCCTTTTGTTTCCCCCATTAACCCCCTCCACCCTACACCTGTCCCTCCCAAGCCTTCACCACACTATTGTCTGTGTCCCAGTTATAAGTTCCCCGATTATGTTTATTGTTGTTTTTTTAATCCTCACATGAGGATGTGTTTCTATTAATTTCCATAGAAAGTAAGGCAGTGAGAGAGAGAGAGAGGGAGAGGTGAAAGAGAAACATCTATTAGTTGCCTCCCAAATGTACCGGTCCAGGATCAAATCTGCAACCTAGGTATGTGCCCTGACCAGGAACTGAATCCACAGCCTTTTGGTGTACAGAACAATGCTCCAGCCAACTGAGCCACCCAGCCAGGACAACTGCCACTTGTTTTTAAGGCAAGCATATTGCATCAGGGAAATAACCTCTTCTCTTTGAAAATAGGTGAACCCCAGAGTTGTGTGGCATTTTTATACAGTTGGCTCTTAACTCTTTCCCAGAATATCTTTAAACCAGTTATAATATCACTATTTTTAAATACTGTAAAAATAAAATCATATAAGAAAAAAATTCCAACCTTGCATAAGCTTATTTTTATATGCCTAATTTATCCAGTGAAAGTGTACAAAAAGGGCAGTTTATTAATCCTGTAATTTCTTAAGACAATTAAGCTCTTGGTAGAAGATATCTTTCTTTTTTTACTCTCTTGGGCAATTTTATTTTATCTTTTGGGAACAGCTGTTCTTCAGGCCTTCGTTTCCTCCCATAGACCAGGAAATATGACCTCATTTGACCACAATAAAGCAGTTCAGAGATGCAGCTACAAGGAGTCATCATCAGACATTAGTTAGAGCAATCTGAGGCAAGTATACTTTATTTCTGGATCCCCCCATCAAGGCTGATGTAAACCTGGAGCTTCCACTGTGATTCCACAGCAAAAAGGAACTAGAGATAAGATATGGAGAGAAAATACAGCTGGACTAATGTACAGTTTACAAACACAATGCCATAAATAGTATTTTCTTTGCCAGCATGCTAATTTTATTACTGTCCGTTCCCCATATAGAAAAGTAAATCCATGTAACTAAGTGGCTAGATCTTACTAGAGCTATAGTCAATGTTATTTATATCTTTCAGGCAATAACTATATATACTGGAATGTACATTGAGCATTCTTTCTAATTTTATTTCTTAAACTACAAAAATGCCTGGGCATACCAGAATACTTCCTAATTTGGGGGCATGAATTTGATTTAATCAGAAGAGTGTTTGGAGAAAACATCCCAAAATAATGGTCAGAAACAAGAGTGAATCATTCAGTTCAATAAATATGATTTTTTAAAATAAATTAGTATAAAAAAAGAGAAAGATAGTGAAGTTTATACCTATATACTATTTCCCCTCTTGCAGATTATTTAGATAGAATAGGCTCTATTAATAGGATATAACGTATTAGGTTTCTCTGCATATTTGTTTAACTTAAAAATAATTTTAAAATATTCAGTGCTACAGTGCCTTCCCTGATCTTGTAGATACTGGAGATAGAACAAAAGACAAAACAGATCCTTGCCTCTAGTCTAATAAGAAAAAGACATTAATCAAAACATTTCCTATTTAACTTTTCTTATGCCATGATGCCATATTATGGCCAACTATGAATCACAGGGAACAGTTATGTAAAGCTATAAGCTAAAAAAAACACACCACAACACCTGTTTTTTTCTATATACTGTGGCGGTAAGAGCTGGGTATTATTAACACACTTCTGCTCATAATACCATTCTATTTTTGTAGAAACAAAAACACCAGAAATGTATGTTTTGTTTGAAAAGTAGCAAAAAATATATTTGCTGATCAACTATGTGAAAATATTGAATAAAGAAGACAGAAGTATTCAGGATGGTAAATGGAATATGCTTTACCAATTAAGTGATTAAAAAAAACATTCAAAAAAGTAGAAAGTTTATAAACTCGATAATAATTTGACATCTTTGCATAAACATAGCAAATTGCATTTTTTAAGCTGGAAAATATTAGTGCATTTCGCTGTGTTTGGAGAGCAGATCCCAAGAGCCAAGCAGCATAACTTTAACTGAGGCCTTACATGTATGACAAAGCTTTACTAGCACCCCGGTCCTAAAATGTTTAGTATTTTTTTCTAATCATGCATGCTACCAATTAGAGTTATACAAAATTAAGAATGCAATTGATTTCTTTGAATATAGTTAGCTGAAAATGAAAAATGCAAGTTTGTTTATATTTGGGGGTAGTGATCAGGAAAACTGGTGTGTTTAAAAAGTTTCACCTTTATCATTAGTTTAGTAACTATTAATACCCCCAAATTTGCTTCAAATGACTTAGTTAGGTTTATATCTCTATCTAAAATATGATTTTATATCTAAGCCTAGAATGCAGAAATTGAGTCCATCTCAGAGATAGTAAAGCTTGATATAAAAGAGATAATTCTATTTCAGTTACATTTTCACCTATTAATGTCTACTCCAAATATACTACAGAACCCCAGGGTGACAGTCACATTCTGAATCACATAATTAATGCCAAATCTGTGGTACACTTCTATAAAACAATTTTACCTGTGAGAACTCCAAATAGCATATTTTCCTTCTAGTCTTCATTTTGTCTTCTTTTTTTTTTTATCTTTGCCAGAATTAATGTATTCTCTCTTTAGAAAAAATGGCTTCAGTTATCGAAAATAATACGAAGAACTTTTCTTTTACCTGAGAAAATCAGTTGCCACTGTCTCAGGTTTGGGAACAACTTCTCTTCCTTTTGAGACAGAAATAAGTATTTTGTTTATTTAGGCATTTCTGGGAGAAGTGGTATGGCATTGTGATAAGAACATGGCGGTTGGGGCCCTGTAGGCATGTGTTCCCATCAGCTACGAGTGTCATAGATATTTTCTCCTGGTTGGTTCTTCCCTTGGAACCATGCCCACCTCACTTGATTGCTACAGAGCCATTTGCCTTTATGTGAAAGTTCCTAGCATGGTAACAGAGATGTGAGCAACAAAGCAGGCTTCATTAAACATTCATAATAATCACTTATGAACATCTCAAAACATCTCTATGCACTTTTATATTGTGAAGTAGTTTAATGCATCAAAGAATGAGAATTTATTTCAAAAGATCATAACAAAGGACTGTGTCATTTTTTTTCTTGGAATTTGACATATTAAATGATGCACATTAAATGATGCATCAAAAATACCTTCATAATCATTATTCATTAAAGATCTTGTTTAGTTTAAAAGAATAATTGAGTATTTTTGATTAAAAAATACAAAAATTGTTCAGGTATAACTTGGCCCTTTTAATGATACTCCTAATGGTCTACATATTTGTATATTAACTTTTATACCAGTGAATCTTTAAAAATACACTTTCCTATACATAGGATTAGTCAAAATAATATGAGGCCAATTCTGATATTTTTTTATAGCAGCTGTTTATAAAGATGTCTAGAAAAAAATCTGTTTTATTTTAATTTACTTAAAAAGCAATTTTGCCTGTTGCTCTAAGGATTTCATAATGTGTTACAAATAGTCCTATTTACATACCACACACAATTATAGAATTTTCTAGATGAATGGAAGGAAATTAAGCAGGTGTATTCACTCTTCCTGGTCCAAATATGCACTACGTTCTGCAAGGGTGAATGAAATGAAGGGTTCCTTCCAAAGAGTAAATTAAGCACATAGAGATTCTTCATTTAATGATCTCATGAATCCTCATAATATTCCTTATGAGGTAGATGACAAGTTGTGTTAGCCCCATTTATATTACAAGACAAGTGAGACCTGAAGTTGTTATAAAATTTCAGTATAGATTGAGAAATAAGTTTTCACCATAGCATGGTCTACAGTATTAAATTATTGCACATGCATTTTAATTCCTTTCTGCATGTATAATTACATTTGGGGACTCTTTAAATTGAATTTATATCCTTTTGCTTTGTATTTTATATCTTTCTATATATTAGTAAGCACCATGTCCCCAATACCTCTTCTAAGACTTTTATTTTACATTTGACTGAATACTGAGGCTTTCCCATTTGTAGAGATGGCTATGTTAAAACCTCCCAGGAGACAGACCAATCCTTATAGAAGATCAAATATTTTAGTCCTGTGCAATACCCAGCCCTCCTTCAAAACATCGATATTGCAAGCAGTAATGGAATCATCAAACTAGTTCTGAAAGTAGTAGTACTATCATTTACAGAGCGTGTGAGAAGACATTTCTTCAGCTACCCAGAAACAAGGACAACCAAGAGTCATGACTATGGGAAGATTGTTTATGTATTTCTACTTAGCAAAGCACTGAAAAATGGTGAAAGAATGCTGTGATTTAGTGGGGAAAATATTGAATAGAAATAATTTCATTTGAACTGCCATGCCATTTGCTTTCAGATAATGATAGTTTGATTCCTTTGGTCTTTTTATTCTCCTTTTTGAGGGTAAGTGTTCTAGTGAAGCCTCCTTTAGATCATGGAGAGGTAAGATAAAATATTAGGCCTTACCAGATTTTAATTATGTAGTCTCATCTTGCTATTTTTGAGAAAGTAGTTGGTACAAGTAAAATTATGTGAACTTGATTTGTATTACTTAATATGATGAATTTTATCATGGAATTTTATATGACTTTGATGTTCTATGCATGCATACATTTCTAAGAAGAGATGAGCAATGTATTGAAAATTTGGGGATGAAGAATATCACTGAAGAAAATGTTATTTACTTTGTTCAAATGGATAATTAATCTCTTCCCATTGTCTCCACTGAGATCACCATTAGTCTGAATGATACTGCAAGTAACATATTCTTGCTTCTGATCACATTTCTAGAGAGAGCTCTTTAGTTTCTAAAAGAGATATTCCTTTCAGATGCTAAGAAAATAAAGAGTAACCATAAAATAATTAATAATCACACAGAGTGAGGACTTCAGAAGAAAAAAAATGGATGTATTTATAACATATATGTAAAATAAATTAATGTGACTTATTACATAATAGTTATTGATTACTTCTGGGAAGATCTGAAGGGGATGTGATGTGATGATTAAGGAGACCATTAACTTATTTGCTAATATATTATTGCACTAGAATAAAATTAAAATAAATACAAATAGCTCATAGTGGTTAATTTTTTAATCCATTAATTTATTTTTATTTAGATACTAGGGGCCCGGTGCATGAAGATTCATGCACGGGCGGTAGGTCCCTCAGCCCAACCTGCACCCTCTCCAATCTGAGAGCCCTCAGAGGAGCCATCTCCAATCTGGGAGTTTCTGTCTGTCTTTGCAATCATATGAGCTAATTGTCTAAGACCCCAACCCAGTTTGGTTTGTTGCTCACAGAATAATAGAGGCTTTTTTTTTTTT
>NW_005364882.1:1129467-1130615 GCF_000412655.1 Myotis brandtii | reverse complement strand
GCAAACTGCGGCTCGCGAGCCACATGCAGCTCTTTGGCCCCTTTAGTGTGGCTCTTCCTAAGCCTTAGGAGTACCCTAATTAAGTTAATAACAATGTACCTACCTATATAGTTTAAGTTTAAAAAATTTGGCTGTCAAAAGAAATTTCAATCATTGTACTGTTGATATTTGGCTCTGTTGACTAATGAGTTTGCCTACCACTGATCTAGGAGATCTGTCTGCCACCAGAACTATGATTCCCAGCATTCCTGGTGCTCCCTATGCTCTGGGCTTCTGCTTCTGGTCCTGGGCTGCCAACAGAATTACTATTCCCAGAATTACTGGTGATCCCCATGCTCTTGGTTTTCCCTTCCTGCTCTGTCTCCGTTCCATGGCCTCCCACTCTGCCAAGTCCTCCAAGCTGCCAGCTCTCCTTCTCTGCTCTCTGTCTGGTGGCTTGGGGAGCCAAGTTCCCCAAGCTGCTCCACTCTGCCGGCTCTCCCACTCTACTCTCTGCCCTGTGGCTCTCCAGCTCTGCTCTACAATTGGCGCCTGTGTATGCAAATTAACCCGCCATCTTTGGAAGGTTAATTTGCATACTCAATCCTGATTGGCTGGTGGGCTTCACAGAGGTACAGTCAGTTTACATGTTTCTCTTTTATTATACAGGACTAGAGGCCCGGTGCACAAAAATTTGTGCACTCGGGTGGGGGAGGGGGTCCCCCAGCCTGTCCTGTGCCCTCTCACAGTCTGGGACCCCTTGGGAGATAACGACCTGCTGGCTTAAGCCTTATCCCGGGTGGCAGAGGGCACACCCAATTCCTAGGTGCAGCCCCTGGTCAGGCTCAGAGCAGGGTCGATTGGGGAGTTGGGGCGCTGCCCCGTCATGCACAGAGCAGGGCGGATCGGGAGGCTGCGATGCCACCCTCAGTCACACTCAGGGTAGGGCCGATTGGGGGGTTGGGGCACCGCCTCCTGTCACATGCAAGGCAGGGTCCATAGGGAAATTGCGGCGCCACCCCCTGTCACACACAGAGCAGGACCGATCAGGGGGTTGGGGCGCTGCCCCCTGTCACTCACAGAGCAGGGCCCATCAGGGGGTTTGGGGCTCCGTACCCTGTCACACACAGAGCAGGGTCGATCAGGGGGTTGGGGAGCTCCCCCCTGTC
>NW_005364882.1:1109583-1126882 GCF_000412655.1 Myotis brandtii | reverse complement strand
ACATAGTTGCTTAGAGTTGCAGCTGAGAGGCCAGCAAGTGCGGGGAACGTTGGAGTACGCAGTCACTGGAGCAAGCAAGCCTCCCTGTTCGCTTCAGTGCATGGCTGCCGGCCGCCATCTTGGCTGACAGTTAATTTGCATAAGGATATGCTGATTAGCCAATGGGAAGGGTAGCGGTTTTACGCTAATTACCATGTTTCTCTTTTATTAGTGTAGATAGTTAGTATACAATATTATGTTATGTTAGTTTCAGCCAGATTTCATTTTTTTAAAATATATTTTATTGATTTTCTACAGAGTGGAAGGGAGAGAGATAGAGAGTTAGAAACATCGATGAGAGAGAAACATCGATCAGCTGCCTCCTGCACATCTCCTACTGGGGATGTGCCAGCAACCCAGGTACATGCCCTTTACTGGAATCGAACCTGGGACCTTTCAGTCCGCAAGCCGACGCTCTATCCACTGAGCCAAACCGGTTTTGGCCAGATTTCACTTTTTTAATTGCTGTATAATATTCCTTCGTATGTGTGTGCATGTGTTTGTGTGTCACATCTTTATACATTCATCTATCAGTGAACACCTCAGCTGCTTCCATATCTTGGCTACTGCAAATAGTGGTGCAATGAACATAGGGGTGCATAGGTGTTTTTATTAGAGTCTTCATTTTCTTTAGATAAAAACCCAGAAGTGGATTTGCTGGGTGGCATGGTAGATCTACTTTTAGTTTTTTGAGGACTCTCCATACTGTTTTCCACAGTGGTAATATAAATATGAGTTTTTGTTACAATAATGTTTTGTACTATTTTTGTAATTTAAAAAATTCCTTAAAAAGTAAACATAAAAAATAATTTCTTGAAAAAAGTAAGAATAAATATTAAGAACATGGTTTGAATTGTGATTTTGAATCCTGGTTAATACTTTTTTCCCTGGGACAATTAGAAACTTCTTAATTCATTGTGCCTCTGTTTACTCATCTGTTTAGTGGTAAAACTAGATATCACTCAGCATTGTGGCAAGGACTCAGTGAAAAAATGTCTGAAAACATTTTTTATTATACCTGTCACTTAGTAAGCTCTCATTAAATTATTTGTGGCATTGTCATAAAGCAGAGGTAATACTTTTTAAATATTTATAAATTGTCCATGTATAGATTTAAAAATCTTGTTATAATACATATTTTACATGTAAACCTAATAATTCTCTGGTGCAATTTAGCATAAATTCAATAGACTTTTTATATAATTATGTAAATGTTTGTGTTTGCATGAGTCTGTAACATAATTTATAGATAATTTAAGGCTGAATATGCAAAGATTATGTAGAAAACAAAAGATTCTTAGTAGGAACTATTATTAGTTTGGATCTTGAAGCATTTAATAAGAATATACAAATGGGTGTTCACACAAAGCTAGAAAGTAATTTATGGAAAAAATGGAGAAGTATGGACAAAAAGACTCAACTTATTTGCTTTTTGTGGTCACAGACTCTGAAAAATAACTGCTCAAATTGGATTTGGAATTTTAGAATTTATGTGTGTTTTTCCTCTGAATCCTTCCTATTCACTTTGCTATGTTATTTCCCTTATTCCTTGGTTTTTAATCATTTATTCTTTAGAGGTATAAGTCTAATTTTTTTCTATTATAAATGTCTAGAGAAAAGAGATAAGTGGTATAGCAGCAGACAATACAATTCCTTTCTTCTGTTTATTTTTATTTATATTTAAAAATATCTGAAATAGAAAAAAAATTCTTCTCTGTTATAAGAAGTGTTGAGTTGGTGCTCAGTGAATAATAAATCATCATAATAAATGAGATGACTAGACTTCTTGCAGAGTTGCTGCATTCTGGTTTCAATATTGTTAGAGGATGTGTATGTCTTTTCCTATGTGTTACTGCAGCTAACTTAAGGAGGCCACAATTATCTAGAGAAAATAAATAGTGCTTTAAGTAAATGTATGAATCCTGAGGAATAGATCATAAGTTGTGTTCTACCTTCACTATTTTTTTTCCATTTTTATAAATATAACCTCAATATACTCCATCCTTTTCTACTGCTTTGGGAACTTTCTTTGTCTTTTTGGTTTGTTTCATTATTTCCTTAAATCCGCCAATTTTGTATCTGGACCTTGTATTTGTTTTCCTGCCAAAATCATTTTATAAGAAGGAACAGTCACTGTCCCAATTCTGTTTATGGTCCCATCTTACAACCTTTTCATTCTTTCTATCTCATGTCACTCCTCAGTGTTTTTAAAGTACGAACTCTGTAATAAGATCACTGCAGTCTATTACAGCTGAATATAAAATGAAGGCAGAAATAATAAAAGTCTCTGTCATATTGTTCTTCTTCGTATGACAACAAAAACAATATCAAACATACCTTAAATTATCCTACTTTGTTAGTTTTCCATTTAAAAAATTGTGAACAGGAAATATATTGATATATTATTTCAAAATATTTCTCTGTGTCTTTGATTGTCAACCTCATCAGATCAAATGATATTTTAAATAACAAATGTAAAATGAACTAAAAAAATCTCAGCAATAAAAATAATGAAAAATAATATTTACTTACATGTGCAATTTTATAAAATCAATACAATGACCTAAATGTTAAAAGGAGAAATGAAAAAAATAAATATATAATAAAATAGTACACATTTCAATATGTTAATACACAAATATGACCTCACTATAATATATAATAAAGGAGTCAGTTCTGTGCACCATATTTCTGACAGCTACAAATACAGTCTAGTACAAGCAAATTATTAATGACTCAGATATCAAAAGTGACATTGCCACTGGGGATAAGGTTTTCTGAAATCATGAAGAATTCTTTGAAAAGTTTCAATCCAAATATGTACAGTCTTTTATGAATTTACACAATTCTTGTATTTCTGTAAAAGGCAGTGCACGAAACTGTAAAACATATATTTTGTGTGTATGGCTAAAATGGTTAGATGATTAAGAACAGGGTTTTAACCTAAATAAATATTGTTTGACATTAGAGTATTGAGCTGGATGTAGAAAAATTCTTTATTATGTAGGACTGTCTCACTCAAACAATTATTTTCTAAGTGCTAATATTGTCCCCCAATCATTTTGACAATAAAAGACATCTATTCAAATTACAATAATAACTATTTGAAAAGCAGTTTTTAAGGGAATACTTATGCTAAAGAACCATCAATGTTTAAATATCATAATAGACTATAAGAAAACATTTATACTTTCCTGTGGGTGTCTGTAGAATGCTATCATAATTCCATTAATCTCCTTTTCTTCCCACATTTTCATAAATTAAATTGCCATTTTTTAATTAGGCAGTAGGATATAATTTGCACAAATGAGTAGACACAAAACTAAAAAAAAAATAATATCCCCTCTCATATAGTTTAACTGTTTTTGAAAAATCAGTATAATTTTACTAACAAAAGAAGCAAGTTGAAATTTCCATTCTCTACCTTTTGTTTTTAATTATAGCTTCTGCAGTCCTAGAAACACTATTTTTCTATATATCTTTCCAATTTCTATAGGTGGTATCTTTTATCCTTTCCTGGGATGTATAGTGAAAGATATCCTAATACTCACCACCATGAGCCACATAATATAACCTGCTTTGTATTCCATTATCATGCCAAGTATGAGTTTTTAAAGAATTTGTGTTTCAGTAAAGAGGATTTATGAATACTCACATAAAGTTTATAATACAGTGGCATAGACCCCAAGGGGAGTGAAAGCTTGACAGTATTTCTCAGAGCCAGGCTTCAGTAGAATGACAAAAGGAGCAATCATGATGCAGACAGTTAAAAAGAGAATGGGTTGTGAAGAAGTGGGGATGGTTTCAGATCTTACTAGTTGTTAGAGGAAAAGGTAAAAGTTAAAGGATGATTTTCAAAAGCAGATAATAACTTGCTAAGAAGCATTTTTGATTTATGTAATTTATTTTTTGCTGAAAACTACTCATTTTTATAGGTTAGCATTCTCTGGAGATATTAAAAATTGCAGATTACAGATTTAGAGTGACTAAGGGCAAAAATATGAAATTATTAAAAATTAATACATACATATATATGTACATATATACATATATATACATATATACTTATTTGTAATCTCTGGAAAAATCAAGATTGAAAATTTAAGGTTGATTATTTTTTCAAAAGAGAATAGAAAACATCAAAAGTCTTCATACCAACAGTTTCTTTACAATAAAATATATCTAATTTGTGCAAATATAATTTCTCAGACCGCATAATTCATCTCATCTCCACATACCTATGCACAGAGGCAAAAAATTAATATATTTAGACCTTTTGATTGGAGACTTAACATTTACACTGGCATAAACATTAATACTGTCATCCAAGCATGACAATTTTAAATTAACAAAAACCAACACTGCTATTCAGTCAAAATGGGAGTTGTTTTTTCTTCATATATGAAAAGTTGAGGTGTTAACACATGTACCATCTCTGCTTTGAATTATATGTCTTCTTTCTATGAATTTAATATTAATACCTGATGATGCTTCCAGGCTCTGGATCCAGACTGTTTGGCTTCCAATCTGCCTCTACAGAGTAACTCTGGGCAAGTGCCTACAAAATTCTGTGCTTCAGTTTTCTCGCCTTTAAATAAAATAATAATTGTGCTGCCCTTCTAAAGATAATATCCCCAGCATACGAGACATGTTCAATCAATGTGAGCAATTTTTATTGTCTTTTTCAACAATTTAATTGAAAAGCAAAAATGATTAATGTTAATCTATAAAAATACATAACAAGTACTTATATATGCAGAAAAGTACCTATGATATTAATGAATTAAATATTACCATTTAATTAATAAATAAATTAGATGACTATCATTTTCTCCAAAATTGATAGACAATGTCATTTTGCTATATTTTTTATTTCATGTACAAACTTCAGCCAATTTAGTCAGCAACAACCCAAACAAATTTTTTTTGTTCATGAAAGTCATGTGCGCGTCTCTCTCTCTCTCTCTCTCTCTCTCTCTCTCTCTCTCTCTCTCTCAATATATATATATATATATATATTTTACATTTACTCTACATGTCTGAAATCCACCCTATGGGTTTTATATCTGCACTTTTTTCTACCTCTGTGCACTCTTAGAAAAGTAATGAGTAGTCCAAATGCCTTTGCTCTCAAACTTTAGTTTGCAATGATGAAATCAGTCCTGAGCCAGACTTCTAGTTCTTGGGGAGGGAAAGCACTAATGAAAATTAGCATTCCAAAAGAATCTTCTGCAGCTGTCAGCATAAAAAGGAACTGATTAGTGGTTTGGACAGTGCTAACTCTGTAAATTATCAAACAAAATACTGCAAAAGCATCCATTTGCGTATATGAAAATTACAATTTGAACATCACACTTAGAGCACATTAATCAACTTCATTCTTTGTTTTTATGGGTAATGAGGCTTTTACAGAAAGGTAAACAGCCAGCTAAATAAAGTTGCTTTGACAGAATGGATTGAATATATTCATACATTTAAAAACCTGTGCTAAGAGATGTTTAAATAAAGGAAGCATCCCTGTGGCCATTTATTTCTACTTTTAGCTCTACTTGAACTTCCTTCTGGCTTCTTAATGTTTGTCTTTCCTACATTTCAGTGACTTTCATAGCTTACCTGTGTTGTTAAATATGGAATTTTTAGATTAATATATTATACTACTTTTTATTTGATATCTAACAATATAACCTTAATTAAAACATGTTGTTTACAAAAAACTGCTCAGATGTTATATAATTTAATTTAGGGCTGTAGCAATAACTAATTCCCAGGATGGAAATGAGAAGACTTTTTTTCTAATAACTTTTTCTGTTATAAGTAATAATTTATATAAAGGTAAACTTCCTTTATGGGGGTTTAAATATCATAACAGTACTAAATATATGATTTCATTATGTATTTCTAGAAAATGGAACCAACATTGAATATGTCTGTTTATAGTTCTGAATAGAGGCCCGGTGCACGGAATTCATACACTGGGGGGGGGGTGCAGTCCCTTAGCCCAGTGTGCACCCTCTCCAACAGGGGGATGTCCGACTGCCGGTTTAGGCTCGATACCACAACCAGCAGTCAGACATCCCTTCACAATCAGGGACTGCTGGCTCCCAACTGCTCACCTGCCTGCCTTATTGCCCCTAACTGCTTCTGCCTGCCAGCCTGATCACCCCCTAACCACTCCCTTATAAGCCTGATCGCTCCCAACTGTCCTCCCCTGTTGGCCTGATCTCTCCCAACTGCCCTCCCCTGCTGGCCTGGTAACTGTCCTCCCCTGAAGGCCCAGTCACCCCCAACTGCTCTCCCCTGCAGGCCTGGTCACCCCCACTGACCTCCCCTGATGGCCTGATCTACCACAACTGCCCTCCTCTGCTGGCCATCTTGTGACCACATGGGGCGGCCATCTTGTGGGAGGGCATGGCGGTCAATTTGCATATTACCTCTTTATTATATAGGATTATCTTTGGGAAAATAGATTTGAAAGACAAACAATCCAAACATTCACATAATGAAAGAGTCATTATTTCTCTAAACATTTATTGAGTATCTAATATGCATAATGTACTGGAGATGGAGCAGTGAACACATTTAATGATCAACAAATGTTTTAACAGTGACACATACTTGCCTTAACAAATAATGGAAAACCATTGGAGAATTAAGAATCTAGCAAGTACTTGGTGTCAATGAACATGTCAGAAAGTAGCGGATTATATATCAAATATGAAAGTGTTTGCAATGTACATGGGAGTTCATCATTTTTGTCTTCGTAAACTTCCTTATTATAGTGGATTGCAGAGTGCAGTGCAGCAATCCTTTCTCATGTGTCAATTGCGTATATTACACTGTGAAGATAACTTGAGAGTCCCAGTACACTTTTTTTTTTTGGCCTGTTTTTTTCAAATTTGCCTCAGGATTTATAATTATAGTTCCTTAATTATTGTTGTTACTTATATAAATTCTTCCAGATCAAATTCTGTCAACTCTTCACTCTGTGATTTTCAAATATATTTTCTCCAGCACCAGCTTAGGAAAATTCCAGAAAATCAAGATTTGACACATATATATGACATATAAAACAATATTTTTCTAGTGTTTGCTTTTATATGAGATAATTTTTTTTTCTATATAAAGTGTTCCAGAATACATGAGGGATATAGTAAAATCAAGTTAACAGTTCTGAAAGTTCAAATTTGGAGAAATTGAATTGCACTGAGTTGGATAAAGGGGAATTACATTTAGTAGGGTACAAGTAAACTTAATAAGTGGAGAAATATATTGCCAACTTTATGGGTGACCAGATACATTATTTTTTGTTTGTTTGTTTTCTTTATTGATTAAGGCATTACATATGTGTCTTTATCTCCCCATTGCCCCCTGACCCCCCACTCATGCCTTCACCCCCTGTTGTCTGTGTCCATTGGTTATGCTTATATGAATGCATACAAGTCCTTTGGTTGATCTCTCACCCTTCCCCACACCCTCCCCTACCTTCCCTCTGAGGTTTGACTGTATGATTGATGCTTCTCTGTCTCTGGATCTGTTTTTGTTCATCAGTTTATGTTATTCATTATATTCCACAAATGAGTGAGATTATGTGATATTTATCTTTCTCTGACTAGCTTATTTTACTTAGCATAATGCTCTCCAGGTCCATCCATGCTATCGCAAATGATAGGAGTTCCTTCCTTTTTTCAGCAGTGTAGTATTCCATTATGTAGATGTACCACAGTTTTCTAATCCACTCATCTGCCAGGTACATTATTTTAAATTGTGGGGCATACATTGCATATTATTTATGCTTCATAATTTTTAGTTTAATGTATAGACCAAGTTTGATACCAATTATACTAAATTTTTGCATTAACCCTAGTCACTATGGTCACAGACTCGAAGGGGAAAAAGTCAGGTTGGCAAAGCTTATTTTCTTTTTATTATTATTTTTTTCCTTTTTTAAAATATATTTTATTGATTTTTTTTACAAAGAGGAAGGAAGAAGGATAGAGAGTTAGAAATATTGATGAGAGAGAAACATCAATCAGCTGCCTCCTGCACATCCCTTACTGGGCATGTCCCCACAACCAAGATACATGCCCTTGACCGGAATTGAACCTGGGACCCTTCAGTCCTCAGGCCTACACTCTATCCACTGAGCCAAACCAGTTAGGGCTATTTTATTTTTTTAACCCATTGTGTTTCTTATGTGCAAAATTGTAACCAGATTCAACTAGTCTCATGCACAGGTACAGAGGAGAATAATAAATGTGAACTTGGACCTTTTATATCTTTTTCACTAATGTATTTCCTTGAAAAAATATGTACATATAGAAAACTTCTAAAACAAAACTCCCTCACTGATATTAAACCAGCCAACTTTTAAATATTTTTTCAAAGGGATTATGGTTTTAAAATGATTTTAAAATAATTTTGTCGATCACACCACTCATCAATAGTAATTTAGCTATCAAAATTTGTGTTAAATTTGATTTTCTAAAATTATACTGTTATTGTCAAAGTAAAGACATGACTTGGATCCTGTCCATGATCAACACTACATGTAAATTTTCATGTAGCAAAAATCTTTTCATTATGTAATTTTCATTATGCAGTTCTCCAAAATAGCTTTCATGTCTCCCTGTATAACTTTACTTATTTACTATATCCGATGTAATAGAATTATTGTCCAAAGCAAGAAACTGTACAGTTCTGATGTTAATAGGTAATATAGTTATTTTCAAAGGGAAAGTGAATGATTTGAATAATAATATGACTTACCACATAAGAATTGAAAATAAATGACAAAAAATATCAGAAACATGACTGACCAAGAACTATCTAGGAGTAAGAATTTGAGAGTTTTTATTATCAGATTTGTTGAGGTATTTGACATATACCATTATATAAGTTTAAGGTGTGTGCTTAATGATTTTATATATAGTATATAAATAATCATACTAAGTTTAGTTAACACATATTACCTCACATAGTTCTAATTCTTTCCTTGTGATGAAATATTTTAAGATCTACTCTCTTAGTAACATTCAACTGTACATAAGAGTATTGTTAGCTATAGTCATCATGATATACATTGCATCCCCAGAAATCATTTCTCATATAGCTAGAAGTTTGTACGTTTTATTCACCTTCACCAAATTCCTCCACCCTTAACCCCCACCTTTGGCAACCACAAATCTGACCTCTGTTTCTATGAGGTTTTTTTTTATCAGAATCCATATATCAGTGAAAACATACAATATTTGTCTTTATCTGACTTACTATACTTAACAAAATGCCCTCTAGATACATCCATATTGTTGCAAATGGCAGGATTTTCTTATTTTTCATAATTAAAAAATATATTACTGTATACACCTACTAAATTTTCTTTATCCATTCATCATTTGTTGAACACTCAGGTTGTTTCTATGTCTCGCCTTGGTGACGCATATATATTTTTGAGATAGTGATTTTGTTTACTTTAGATATATATTTATTGTTTCTAGGCCTTTTGACTAAGATCAAGTATAGATTTACATCTAGAAGAGGAAATGTTGGTTCATATGGTGATTCTATTTTCAGTTATTTGTGGAAGTTCTATACTATTTCCCATAATGACTGTACCAATTACCATTCCCACCAACAGTACACAAGGTTTCTTTTTTCTCCATGTTCTCACCAGCATTTATCTTTTTCTTTTTTTTAATGATAAGCTTCTAACAGATGTGAAATGGTATCTCATTGTGGTTTTGATTTGCCTTTTTCTGATGATTAGTGATGTTGAGCACCCTTTCATGTACCTGTTGGACATTTGAACATCCTCTTTGGAAAACTGTTTTTTTGTTTTTATTTTCATGTCAGTTTCCCTTTTTTAAATAATGGTATTTCTTTGCTTTCCTTTTTTTATTTGCTATTGGGTGATATAAGTTTCTCATATATTTCTAGATTTTGGATATTAACCTCTTATCAGAATATAATTTGCAAATATTTTATCTCATTCTGTAGGTTGCCTTTTCATTTTATTGTTTCTTTTCTCTGTAGAAGCTTTTTTAGTTTCATGTAGTTCCACTCACTTATTTTGTATTTTGTATTTTGTGCTTTAGGTGTCATAAATTTTAAAATCATTGCCAAAAACCCTGTCAAGAAACTTTTGCCCTACTTTTTCTTCTAAGAGGTTTTTTGTTTGTTTGTTTGTTTTTTTGCTGTTGTTTCATGTTTTAAATTTGTTTTTAATTCATTTAGAGCTAATTTTTATGATGGAGTAGAATAGAGACCTAGTTTCATTCTTTTACACACGATTATTTAATTTTTCCAGCAACATATTTTGAAGAGGTCATTTTTTTTCCATTGAGTATCCATCACTGATCTATTGTGTCTATGACTTTTGAAAATTTAATTTATTTAAAGAAATTATTGATGAGTAGGGACTTACTAATACCTGTTTTTCATTGTTCTCTATTTTATAGATTCATTGTTCCTTACTTGTTATCTTTCTGTCTTCCCTTGTGATTAGATGACTTTTTATAGCAGTATGTTTTGACTTCTTTATCATAATCTTTTATGTATTGACTACAGGTTACAATGAAGCTTACATAAAATAAACAACTATATTAAGTTGATAACAAATTAACTTAAATAGCATCTAAAAATATGTTTTTATAGATTTTTTTTTTAGAGAGAAAAGGAGACAGATAGAGAGACAGAAACATTGATCAACTGCCTCCTGCATGGCCCCTACTGGGGATTAAGCCTGCAACCTGGGAGTGTACCCTGACCAGTAATCAAACTGTAGACCTCTTGGTTCATGGGTGGACTCAACCACTTAACCACATTGTACAGGCTTAAATAGCATTTTTAAACTAACATTTTTACTTCTCCTTCCTCACATTTTAGGTTATTGATGTTACATATTTTTTATAATGTATATCCAATAATAAGTTATTAAAATATGATTATTTTTCATTGGATTGTTCTTTTAACTTTAAAACTACAATATTAGAGAACCTGACTTTGAATATATATTTACCATTTCCAGTGAGTTTTATACTTACATACATCTATTTTCATAATGTAACTAGCATTCTTTTACTTCCACTTGTATAACCTGTTTAGCATTTCTTGTAAAGCAAATCTATTAATGATGCAGTCCCTCAACTTGTTTGTCCAGAAAAAAAACGTTATCTCTTCTTTATCTTTAAAGAACTGCTATGCAAGGTAAAGTTTTATTGTTTTAATTTTTCTTCAGAATTTTGAATATAGCATCCTATTCTCTTCTGTTCAGTCATTGTATTCATTAGCTCTATGGTTGATTTTGTGTGCTGTTTTTTTTTGTTTTGTTTTGTTTTGTTTTTATTTTATTGTTGCACTTGTTTTGTCCATGCATTGTTCTTCTAATTTTGTTTAGTTGTGTGTCTGTGTATTCCTGCAGTTGGCTAAACTACTTCAAGAGAGCTATTCTGATTGCTTTGTCATGTAAATATATTTTTCTTTAAGATTCCTTATTAGAGCTTTCTCAGTTTTCTTTGGTGGTATCATGTCTTCCTGATTTTTTTGTAATGCTTGATTTCTTATATTGATATCTGCACTTTTGCATAAATGGTCTCCTCATCCAGATTTTGCATGTTTGCTTAGGCAGAGATAGTCCTTCACCAGTCAGATCAGCTTGGAGTTCTCAATGGGTCAGCTGATAGTGTCATTCGGCAGGTTGGGCTTGCTTTTGAGGTGTATTTCTGGGTAAGGCAACCTCCTAAACTCTGTGGTCATGGGGAATGCTGCTGGCTGGAAATAGTTGGATAGAACTGCTTTCATGGTTTCCTGCCCACATGCAGCTGTAGGATGTGCTCTGTAGTTGTCTTGATTCCCTGGTTAGGCTTTTTAGTCAGGCAAGACCGGGTACTGTACTCAGCAGGAGGCAGGGCTATGATTTAGCTTACCTGCCCCCGAGAGACTGAAGAATAAATCCAAGTCCATCATGGCTTGTCATTTAGAGACCCAAATTAAGCAGAACTGTTCACCAAATTCGCTGACCAGATAGGGTCACCAGCTTTTCTCTGCAGATGGGCAGAGTCTCTGTCTGGGCTTCTTAGTCTCTGCTCAGACAGGATGGCCTACCCAGCCTCCTAGGTGTTCTGGTCAGGTTTCCTGGTCAGACATGACTGAAGGCTTCATTCAACAGTAGGTAGGGCTTCAGAATAGCTTGTCTGTCCTGGCCTGGCCACAGAAGGGACCTCAAGTCCAGAAGTGCTCATTGTTTAGGGCACAAATCAGAGGGAACAAATCAGATGTGGCTGTCAGTTTAGCTCTGTAGATGAACAGAGCTGCCATTCCAGCTCTGCTTGAGTATTTCTGGAGTATTTCCCTTCCCAGGAGCTCTGCCCAGTTTTCCTGGTTAGGTGGGGTGTAGGCTGCACTCAGTAGTAGGCAGGGCTATGAATTATTACTTGGGTGGGGTGGCAGATAAACCTCCCCCTGCTGGCTAGTTAGGTTCATTACTTGGGGTCCCAAATTAGGCAGAACTGTGCACCAAACCCCCTGCTAGTTAGGCTGTGCAGAAGCACAGCCAATATACAGTTTTTCTGTGCAGGTGCGGCTGGGTTGCAGAACTTTCTGGATGCTCTGGTCAGAATTCCTGGTTGGGTAGGGCTGGGGCTACACTCAGCAATATACAGGCCTATGTATTAGTTTTCCT
This sequence comes from Myotis brandtii, assembly GCF_000412655.1. Classification (NCBI taxonomy): domain Eukaryota; kingdom Metazoa; phylum Chordata; class Mammalia; order Chiroptera; family Vespertilionidae; genus Myotis; species Myotis brandtii. The sequence continues at coordinate 1,114,167 of NW_005364882.1, read as the reverse complement.
GGCAAGGCTGGCTGGCAGAACAGGCTCCAAGGCCATCAAGGCTCTCCGTGGGTGGTTCTGAATCAGTCAGAACAGTGACCTAAATTCCCTACCTAGATGGAGCCAATGTCTTGGTTTGGCATCCGGACAAAGCCACTGGTTGGGATTTCCACTTGAGTGCTCCTGCAGCTAGAAACTCTGTCTGCCAAGATCGAAGCACTGGTTGCTGTAAGGCCCACTCACATTGTCCATCACTATTTGATCCCCAGGGGTGAGAACCCCACAGATTTTCCCACAATCGCTGCGAGACAAGAACCATGTGGGGCTGCCTAAGAAGTGACCAACAATTGAAGTGGCCCGCAATTCTAGGGGATCCACATTGGGCTCTCTTTTACTCACTGGAGAAACCGTAACCCAATTATTCCTCTCTGTACTGTGCTGTGCCAGCTGGAGAAAGGGCATTGTGGTCCATGAGTCCTCTTAACCTTCTAATGTGATCCTTCTTGGTCTCTTAACTAGGGGGTGCTTATCCTCACATTCATGTGCTAGGAGTTACACAGTGGTGTCTTGGCTATGTATAGTTAGTTGATCTTCTTGTGAAGGGAGCTGAAGTCAAGAACAACCTATGTTGCCATCTTGATGATTGACTTCAAACTTTGCAGAATCTCAGTAGAATTGCACAAGGGTTAAATGCTCATTTTGAGGTCTTTCCTTGACAGAGGGTGGCTCCATGACTTTTAGGGTTTTCAAAATTAGTAAAATTGCTGGGGTTAAGCAATTTATATTTGTGTTTCATTGATCGCAATCTGTTGCTTACATATGTCCTTAGCTGGAAAGAAATACAGAGCATCATATTCTTTGGAATGGTTTCAGTGGGTGTCTTGGTCATTTTTTTACAAGGTGTAAAAAAATCTGAATTTCCTTCATGGATAGCCTAACTCATTTACTCAGTGGACTATGACTGATTCAAAACATAGTCACTGCCAATTATTCAGAACTTATATTATTGGATGTAAGGCTTGCTCCAGTGACACTTGTTAAGGTTCTTATTTCACCTTTAAGCTAACTTTACCTCACAATGCTTGTCAAGAATAAATATTTACCTTCTGGGGCTAGGGATTCTTTTCACTGTTCACAAGTGGAAGTCACCTAAAACAGGTTTCCTTACACCTTCTTTGCTGAAATGTGTCTCTGCAGGTGGTCTCCCTTTGAGCTACAAGGAACCTGCTTCAAAGAACTCCTCCACTTCTGCTGGTATTGGCTTCAGGTTTAAGCCTGAACATGTGTTTGTTGTCATTGCCACTTATCTGATTTTAACTAATTAACTCAGCAGGAAAGATAACTTTTCAAAGTTTAATGTTATTGCAAAGCACCTTGAGATACCACAGCATGACAAGATGACATAAAAGTTAGTGTGTGTTCGCTTCCACCTTCTCTTAAAGTTAGGCACCCTGGTGGTTTAGACAAATGCTTTGGTTGTTCAAATGGAAACTTGATACTAAAAGTCATGGGCTGAAAAAAAAACCCTGAATTCTAATTTGATGTTTCCTGTCTGTTAGAAACATAGAGAAATGGTGGAACTGTTTGCAATTCCTATGGATCCTTGTAATTAGATAGAAACATGGAATAAAATCTTAGGACCAGTGCTTAATGATATTAGTATTTCTAGTCCATGCCATCTATTTTTATATAAACTATGGTGTACTATTTTTAGCTAATATTTATACACTATACATATTTTAAAAACTTCTTTTACATAAATAATTTTAAAATCTTCTCTGTTATCTCTTTGTGACAAAAACTAATAGGATTATAAAAATTGAATAAAATTATGCCAATATACAGAAATTTTAAAAAGTCAGTGTTTGTAATGAGTTCAGGTATCCTTTTAAATCATGTTGCTTATATGGGTTACTTTAATATTGTATAGCATGTAATTTTTGTAACAAGTAATTGGTCTTTGAAACAAATACCATTTCTATAAAACCTTTGCTCTTCTTTGCTCTGTTTGCAATATTTTGGGGGACAGCTTAAAACATAAAGAAAATTAAAGCAAATATGTATTATGGGTTTCTCTGGTTTACAAAAAATAATTAGAATATACATCAAAGCACTCATAACATTAATGGACTATTGGTAGCAAGTGGAACTTATTTTTGTTTCATAGTACAGTTAGTAGACACAAAAGATTTCAAGTGTGGATGTATATTTATAAGAACTTTGTTAAATAAGATGTCCTGATGGATTGTGGTAGTGTTTGGGGAAAATATATTACAAATAAATATGTAATAAATCCTTTACTTACTGTGTGTATATAAAATCAAATGAAACAAGGCCAGTTTATTTACCTTCTTTATGTCTACAGATGTGATGTTTAAAAAAAATAGAGTGTACATTGCAAGTTTTATATGAAGTACTTGATGATGGTACATTGTAAGCATTCACCAATTGATTCATTTGTCTGTTTATTCATTCACTTAACATACTTAATATGTCTTAACTATGTTAAGTGCATTGTCATATGATTTTCAATACAGTTAAAATTCAGAATAAAATGTGGTAAATATTAAACTTTTAATCACATGACGTTATCATTAAATACATATTACAAAGATCTAAGGAAGAAGAAACAAACAATAAAGCAAAAAGATCTGAAGGAGAATAAATGAAAGTGTTTTGATAGAGAATAATGTGTGGTGGTGGTTCAAGGTGGCCACAGATATTCATACCTAGAAGATGGTATTTAATTTGAGCTCTGGTGACTGAGAAGAGTCAGCCATTTGAAGAAAAGGAGGGAAGGGCATAAAAGAGGTTAGCATGAAACAGAAACAAAACAAACAAAAAAAAAAGGGAGGGGTTTTGATGTATGGTGAGCAAGGAAGAGATTAGCACAAGAAAATCAAATTTAGTACAGATCTAGAGACCATGGAAAACAATTGGGGTTTGATCACATGGGTAATGAAAAGACACTGAATAAAAATTAAGAAGAGCTTCATATATGAATGAATGACTAAACAAATAAACCAACCAACCAACCAACCACCAAGAAATCAACCAACTTCTGCTGTAGATACAGGATGGGTAATGTATTAAAAGGACAGAAGTGAGTTAATCAAGATATAAAGTATGGAGACCAGTTAAGCGATTATTATACTAGTCCCCTAAATGGTAGCTTGTATTAAAATGTTTAAATATACAAAAGTGAACAGATTATACTTTGAGTTATTATCTTCAGGAAATGCAAAATCTTAAAAAAAGAGAGAGAACTTTTTTTCTAATCTGTGTAATTTAAATTTGAAAAAGGCTTCATGATGTAAGAAGCAACCAGACAGTTGCTATCTGCCTCATAAAGCGAAGTAGAGGGTTTGTCATCTGGGAAGACAAAGCAGCCTTCTCCTTGGATAAAACCTCCAACATAGTAGAAAAAAAAAAGAAAGAAAAAGAAGCAACCAGACACAAGGAGAAATTTAGAAACTTTAAGAAAAACTGTGATTCCATTTAGGGTAGAGCATAATCCTATATAATAAAATGCTAATATGCAAATTGTCCCCTTGTCTGGTAGTTCAACCGGGAGTTTGACCAGGGGTCAGGGCCAGCCAGCCAACTGCCCATGGTCCTTCCCCCTGGCCAGCCAGGCCTGATCGGCCTGATTGGGGTGGGTCGGCCAGACCCCACCCATGCACAAATTCATGCACCGGGTATCTAGTGTAAAAATAAAGTAATAGGACATAAAAAGTAAATAATTATAAGACAATATGCAGATCAATGCAAGATATGAAGGCATTTGAGGGAAATGGAATGGATCAGGAACTCTATCAAATGGGAATATTTTCTTTATATGTGGCTTAAATTGTAAATACAGAAATAGAAAGTTGTAATTTTAATATTGGACAAGAATGCAACCCAGAGTACTCAAAACTCTGGGGCAGGAAGAAATATTTAGGTACAATATAGGCAAAAGCTAAGGTAGAACAGATGTGAAATCCAAGAGAGTATAGAATTAATTAAAAGAAAGTCTCCAGTTGATATTTAAGCTAACTGGAGTGTAGTTTAAGAAAAAGAGGGATGTGTGTAGTTATTAAAATTAAAATTTTAAACATGATATATAGGCTGGAAGTGAGTATAACTAGAAGAATATAAAAGATAATATTTTTTTTTAATCTTCACCTGAGGATATTTTCCATTGTTTTGGAAAGAGTGGAAGAGAGAGAGGGAGGAACATTGATATGAGAGAGACATATTGATTGATTGTCTCCCTCATACACCCAGACAGGGCCGGGGAATGAACCTACAACCCAGGTATGGCCCCTTGACTGAGAATGAAACCCAAGTCCCTTCAGTGTATGAACTGACACTCTAACCACTTAGAAACATTGACCAGGAACAAAGATAACATTTTTAAGACTATTTTTTTAAGAGTAGCTTTAGGTGCACATAAAAATGAAGAGGACAATACAGAGATTTCCCATATACTGAATGCCCACACATGCATCACCTCCTTGTTATAAATATCTCCCCCAAAATGGTACATTTGTTAAAATTGATTTACCTATATTTACACATTATAATCACTCAACATTAAGTTTACATTAGGGTTCACTTTTC
>NW_005364882.1:1084364-1109510 GCF_000412655.1 Myotis brandtii | reverse complement strand
ACCCCCGCCACACACACACTTCATTCTGAAATATATCAGTCTGTTGCATGCTTCAATATCTCTAGATCTATTTTGTTCATGAGTTTATTTTGTTCATTAGATTCTAAATATAAGAGTGATACTTGTCTTTCTTTGACTGGCTTACGTTCCTTAGCATAATACTCTCCAGGTTCCTCCATGCTGTCTCAAAGGGTAAGAGAATCTTCTTTTTAAAAGCTGCACAGTATTCCAAGTACCACTGCTTTTTAAAAAATAATAATCGTTTATTGTGCAAAGTATTACATATGTCCCTTTTTTTCCTCATTGACCCCCTCCAGCTCACACCCACCCCTGACCCAGGCCTTCACTACTCTATTGTCTGTGTCCATGGGTTATGCATATATGCATACAAGGTCTTTGGTTGATTACTTCCTACCCCTACCTTCCCTCCCAGATTCCACACTATGTTCCATGCTTCCCTTTCTCTGGACCCACACCGCTCATCAGTTTATTTTGTTACTTAGATTCCACATATGAGGGCTATCATGTGATTCTTGTCTTTCTATGACTGACTTACTTCACTTAGCATGATACTCTCCAGGTTCCTCCATGTTATCTCAAAGGGTAAGATATTCTTCTTTATTACTGCTGCCTAGTATTCCATGGTATAAATGTACCACAGCTTTTTTATCCACTCATCTATTGATGGGCACTTGGCTGTTTCCAGATCTTAGCTATTGTAAATTGTGCTGCTATGAAAATAGGAATGTGTACATTCTTTTTTATTGTTTTGGGTTTCTTAGGATATATGCCTAGAAGTGGGATCACTGGGTCAAATGGCAGTTCCATATTTAATTTTTTGAGGAAACTCCATACTGCTTTCCATGATGGCTGCACCAGTCTGCATTCCCACCAGCAGTGTACCAAGGTTCCCTTTTCTCTACATCTCTCCAGCACTTGTCATTTGTTGATTTGTTGATGGCAGCCATTCTGATAGGTGTAAGGTGATACCTCATTGTCATTTTAATTTGCATCTTTCCGATGATCAGTGACTTTGATCATTTTTTCATATGTCTCTTGGCCATCTGTATGTCCCCTTTGGAGAAATATTTATGTAGGTCCTTTGTACATTTTTTAATTGGATTGTTTGTCTTCTTTTGTTAAGTTGTATGAGTTCCTTATATATTTTGGATATTAACCCTTTACCAGATGTATCATTGCTAAGTATACTCTCCCATACATTAGGCTCTCTTTTTTGTTTTGTTGATGGTTTCTTTTGCTGTGCAGAATATTTTTATTTTTAGGTAGTCCCATTTGTTTATTTTCTCCTTAGTTTCCTTTGCTGTAGGAGATATATCCATAAATATATTGCTATGAGAAATGACTGAGATTTTGCTGCCTGTGGTTTCTTCTAGGATTTTTATGGTTTCACAATTTACATTTAAGTCTTTTATCCATTTTTGAGTTTATTCTTATATATGGTGTAAGTTGGTGGTCTAGTTTCAACTTTTTGCATTTATAGGTCCAATTTTCCCAGTACCATTTATTGAAGAGATTGTCTTAACTCCATTACATGCTCTTGCCTTCCTTTGTCAAATATTAATTGAACATAATGGCTTGGGTCAATTTCTTGGGTCTCTGTTCTGTTCCACTGATCTATATGCCTGTCCTTGTGCCAGTATCAGACTGTTTTTATTATCATGGCTAGGTAGTATAACTTGAAATCTGGTATTCTGATTCCTTCAAATTGTTTTTCTTTCTCAAGATTGCTGCAGCTATTTGGGATATTTCTTAATTCCACATAAGTTTTTGGAATATTTGTTCTACAACTGTGAAATATGCTGTTGGTATTTTAACATGGATTGCATTGAATCTATAGATTGCCTTGGGTAGTATGGACATTTTAATGATGTTGATTTCACCAATCCATGAACAAGATATATTCTTCCATTTGTTTACGTCTTCCTCTATCTCTTTTTTCAAAGTCCTGTAGTTTTCCGAGTGCTGGTCTTTTGCCTCCTTGGTTAAGGTTATTACTAAGTGTCTTGAGTAGTAAGTGGAAATGTTTGTTTAGTTTCTCTTTTTGAGAATTCATTATTGCTGTATAAAAAAACCATCAATTTTTGGGTGGTGATTTTGTATCCTGCTACATTGCCTAATTCATTTACTAAATCTAGTAGTTTTGGGTGAAGTCTTTAGGGTTTTCTATATATAGTATCATTTCATCTGTAAATAATGATAGTTTTACCTTTTCCTTTCCAATTTGCATACCTGTTTTTCTTCTTCTTGTCTGATTGATGTGGTTAGGCTTTCCAGTACTATAGTGAATAAGAGTGGTGAAAGTGGATCAGGTCTTGTTCCTGATCTCAAGGGAAATGGTTTTAGCTTTTGCCCACTGAGTATGATATTCACTGTAGGTTTGTCATGCATGGCCTTTATCATGTTGAGATATGCTGCCTTTATTCCCACTTTGATGAGTGTTTTTATCAAAAATGGGTGTTTAATGTTGTCAAATGCTTTTTCTGTGTCTATTGATAAGGTCGTGTGGTTTTTCTCTTTCAATTTGTTTATGTGATCTATCTCATTTATTGATTGTGAATATTGTACCAGCCTTTCATCCCTGGAATAAATCCCACTTGGTCATGGTGTATGATCTTTTTAATGTATTGTTGGATGTGATTTGCTAATATTTTGTTGAGGATTTTAGGATCTATGTTATTAGGGATATTGGCCTATAATTCTCTTTCTTTATAGCTTCCTTAGTTTTGGAATTAGGGTAATGCTGGCCTCATAAAAAGATCTTGGAACTTTTCCTTTCTCTTGGAATTTTTGGAATAGTTTGAGGAGCATAGGTGTTAGTTCTCCTTTGACTGTGTGTTAAAACTCCCCTGTGAAAATGTCCAGACCTGGGCTTTTGTTTTTTGGGAGTGTTTTGATTACTGCTTCTATTTCATCAGTTGTTATTGGCCTATTCAGGTTTTCTGATTCTTCCTGATAAAGTTTTGGGAGATTGTATTTTTCTAGGAATATTTCCATTTCATCCACATTGTCCAGCTTGTTGACATATAGTTGTCCATAGTATTTTCTTACAATCCAATCCTTGTATTTCTGTGGTGTCAGTGGTTACTTATCCACTTTCCTTTCTGATTTTATTTATTTAGGACTTCTCTCTGTTTCTTGATGAGTCTGGCTAACTTGTTTATCCTTTCAAAGAACCAGCTTTTGGTTTCATTGATTTTTCCTATTGTTTTCCTAGTCTCTATATCATTTATGTCTGTTCTAAACTTTATTATTTCCTTCCTTCTACTTACTATGGGCTTTTCTTGTTGTTCTCTTTCTAGTTCTTTAAGTTGTAGGGTTAAATGTTTTATTGTTGATTGTTCTTGTTTTTTGTGATAGGCCTATAGGGCTATGAACTTCCCTCTCCGGACTGCTTTTGCTGTGTCCCATAGATTTTGGGTTGCTGTGTGTTCATTTTCATTGGTTTCCAGGAATTTTTTTCTTTCTTTCTTGATCTCATTGATAACCCATTCATTATTTAATAACATGCTATTTAGCCTCAATGTGTTTGAATGTTTTGGGGTGTTTTCACTATTGTTGATTTCTAATTTCATTCCACTGAGAAGATGCTTGATATGATTTCAGTTTTCTTGAACTTGTAGAGACTTGTTTTGTGTCCTATCATGTGATCTACCTTTGTGAATGATTCATGTGCACTTGAGAAGAATGTATATTCTGCAGCTTGGGGGTAAAATATTCTATAAATGTCAGTTAATTCATTTGATCTAGTGTGTCCTTTAAAGTCTCTGTTTCCTTGTCAAGTTTTTGCCTGGAAGGTCTATCCAGTGAAGACAGCAGGGCATCAAAGTCTCCTATTATGACTGTATTGTTGTAAATATCTCCCTTAAAGTCCTCTAGAAGTTTTTTATATATTTAGTTGCTCTTATATTGGGTACATATATGTTTTTTATGGTTATATCCTCTTGTTTTATCAATCCCTTTAGAATTATGTACTAGTAGTGATCTTTGTTGTCTCTTGTGATGGCCTTCATTTTCAAATCTATTTTGTCAGATAATCAGTATTGCTATTCCAGCTTTTTTTCTTTTTCATTGCATGGGAAAGTTTTTCCATCTTTCATTCTCATCTTGTGTGTGTCTTTTGTTCTGAGGTAGGTCTTTTGTAAACGGCATATATTTGGGTCATGTTTTTGTATCCATTCAGCATCCGTATGTATTTTGATTGTAGCATTTAATCCATTTACATTTAAGGTTATTATTGATAGGTACTTATTTATTGCCTTTTGAATTCATGCCTAGGTTTCTCTCTCTATTTCTTCTTCTCATTACAGCAGTCCCTTTAGCATTTCTTGTAATGCTGCTGACTTGGCTTTAGCCTATTTTTTTTTTTTTTTTGGTCTGGAAGCTCTTTATTTCACCATCTATTTTGAATATCAGCCTTGTGGGATATAGTAATCCTGGTTTCAGATCCCTGCTTTCCATTAGCTTGAGTACTTCATGTCATTCCCTTCTGACCTATAGAGTTTTGAATGAGAAATCAGGTGTCAGCCTTATTTCAGGAGCTCCTTTGTAGGTAACAGTTTGCTTTTCTCTTGCTGCCTTTAAAATTCTCTCTTTGTCTTTAATTTTTGTCATTTTATTTAGGATGTGTCTGGGTATGGGCCTGCTTGGTTCTTGCTTGGGGTTCTCTTTGCCTCCTGAACTTGTGTGACTTTCTCCTTTACCAGGTTAGGGAAGTTTTTGCCATTTTTCCTTCAAAAAATTGTCTATTCCTTTCTTCTTTTCTGCCTCTCTGGTGCACCTGCTATTAGAATATTGTTATGTTTCATATTGTCCCACAGCTCCCTTAAGCTGCCCTCCTGTTTTTAAATGTTTTTTGTTTTGTTTTGTTTTCCTTTTTGGTTCTCAGATTGAGTGATTTTTTTCAATCCTGTCTTCTAATTCATTGATTTGATCCTCAGCTTCCCCTAATCTGCTGTGTATTCCTTCTAATGTGTTCATTATTTGTGCTATGTCATTTTTTATTTTGTTTTCATAGTTACTATATCTTTCTCATGCTGTTGAGCATTTTTACCATCATTATTCTGAATTCTATATCAGATAAATTTCTTACCTCCATTTCATTTATCTCTTCTTGTGGAACATTTTCTTATTCCTTCATTTGGGGGTTGTTTCTTTGTCTCCTCATTTTGGCTGCCTGTTTGGGTTTGTGACTCTGTATTAGGTAGATCTACTATGCCTCTCAATCTCTAGTGCAGGACAGTGTCAAAAACTGTTTCTGATTAATTACATCAGACAAAGACTCAAAGCCTCCAGAGACAGCCTCTGCCTACAGACTGATAGGATTCTGTCTTGAATTGCCCTCAGGCAATTGTCCAAGGTGTGGCAAGAGGTTTTTTGTTGTTGTTTTTTTTCAACAGGGTGAGGTGATTGCTTCTGCCTGGAGGCTAATGTTATTTTCAGTCTCTTAAATATCTAAATATCCATTTTTCAATAGGTAATTATCAGCCAGATATATGAGAATAGGACATGCCTTTTTCAATATCTACTGCACATGTGTATCTAATTAAGTATGTGTACATTTTTCTATATTTCTAAGTATATGTGGGAACTTATTATGGCTATCTCATTCCCCAGATATTCCTTTTAAAATTCTGACTAATTTTCCAGCCTTTTATTTGTCCTCCCCAGGATCACACCTTCAGGCTAGTTGCATTGGCTTGTCTAATTCCTTTGCCATTGAGATCACTCTTGTTTATGTTATCACTCATGGAAGAAAGTTTTTTCTTTCCTCCATTTCAAATTAAGTCAACTTACCCCTGCAATAGAAATGCTACTTTTTTCTTCCCCTGGGGTGGAAGGCATGGTAGTGGACAGAAGAAAAGCATCCTCAGGCTAGAATACCACGGATTTCCAGTGTTCTTACTCAAGATTTAATGATTTTCTTGAAAAAAATAATTCTATATTTGTTACATGCCTTTAGTAAATTTTTAGTATCCTGAAATGGTTGTTTTTTCCAATTTGTCCAGTTTTACTGTTGTTTTTTGTGAAGAGAATTTGTTGAGCTCCACACTGTATTTTTTCTGAAACTAAAGAATAAAGTTTTTAAAATGACGTAGAGTTGCTGTAACACTTAAAATATAAGTCCAGTGGAATAGATATAGAAGTCTTCAGGGCTGGGCCAAATGTAAAGTTTAGTTCTCTCTAAAGTAAGATGAGTAGGCTTACCTAAATAAGAACCATGAGGCACATTAACATTTATGAGGTGGATTAAGAAAGTGATGCCTATGAGAGCAAGTGAAAGATGGAAGGAGTCAGATTGTTAGAAGGAAATTTAGGAGTGGGCATTTCCCAAGTAACCAAGAAAAAAAATTGATTTCTATGATATTTGAAAAATCAACAGTATCAATATAGCACAGTTGTCCATCAGTCAGTGAAAGACTGAAATAATACAGTGGAATTATTATAGAATATTATGGAAGAGGTGTGGGATAGTGAAGAAGTGGCAAAAAATATTATGAGCACATCATGAAATTTGACTATGAAAAGAAGAGAGAGAAAGAGAGAGGAATATGCAAGATCAATGGAGAGTTTGTTAGTTTACTTTTTAGAGGAGAGAGAAGGAAACATGGATCTTGATGGAAAGAAAAAAACTAGATAATTGGAATAATTAACACACAAAATATGTCAACTTCCTTTGTTTATAGCTCAAAACAGTGTTAACCTATCCTTCTTGTTCCTACTACTTATTCAGAGAAATAGATGGCTTTCCACCCTACAGAGCTCGACAAACTTCAGTGTTAATAATCCAATTGATTTCTGTGTTTTAGTAGCATTAGCTTCATAACTTATCTCCTCTGTTTTTGATACTTTTTGTCTTATTTCTCCCACCTCCCACTGTGTTGTTTGGCTGATGATGCTATCATTTAAGAAAAAACAAACAAACAAACAACACTTTATATTTCCTCTTTAAGATTTATTTAATGAAGTCCAAATTCCAGAGACAACCATTCAGTACAGATGATGGGTTTATTGATGATTATTATACTGGTTTTTACAACCTTTCTGTAAATATAATTTTTCTTGTGTAAACATTTAAAAATAATTATTATAGAATATTATGGAAGAGGTGTGGGATAGTGAAGAAGTGGCAAAAAATATTATGAGCACATCATGAAATTTGACTATGAAAAGAAGAGAGAGAAAGAGAGAGGAATATGCAAGATCAATGGAGAGTTTGTTAGTTTACTTTTTAGAAGAGAGAGAAGGAAACATGGATCTTGATGGAAAGAAAAAAACTAGATAATTGGAATAATTAACACACAAAATATGTCAACTTCCTTTGTTTATAGCTCAAAACAGTGTTAACCTATCCTTCTTGTTCCTACTACTTATTCAGAGAAATAGATGGCTTTCCACCCTACAGAGCTCGCCAAACTTCAGTGTTAATAATCCAATTGATTTCTGCGTTTTAGTCAAACAAACGAACAACACTTTATATTTCCTCTTTAAGATTTATTGAATGAAGTCCAAATTCCAGAGATAACCATTCAGTACAGGTGATGGGTTTATTGATGATTATTATACTGGTTTTTACAACCTTTCTGTAAATATAATTTTCTTGTGTAAACATTTAAAAATAATCTTTATTCTATTTATGTATTAACCTTATTCTTCCTGGGGCGGGAAAAGGAGAATAATTAATTATTGAGTAACTAATACTGATGTTTCTATTTTTGATAGGTAACCTTGATAATGGTCCTTTATTCTAATTATAAACTACTAACAATGATTTAAATGATTGCTGAGAAAATTTGCAATTTATTTAGTTAATGTGTAGAAAAGAGGAAACCCTATTTTCTAGGAGATTCCTTGGTAGAAGTTACATATATATAATGACCACATGGCCTTTCAAATACTACTACAAAGTTATTTTCCTCCATTCTCAGAAGACAAGATATATGCCTCAACTGTCACCTTTTCTTCTCTCTTTTTTTAAAAAAAAATACTATATAAAATATATTTTCAGTATCATATTGAGTTGCTTGGATCAGAACTCATTCCCCACCACCCACTGTTTGCTTTTAGTAAGTTGTGTGCAAAATTTGGGTATCAGTAATTCTGAGCCAAACCCTGAGTTTACAAGTTAGTCTTTGCAATAGGATATCATCTCAGAAATAAGAACTTTTTCATTGCTAAAATAGTTTATTGGTTTCTCACTTGATTTCTTCTAAAATTACAGGCATTATCATATGAAACATTAACCAAGCTTAACTCTTAAATGTTTGTGAAAAACATGTATTGACAACAAGAAAATTGTTTGCAAAGGGACTCTCATTTAAAATCAATTTGGGAAAATAATAATGCAATAGTGATAATCAGAACATATAGTCATTGAATTGTCTATACCTCTACATAAATTTTATGGAATTGGTAGTCAGATCACAGTCAACTGGAGAGGATCAAGAAAGTGTCCTATAATAATTAAGATTACAATGAAAAGAAAAATATATTCGCCCTGGCCAGTGTGGCTCAGTTGGTTAGGCATCTTTTCATGCACTGAAGGGTTGCTGGCTCAATCCCCTGTGCAGGAGCAGCTGATCAATGTTCCACTCACACATTGATGTTTCTCTCTCTCTCTCTCTTCATCTCTGTCTCTCTCTAAAAACCAATAAATTTTGTTTAAAAAAACCCAAACAACAACAAAAACTACACAATTATATTTTGCACAAAGGAAGTGAAAGACATTTCAAGTATCAGAAGTAGCAAATAACAATTCAGAAGTTTAAGACTTCAAATTAAGGGTATGTTTCAGAAAGCTGGGAAATTCATTTGTTTTTCTTAAATATTTATGTTCTTTTTCCTCCTTTTCTACAAGTAGATACATATATTTCTCTCTATTATAAGGATAAGAAAAGAGAGATGTTGCCATATTTGGCTCAGAATATTCTTTTATTCTTCAAACAATTTGAGAAAATACCTTTATTTTCACATTATTGGAATAGAATTACAGTCAGAGTTTGATGTGCAACATGTTTCACATGGTTCACCATTGCTTTTTAACAACATACATTTCGTGATTGGATAAGAACCTGAAATCGAGGCTGAGTTTTGGGATCTCATTGAACACCTTGCTTGACCCAATTACCTTGGTTTTCCCCAGGTTGGCCCAGTTGATGACTTTCATTTTCATAATATAATACATACTACCATAAAATTAAAAACATTGTATGCATATTATAACATATTTCCCTGTGCCTATTGCCCTTGCATGAACTCTGCCAAGTAGGGCTTATTTTTATATCTGTGTGCCTAACGTTGACCTAAAGTGTCAAATCATGTCTGGCAGTGAATTATCCTTTCTCATGAAGTAGAAACATTTATTCACTCATCTATTGAACAACCTTTGTTTTATAACTATTAATGCCAGACACTAGTTAGAAGAATAGCACAATTTGTCTTTGGCATTTAATATCTAATATTTTCTCTTTCAGAAATTAGAACACCCAAGGTAAAAACTTTAGAATTTCCGTTATAAGGGTATTTGCAGGAGGGGCCTTTGGAGTAATTATGTTTAGATGAGGGCATGAAGACAACTCTACTTGGCAGAGTTCATGATAGGCTTAGTGCCCTTATATGAAGAGACCAGAGAGCTAGTTCTTTGTCTTCACATTGTGTAGACACAGCAAGCCAAGTTTCTCACTGGAAACTGAAGCAGCCAGCCAGGTGATCTTGGACTTCCAAGCCCCAGAACTGTGGGCAATACATGTTCATTGTTTAAGCTGTCCACTTTATGGTATTCCCTTCCAGCAGTCAGACAGGTGCTGTTATCTGGCATGCTATTTGTGTACCATTGCGGTACCTTTCAACATTACAATGTGTTTATGTTAAAGTAGCTATTTAATTGCTTTACTTTTATTCCTTTGTTTTGTCTTGCAACATTAGTTTTATTGTTTTTTAATCTCTACCACCAAGAAAAGACAGTTTTACATATATCTGTAAGAATATCTAATTCTTAACATCTACAGAGTTTTAGCATCTTAATCTTATTAAGTTGATTTAAGAGAGGGTGTCTTAGAGAATAAAGTAAAAAAGCAGCACATGGCATTTACCTTGAGGTGTTGTTTTTTTTTTTTTTAATTTAAGGCTCAGATTTAGAAATACACCATTATAGAATGTGAAATGGGGAAAAACTGATTGAAAGGCAAAAATATGTATTTTATTCAGAAAAGAAATTTTCCAAAGCCTCATTTTTTTTTTTTTACATTCTGTTATTGTGGTTGCCTAGAAACCAATACTAGGATCATGATTTAAGGCAGTGAAATTTCATGTCTCTTTTTCCCCTTAATGCAGAAAGAAGACTGCACTGAATGAATATCACTCAAAATTAACAGCATCTCATTAGAACTTTGTGACACTTCCCTCTGGGTGGCCACACAGAACGACTCTTGGTTGTCTTTAAAACTAAAGATGCACTCTTTTTAATTGGCCTGCAGAGAGTAGTCAATTTTCTGCTCCCTTCTAAGTCAAGATTGACCCTTTTCTATCCCTCAGGACCCCAGTCTCAGAAGTTTTGAACACTATAAAGCTGGGAGTTATACACTGATAGTGTCTTTCTTTACAACCACAGCCTATGTGTTGAACTGTTGTACTTGATTTTAAAAGTTTCTTTAGTAACAAAAATGATATAAGCATTATAAGATCATTGCAGTGAAAGGGTATATCATTTCATGTATTCTTTCCTATATACCTGAGTTTTTTCTTTTATTTTTATCGAATTTATTGGAGTGGCATTGGTTACTCAATTATGTAGGTTCAGGTATACAATTCTTTGATGCATCATCTGTATATTGTATTGTGTGTTCATCACCTAAAGTCAAGTCTCCTTCAGTCACCATTTATCCCCTCTTCTTCCTCCCCCACCCATTTCCCCTCTGATAATGGGTTAATATCCAAAATTTGTAAAGAACTTGTACAACTCAACACACAAACAAAACAAAAACAAAACAATCTAATTTTAAAAAATGGACAAGGGGCCTGAACAGATACTTCTCCAAAGAGGACATACAGATGGCCAGTAGACATATGAAAAAATGTTCAATGTCACTAATCATCAGAAAGATGCAAATTAAATCCACAATGCGTTAGCACCTCACACCTGTCAGAATGGCTACCATCAATAAATCAACAAACAATGAGAGTTGGCAAAGATGGGGAGAAAAGGAAACCCTCCTGAACTATTGTTGGCATGCAGATTGTTCCAGCCACTGTGGCAAACATTATGGAGTTTCATTAAAAAAAAAAAAATGGAACTGCCTTATGACCCAGCAATTCCACTTCTGGGAATATATTTAAAGAAACATGAAACACTGTTTCAAAAGAACATATGCACCCCTATTTTCATGGCAGCATTACTTACAATAACTAAGAATTGGAAGCAACCCAAGTGTCCATCAGTAGATGAGTGGCTAAAAAACGGGGGTACATTTACACAATGGAATACTACTTGCCATATAAAAGAAAAAAAAATTCTTAGCTTTTGCAATAGCATGGATGGACCTGGAGAGTATTATGTTAAGTGGAAAAAGCCAGTCAGGGAAAGACAAATACTGTATGATTTCACTTATATGTGGAATCTAATGAACAAAAAGGACAAACAAACAAAATATAGCTGACTTCTTAGCAAAGTAGAACTAAGGATACCTTGTTCAGAAAACTCTGAAGTCCAAATGTGCTATTTGTGAAGAACTAAACACAATGACATTGATAACAATTTTATAGAGGATGCACTATTCAGATTCATGTGAAGCACACACGATCTGGCATTTAGTTCTATTGTGTTCAAGTATTTTTCTTCCCATTTTAGATCATAGCAGAGGCGAAATTTAACCAGGCTTGAGCGATTCCCCCAAGGGAAAAACATTTTGTATTTGAAATGATCTGCTGGTGGTGAGGAACTAAAACGGTTCAGCCCCAATTTGCTAGTTAAGAAGGTGTGTTTTAAATCAAAAGAGACTGATAAAGCCATTTGACAGGGAGAGATTAACATTAAGTCCAAATGTAAACAGCTTGGGCTTGGAGTAAGAGTGAGTGCAAGGGCAGAAAAAGCTGATTAGTAATTCAGATTTTATCTTGGCTGAAAAGGAGACTGATAGCTAGAGTCCTGGCCATCTTCACCTTTTGTTGACCATCTGTACTGTGAGTTCCCCAGCAGAGAGCCAGCACATTTGGGGACAGGAGAGCAGAAGGGCACAGCTTCTCATGTGAGAGAGGAACCAGAAGCCACGCTAAACACCATCAATTAAAATGCATTAGTCCTGTAGGAGCTGCCCATTAGAGTGTTGAGTGTGCACAGATGCTGCTGTTGCAAGCGTGACATCATTAATTGGGTATCACGAGTAGGAGGACTTCACACACTATTTAGCAAAAACATGGCACTGTTTTTGCATAAACTTTTGCCATAGCTTTAATTGCAATAGGTTTCACCGATACTGCTCAAAAGAAATATTGCCATTACCATTTGCTTTCTAATTAGGTTTAAGACACATAACAAAATAGATGAGATTACCAAGTAGAAGGGGGATAAAAGAGTACTATACTATTATAAATGCATTAGTTATGATGAATGTCTATACTTAGTCAAGAAAAATTAAAGCCCAATTTATTCTTATACATTTTCATGTTCTCTGTCATTGCTGACTGATGGCTTGTCTGAAAGGCTTTAAAATAAATAAAACAGGACTTTAATCTGCATCTCAATTGCAGCAGTATATTTTCAGTAGTACGTAACTTGTGTTAAAGGAATTTTGTTTTCATTTAAGGAACTGCTGCTCCCTTTTTTCATTCTTAGTAGCTCCCTCTCATTTTCTCTCTTTCTCCCTCTAATGTAGTATTCTTTTCACAAAATACAGAGGCAAAACAATACAATGATTCTAATTAATACAGAATCCATGGAATGTAGACTGGGCTATCCAGAATAAATAAGTCCCCTGTGTACTAGTGTCACTTTGCTAACTGAGAAGCATCATAACGTACATATATATGTAAACATATGAGTAAATGCATTTAAGTTTAGAATTATCAAAGTATTGAGCCATTTGTAACATTTCTACAATATTTTCTTTTTTCTTCCTTCTGTCTTGATGTCTCAGGAAAAAGGTGGAGTCCTTCCCCCACCCTTAAACTAGGACTCTATAAAATACCAATCTGACAACCCCAAACACCAACATGTCACTGCACACCTCTCAAGGGAATGGGGCCTGCAGCAAGTAGACTAATAGGAAAGGCAGATTAAACAAATCATTCAGGCACCCCTGATGTTTCCTCCCTGCTCCGCACACATCTTTGAAAGAGCTCTGTACATTACCCTCATTAGAACCGTCTGTGCAAGCCCCTCTCCCACCCAGGAAGAACATCACAGTAAGGAAACAGGAATCAATGGTGAAAGCTTCCAGAGGACAATCAGGCAGCCCCCAGGACAGTGAGGAGGCAAGGAAAACAACAGCTTGGGAAGCTTGACAAGCTCGAGTCAGACGCAGCTTCAGGACTCCTGTTGCTTGGCGTCAGCATCCTGAAATAAGAACATTGTTCTTAGGGGATGGCCAGGCCCTGCTGTCATCATTTAGGATGCATAAAACTGCACAAGGTAGAGGTCCAGAGTGATTTAGAGAGTACATTTCATGTAGAAATAAGAACCAGACCTTTGGGAAAACTATAAAATAAAAAAAAACCTCAGAACCTGCAAGTGTATGGCATGTAGATGTGAGTGTGTGTCTATGCCTCTGTATTGGGAACCATTGGTGAGATGTGTGTAATCCATAATCTAGCAGCCTTGCACAGAGCTACCTACCTACAAGCCCAGGAAAAGAAAGTAGAATATGTAGTCAAGAGATAAATATGGTTGCTCATTTCATTTTTGTAATCTATCATGTTCCTAAAGAAAATAACATTAGTCTTTAAAATATTATTTTAAATTCTATGTATTTGGAGTCTATTTGCAGAAATTAAGATATTAAGCTTTATTACTTTTCTAATATATGTGTAATATATGAATATGTTTTTTTTATATATATATCTTCAAAAATACTCCAAGTATAGTCTAGTAATTAGAGGTCCAATAAATACTATCAGAGATGATATTTCAGGGTTTCTTATTGCAATTTATGAGTACAAAATAGAAACTGAACTTGCAACCTAATTTCTTTGAATACAAACATCATATCATTTCATTGGCTTGGTATTTGCATAAGATGATTAGTCCTCTCACCAGTTGAAAGAACTATCAGCACTAAAGAAACAATTAAAAGTATTTCTGATCCTATGAGGCACAGGCTAGTAAAACTACTCCCTCTCGGGAGGAAAGTGCATGCCCATATGAGGTAAATTATCTCTCCAAGGGAGCCAAATGATGATAATGATTTTCAGAGGCCAAGTAATAATTCAGAGATGAGTACAATTTTTCCATGGCAAGTATGAGTTTAGAGTATTTATAGATTCCCTCAAGCCTTTCACATTAGATATATAGCAAATGGCCTAATAATCTGATATTTCTAAACCTAAATGTATTTACCCAGCGAGTAGCTGGTTATTAGAGATCACAGCAATATTTATGACATGAGTTTGCTGGCTTTGTAAGTGTGTACCACACAGAGGCTTGCTAACATCATTTAAAATATTAAAACATAGTATATTATGATATAAACTACTCAATATATACTACAATATATACTCAATATAAACTGTTCAATATAAACTACACACACACACACACACACACAGATAATTGAATAATTATGTGCATGTTGCAAACATCTATTCTCTCTTGAGGGCACAACTAAAATGTTCACTATCATTCAGTCAGAAATGTTTCCATCTGTCATAAAATATTTTTCTTTGTTTTCTATCACTATAGTGGATGCTGAGGTGATAATAGAGGTATAATTATTTCCAGTGTTTTCTTTGGCTTATTATATAAGGGTATTTATTATTAGTTCAATCTCATTTGCAAGCTTAAATTTACAGATCTCTATAGGATTGATGAGCAATTATGCCTATGGGCAGTGGGTACTTCAAGAGTTGGCAAGCACCAAGTTTTCTCTGCTAGGATATTTAGTTCTGGTGCAATCAGTGAAAAAGAAAACATAGCTGAATCTTCAATAAAACTTAAGACACAGTCTTCTTTCAAAATTACACTTTGATTGAAGTGCAAAATTTCAAAGCCAAAACAGCTAAACATGTGAGAGAAAATAGTCCACCTTCTCAAGTAATGAAAAATATATAAATTAATCACATACTGTACTAGTATGTTCTTCTAGTTTGATTTTCACTTTTTATAAAAGCAAAAATAAATTGTAAATATATTTCAAAGTGACTTGAGAAACTATTGCAAACTCATTTCAGGCACGAGTTTTACATGTAAAATGGAGGAGAACAAAGGGAATTATATTTAAATAAGTAGTAACCAGCAAAAGTGTAATTTTGATGCTTTAACTATTGAAATGGCATAACATCAGTATGAATTATATAGTCTTTCTTACTAATTCATTTATAATTAATTAATTTCTTCCTTTCTAATTAACTCACTCCTTATTATCCACTTTTGATGGTCCTTTGTATAGTGGGATGAAAATCTAGAAAAGTTATTTTCTATACCAGCCAAACATTTAAAATCATATAACAGAAATTAATAAATTCTAGAATATTGAAAATATTCTAAATTTTTTCCTTAAAGTTTCTCAGAAGAACTTTTCTTTTGCTAGTTTTTTTCCTGGTTTTACTCTGATACGTTTCCACTATTTGGGGGAATATAAACTCACCTTCATTTTATATTCATTGTATTTTCTCATTCTCTCCGAATAACATTCTCTTGTGATTCAAAAAAAAAAAAATCTTTAAATAGACTATTCAGTCTAATCATTCAAAATGTTCTTGAAATTACTTGTTTCTTGATAAAATGACACAAAATGATTATCCAGAAGAATAAGCTTGTAGTAATCAGCAGAAAAAGCCTGTAAAAGTCATGAAGTTAATCTCTGCTGATTTTCATAGCCAGATGTTATGGGGACTTTTCTTCCTGGCACTGGGTTGGGGGGCTTGTGTGAGGCTGGGACCCCTCACTCCTCAGGGGGAACTCTGCAGCTAAAGATATCCCTCCCAACTTTTATCTACCACACGTGAACCCATCCTGTATTTACTCTGTCATCTTGATCAGGAAGTACCTGGTCACTATTCTAACTTCTCTTGTCAGACCTTACTGCTGTCAAAAGGATTTTTTAATGCTTTTTTTTAACCTGAAAATGTATTCTTCTGGATATTCAAATATCTCATTTGACTATGTCCTTTAATTATTTGTTGAATATCACCTTTTTTCAGTGAGGTCTTCCCTGGCAATCTAAAATTGTAAGACATCACTTTTGTTGTTGTTGTTAATCCTTACCTGAGGATATAAGAGAGTGGAAGGGAGGGGGCAAGGCAGAGAGAGAGAGAAACATCCATGTGAGAGAGACACATCCATTTGTTGCCTCCGCAGACTCTCCCCCTCCCCCCTCCCCAACTGGGCTGGGGATCGATGGAGCCTGCAACTTAGGTACATGCTCTTGCCTGGAATCAAACCCCAAACCTTGACCCTTCAGTCTGAGGGCCAACACTCTAACCACTGAGCAAAAACTGCTAGGGTTAAGACATCACCCATTTTTTAACAGTTGGGAATTGTAACCCACCACACCATTATTTTGACAATGTTTCTGTAAATGCTGACTCTGACAATATGTAGCTTGTAGATAAGTAGCATGTTTGTATCAGAATACTAGGAATGAACTTCAGAAGATGCAGACTCTGACCTTTAGTCATTCCAGTTCTGGGAGATTTGCTAACCTTCAACCAAAGAAACAAAATGATGTAAAACTAGTAGACCAAGACACGGGTGGCACACACCAGACCATAACTTGACCAGTTTTGAGATCCTTATTGAAATGGACTCTACTGGTTTCCACTTAGAGAACTTTTCAACCCCATCTCCTTGATCTTTTTGTTCTGCTCTTCCTCTCCCTCCTTATAAAAACCTCTGCCTGCACTGAGATGTTGAGATGGGTTTTGGACAAGAGTTCCCCATCTTCTCAGGGGGCCAACACTTGAATAAACCTCTTTTGTTTCTCACAAGCTTCTTTCTCATGAGTTTGAGTTTCATGGTGGTAAACAGCTGAACCTTGGTTTCAGTTATAAATTGAAAACTCTTATTTAAGTCTGCTGGTGTTTTTCCTCTTCAAATCCCCACATCTAACAAACGTACATATGTATGGGGGTGAGGAGTGGCCAGGTCCGTTCCCAGCCGGTGCCTGGGTCTCTGCAGAGGAGCCGGTGGACGAGGTGACGGTCGATGGGCAGAGCCAGGACCCGGACGCGGCCATCGAGGGGCACACCACCGTGGAGGCGTTCTAGCCTTTCTTCAATGAGAAGACCTTCGGGGCTGGGGAGGCAGATTGTGGGCTGCGGCCTCTGTTTGAGAAGAAGTCGCTGGAGGACAAGACGGAGCAGGAGCTGCTGGAGTCCTACATCGACGGGAGCACCGTGGAGGGTTGGGACGCGGAGATAGGCCTGGCGCCCTGGCAGGCGATGCTTTTCCGGAAGAGTCCCCAGGAGCTGCTGTGCGGAGCCAGCCTCATCAGTGACCGCTGGGTCCTCACTGCTGCCCACTGTCTCCTGTACCCCCCTTGGGACAAGAACTTCACTGCGAATGACCTTCTGGTGCGCACTGGCAAGCATTCCTGCGCCAGGTATGAGCGAGGCATGGAAAAGATCTCCATGCTGGAGAAGATCTCCATCCACCCCAGGTTCACCTGGAGGGGCATCCTGGACCGCGACATCGCCCCGCTGAAGCTCAAGAGGCCCATCACCTTCAGCAGCTACATCCACTCCGTGTGCCTGCCCGACAAGCAGACGGCAGCCAGGTTGTTCCAGGCTGGATACAAAGGGCGGGTGACAGGCTGGGGCAACCTGAAGGAGACATGGGTAGCCAGTCATGCCGAGGTGCAGCCCAGTGTCCTGCAGGTGGTGAACCTGCTCATCATGAAGCGGCCGGTCTGCAAGGCCTCCACCCGCACCCGCATCACCGACAACATGTTCTGTGTTGGTTACAAGCCCGATGAAGGGAAACGAGGGGATTCTTGTGAAGGTGACAGTGGGGGACCCTTAGTCATGAAGAGCCCCTATAACAACCGCTGGTATCAAATGGGCATCGTCTCGTGGGGTGAAGGCTGTGACAGGAATGGGAAGTATGGCTTCTACGCACACGTGTTCCGCCTGAAGAGGTGGATACAGAAGGTCATTGATCGGTCTGAAAGTTAGAGGACCATCCACATTCTAGGCTCCTCACTGTAAGATCACAGAAACCAATCCAGGGAAAGAATTATTTTTGTGGTTTGTTCCTAAAACTTTAGTTCTCAATAAAAGTGACTCTATGAGCCTAAAAAAAACCCAAAATCAAAACAAAACAAACAAAAAAAAGAACACAAAAACAAAAACAAGAACAAAAAAACGTATATATGTATGTGCCTAAAAAAAACCCAAAATCAAAACAAAACAAACAAACAAACAAAAGAACACAAAAACAACAACAAAAAACGTATATATGTATGGATGTATTACTGTCTCTTATTTCTTTTAAATATCTGTTCCAACTTCCATAATATAAAATAAGATATATAAAAGTGAAATAATTTTTGTCTCTGGACCTTTTATTGTTGAAGTGAATGTCAATTCCTCTATAAATACATTATTTTGTTGTTTATTAGATATAAAGAAGCAAATCTCTAATAGTGGACTTTTAAGTAGTGAGGAGACAAATTTGAGGGAAGTTGTACCAGGTTAGTGCTACACAAAACTCTACATTAATTTGTAGATTTAACTATAGTTACAGGCATGGAAGTTAGATGAAATATCTTATGTCTTTGTTCTCTAGGAAATGTGAGCTGCCACATTAGAAAAAAATATATAATTTTATAAATTTGATCTTAGGCTCCCAAAGGTAAAAGAGAGATTGTCATAAATTTAAATATCTAGCATATCTATTCAGTCAATTAATAGCTCTTATGTATCATTTTTAGCTATGCAGATGTCCAAAGATGCTGGAAGTATACCTCTGAAAGTCCAGCAAGTCTATTTAAAAAAAAAGGTCCGATATATAAAAATTATGCCACCTTAATTTGCAATAACTAAAGATTGTTTCAACTATTTTAAGTTATCTTCAACACTAGATTAAAAAATTATTTGTGTTTTTTAAAATATGTTTTTATTGATTTTTAGAGAGAGAAGAAAGTACAGAGATAGAGCGATAGAAGCATTGATGAGAGAGAAACATCAGCAACTGGCTGCCTCCTGTAGGCCCCCTACTAGAAATTGAACCCATAACCCAGGCATATGCCCTGACCAGCCTGGACTGGTGACCTCTTAGTTCTTGGGTCAATGCTCAACTGCTGAGCCATACCGGCCAGGCTATTTGTATTTTTTAACTAAATTCTTACATTATTTATTATAATGTTCCAAATGACAACTCATTCATTGAAAAGAGTCAACTGTTTTGAATTTGTAACTCATGTTATTTAATCATCTCTTTAATTAATTTTGATTTTATTAACCCCCCGTTCTTTCAAATAAATGTCTGAAATCCCATTTAAAATAAGCTTCCAAATGATAATGTACTTGTCAAGTAATTTCAGACAATTTGTAAAATTTATATACAGATGCCCCTTTTATATACCCATAGGAGTTTAATAATTCCAAAAACATAATAGCTGGGTTTAGACAATGTGAGAAAACTGGCTTATTTTTAGCTAACACAATGAGTTAATTAAACGACCCCATAGCTGATGCAATTGATTGACTGGCAGTAGAACATAAATGATTGAAAATAATGAACAGAGAGGTTGGGGCCAAAATAAATATAGTGATGTATGTGTGTAGGGTGTGCATGCATGTTATGTATAGCCTGCATAGATACAATTACGCAAAGACTTACATGAAAAGTGATATGTATCTGTGTTGATTTATCTCAAGATCCCTCCCTATGATTAGTCATATATTCTCTCAGTGATTCATATTACACATGATTGATATTTGTTTCCTCAGCTATTTTTCAGAAGTGTTTTACACTAACATAAAGTGGATTGTCACCTATCAGATGAGATTTGAATATCACCTCACCTGGTCCTGGCTGGAAACACTTCTTAAAATCCCACTATCAGTGATTCATTATTTGAATTAATGTTTTTGCCTTCTTGAAATAAGCACATCCCTTGAGGAAGAGAAACATTATGCAGTCTTTGGCTATTAATAAAACGAGTAAAAACATCTTGGATTTCTGTATAATATTTCAATTTAGCAAAGGTTGTTTTATCAATATTCTGAACTTGTGGCAAGTAGCAATGGAAAACAGTATTTGTAGTTTTTGTAAGAGAGAGGCTAGAAAGTCACACAACTGGGTCACTCTTTGTGAAAAATCGACTTCATCGTGAATGGCACATGGAACTAAAATGCTTAGAGTACTCAGAGGCATGTTTAAGGGGGCAGAGGGTCAGGGATGGTGGGTGGCAGTCAGGTGTACAATATAGACAGCTAGGAAGGCAGGTTACAGAGGTGGAAGAGAGAATGCCAAAAGGCACTGTGGTATATTTAATTATTGAATCTGGTGCTATCTCTACATGACTGCATACTGTGACACTTATGGAAGTAATAAACATAATTATTAATATTATTTATGTACTGCTACTCTCTCAGAAACTGGTAGATTAGCAAATGTCTCCTAGCTGGAAAACATCACCATAAGAAAAGCTAATTAAAATTTGGGATTTTTATTTGGCTTGAAACCTTCACAGATGTCAATCTTTCTTAATTAAGAATACAGTGGGGGGAAAAAACACACACATCCATGTTACTCTAAGCCATTTTGAGCACTGTGAAATTGCTTTTTCTTCTCAAGAAAATGTGAAGTCATTTCTTTTTCTTAACACACATTCCAGACCTTTTAAATAGAGTTTTCCTTGAAGAGCTGAAAAATTGACAAAGGATTTTCTGGAAGTATTTTTACTTTTGTAAACAAGCAAATAAGCAAAAAGGCAAATTTGTACATGTAAGTATAAGTGTGAGAAAAAATTAAATATGTATAAATATAAATTTAGTATGCATATACATATAAATAGTTTCTATATAAACATATTTAACATATGCAAGTTATGTGTGTATTATTTTTCTCATTGAAATAGTCTTTATTATTGCTATTTTTCAAAGGAGCTCAGATTACTTTATGCACATCTAATTAATCCTTGGTATTTCTTCAAGGTAGTAAGTACTAAAACATCATTAGTTCTATTTTTTTATATTAAGGAACAAGAGAATCAAATAAATAACAACAGAATAAACTCCTTTTTGTCACTCAAAATGTGCATTTTTATATAACAGCAAACAAAGTTCACAAAAAATATAATATGATAGACATTTTCTTTGCCTGTGTGTGTGTATGTAGATAGTTTGACTGACTTTTCATACTCAAACCTGACCACATTGTCAAGTATAAATTGTCCTAGCTCTTCCAAATTATTGACTATTAGAGATAAAATCTTTATTTTAGCGATTCCTCTTTTATTTTCTATTATTTATGTAACCATCTCTTGGAATGTTATTTAGAGCCAGAGTCGTGTTCTTTGCTTTTCATCAATTGTTCTGTACCAAGGGGAAAATGTCAAACTGACTAGTAAGGAATTGTCAGTGGGCAATGAGAACTTACAGCATTTATCTGGAGGCTTGCAAAGTGGTTTGCAATTCAGTAAGATCATGGTTGTGGATAGAAGCAAAACAGCAGCTTAGAATTAAAGCTAGCACTCTTAGAAAATATAGTCTTAGGCCAGAATTCTTCTAGAAGCTAAGAGAACTCCTCCTGAGCTTGGCCTTCCCCCACAGCCTGCATTAGAAGTTGTTGACTTCTCCCTAGCAGGTGTTACCTGAAAATGTGGCATTCTAACACCCTACAATCCCATTGGAGAGAAGAAAATAACAATCTGGAACATTAGTGAAAAGTACATAAATTTGGTAATGACACAGAAATTGGAATTGTTTCCATACTACAAGTGAATACATTTATTACATAATCTAGTCCTTAGTATTCTTACCTGAAAAACTGGGATGAAAATATCTACTTCATATGATCAGTGTGCAAATTTAATGCCATAATTCACATGAAACACATAATACATAACAGGTTCTAAATAAATGTTATTTTTCTCCCTTATTTCACCAAAGATCAAAAGGAAAACCAGTTTTTCATGGGGTGAATTGGATACTACAGTGTGGCAGGGGCATATGGTCAAGCTACAGGAGGATACAATATGAGAATCGTGATAAGTAAAAGTATGAGAATGGGGAAGTCACTTCAACTCCCTCAGCCACAATTCTGGGGTTACACTGAAGATTTCTTTTACCACCTGTCAATGAGTCTGGAATTTGTGAAGATGGACGGGTAGAAGAGAAGAAGAAAATTACATTTGTTAAACTCCTACCAGGTGTGAAGCAAGATGTAAGCTGCTTTCTTCACAATAATAATGGATATATTTATATTTCAAATATATCCAATGACTTGTGAAGTCATATGTTTGGAAAGTGTGGGAGCTGAGATTATAACCTGTGACCTAAGAGCATGCAGCAGAATCATCAGACATTTTTTTTAATCCTCACCCAAGGAGAGAGACAGAGAGAGACAGACAGAGAAACAGACAGAGAGAGAGAGAGAGAGAGAGGCAAAGAGAAACATCGATGTGAGAGAGAAACAGATCAGCTGCCTCTCATAAGTGTCCTGATGGGGAATCAAACCTGCAACCTTTATGGTGTATGGGATGACGCTCCAACCAAGTTAGCCACCCAGACAGGACTCATCAGTGATGTTTTTTAAAAATGTATATTCTAATGCTCTATTCACAATGGTTGCTTTTTCAAATACAGAGGTGGGGAGAATAATTTTTTTTTAATTTAAAAGATGTTTCCTTCTGATTCTAATGTTTCACTATTTCTATGAGACAAATAAACAAATATAACTAATGAAGCAAATTAGGAACACTGGGTGGTGATTTGGAAGGTGGGAATGACTAATTTGGCTTGGTCCTGAGTTGATGGCTCAGAGGTGGCAGAAAATAGAGGAACATAAAAAT
The DNA here is from genome assembly GCF_000412655.1 of Myotis brandtii. Lineage (NCBI taxonomy): Eukaryota > Metazoa > Chordata > Mammalia > Chiroptera > Vespertilionidae > Myotis > Myotis brandtii. The sequence goes on along the minus strand of NW_005364882.1, from coordinate 1,086,324 downwards.
ATATTAACTTGAGTATTCAATGTATTTTATATGCATAATCATGATCACCACTCAATTCCTACATAGGTTATAAGATCAACAACCAACAATTTAGAAGAAACTGCAAAATTCAATTTTTATTTTTATCAATGATGACTTTAGTTATGTCATATAAAATTAAAACTAAAAAAAGCCTTTAAAAATTTCAGATGTCAATTTAGAAAGCTATACATTACTGTCATGATAATTTGTTTTTTATTTTAACTATAAGATCAAAAAAACCCTGATCAATCAACATTTGTTTATTCAATTAACATAATTTAGAAGTCAGGAAGGTAAATGTAAATTTTCCTATGGGTATATAGATATTTGACTAAAATTAGAGATTAGGAAGGTGACAAGTTAGCTTCACCCTTTGTGAAAACTTGAACTATTTTTTAATTAAATCTTTATTATTGAAAGTATTACATATGCCCCCCCACACTGACCCATTCTAGCCCAACCTCAGCCCCGCCCCAGGCCTTCACCCTATTGTCTGTGTCCATGAGTTATGCATATATGCATACAAGTTCTTTGGTTGATCTCTTCCCACCCTCCTTCACCTTCCCTCTGAGATTTTGCCATCTTTTCAATGCCTCTATATCTCTGGATCTATTTTGTTCCTCAATTTCATTTTCTTCATTAGATTCCACGTATGAGTGAGCTCATGTGATACTTGTCTTTCTCTGACTGGCTTATTTTGCTTAGCATAATACTCTCCAGGTCCCTCCATGATGTCTCAAAGGGTAAGAGATCCTTCATTTTTATGGCTGCATAGTATTCCATGTTGTAAATATACCACAGCTTTTTTATCCACTCATCTACCGATAAGCACTTGGGCTTGAATTAATTGTTAATGACTATGGAACACTGTTAAAGAAGGATTCTGGGATAACTTTGCCAAGCTGAGTGCAGTGATTGCTTGGTAAAGTCTATTACAGCTAATGTAGAGATGGTGGTTTTGTTTTGTTTTGTTTTGCTTAAAGCCTGTTCCCTGTGTTTTTATAGCCTGACTTAAAATATTTGTATTAATTTCAGAGAGAGGAAGAGAGACATGGAAACATCAATGATGAGAGAGAATCATTGATCTGTAGTCTCCTGCACACCTTCCCTCCCCCTCCCAACTGGGAATAGAGCCTGCAACCTGGGCATATGCCCTGACTGAGAATCAAAGGTGGCACTCAGCCACTGAGCCATGCTGGACAGGCAAATTTACTTTTATACATGCAAAAAAAGTTTTCCCTGTTAAATAATACAGTGATAAAACAGATATACTATCTCCTGTCTTTCATTTTCTGGATGAGAAAAAGTTAGTTTATATGACTTTGCCAATACCACACATAATAATGATAAAATCAAAAAAAGATCTTGTTCAGGTCTGATAATTTATAATTATGAGAAAAACAACAAACAACATAAAGAGTTTGATACTTATACCAAGGCCAAGAAATGATGAAGATAATGATTACTATTTGCCAGTAACTATGCTAACATACAAACCCTTTTATTTAATAATCACAGGAACTCATTAAGTTATTTACAATTATGATCATTTTTCAGATGATGAAACAGACTTTGAAAGTTTAAGTTAGTTGCCTAAGGTTCACATCATATTCAGATATTTTCACATTTGAAAGCAGAGCCTCGCTCCCAAATCTCTTATTTATGTAGAATTCTACTTAGATCAAAGAATCCAGTGTTCAAAAGTTTGAAATAACATTTAGAAAAAATATTGCAGAGATTATATGGGTGTATAGCTTTATTCTGGCATATTGTAGTTCTGTGATTACAAGAAAGTTAGTCAACTTCTCAAGCCCTCTGACTATCTATTAAAAGAGGTGCTATAATGTCCCTTTCATGAGGCTATTATAAAATTACAGAAAATAAAGTATGTAAATTACATAAAATAAAGGTATCAAAATACTTCATCTCTCTCTCTCTC